>NW_024342257.1:2295663-2350182 GCF_902729225.1 Pteropus medius
AACTTACACACTGTCTGCACCTATCCTTTCCATTTTCTTTTTTGTAACTAACAAAGAGTTCTTCTCCTACCTAAAGTCAAACCCTCCACCTCTCCTGTGGTTCCCAACTCTTTCATGAGTCTCAGGATCTTTAACTTCTGGTTATCCCTTCTTCTTTTTGTATCTTCATCTTCTCATTTTCTAGTGGATCCTTTCCGCTTTCATTTATATATGCTCAAGTCGTAAAAGCATATTAACCCCATCTTTCCATCTTGATATCACCCTCTATGTCTCCTCACATTTCCTGAAAAAGTTATCTGTATTTTTTACCACAATTTCCCCACATCTCACTTACTCCTCAATCCACTTCAAGTTAGTTTTATTCAATCATTCCATCAAAAAATTGGCATAAGGTCACTAATGATTTCCATGTCACCATATCCAATATACATTCTGTCCTTATCTTATTTGACCTTTCATAGCAATTGACAGTGTTAACCACATATTTCTTTTGAAAATACAGTCTTTCTTTGGCTCCTGGAACATCAGGAGAACATTTTTCATATTTTGCCCTCTATCTTCTCATTGTTTTTGCAGGTTAATTCTCCTCTACCTAAACTTAAGTGTCGCTGTTTCTGAGTTGTGTCCTAGATGCTCTTCTTGTCTCTCTTCTTCTCCCTTTCCTCTCTTTCATCTCAACCATGTTTTCCTAGGTGATCTCATTTAGTGCCATAGTTTCAGTTGCTATCTATGTGCCAGTAAATCTTAATTTGATATCTCCTGACCAGAGCTATATCCTGCACTCTAGACCTGAATATCTAAATACCAATTGGTCATCTACATTAACATATTACTTTGAAACTTCAAAACAAGGGACTCAAACTGATATCTAATTGAACCCATAATTTCTTACTCCCTCTCTCTAAAAACTACTTATCCACTAGTTTTCCCCATTGGAGCATATGACACTATCAAGTTACCAAGTTGATCAAACCCCAAATCTGACAATTATTTTTTGTCTATCTTTACCTCAGCATTTGCACACATCCAATCCATCAGCAAATTCTGTTAGTTCTCCCACCAAAGCATGTCTTGAAGCCATCTATTCTTCTCCAGCTCCACTGCTAACACCTTAGTCTGGTTTTCCATCTCCTTTCTCCTGGCTTACAACAAAAGCCTCCTACCTACATAGTTATTCTGCTTCTAGTCTTCCTCTCCTACAACCAATTATAAGAAACAATTACTAGCAACAAATGCAGCAACTAGTTGTCTTATTTATTAATTCCCTTGTAAATATGTTTTCATATACCTCTAAAAATAAGAACCATTGTTTTTTGTTTTTTGTTTTTTTTAATATAGCCACCATGTCATTTTCACACCTATAAAGTTAATAGTAATTCTTTAATATGGTTAAATATCCAGTCAATGTTCAAATTTCCCTAAGATTATCATAAACTCATAGTTAGACCTAGAAGTTTGATCTGATTTAGGTTTAATTTTTGTATAAATATGTCATACGTCATCCTGTGTACATAATACCCAGCGCCTCATTTTTATGTTAGGATATTTTGTTAAAGATTTGAACAATTATAATATTCTAATTATATCAACAAGGTGATATGTATTGTGTGTGTGTGTGTGTGTGTGTGTGTGTGTGTGTGTGTGTGTATGTATTTTTTTTTTCCAAAACTCTTCAATGTCCATTATGGATGGGATATAATCCAAATTCCTTAATGTGAATTCTTATAAGTTTATCAACTGGGATTTATCTTATGACTCTCTGCTTCATACTTTGGACTCCAGAAATATTGACTTTATTGCAGAGTCCTCAATGGGTCTTACTCCAGACCACTTCAGGCCATTCATATTGCTGGATCCTCTGTCATAACTCTTTTCCCTCACTTATATTTTCACTTATCTAACTTCTTACCATTTTTTATACCTTTGTGTAAATACAGCTTCTTCAGGAAGATCTTACCAAAAGATTACATACTCCTACTGCAATCTATACTCCTCTCTTCATTACACTCTTGACATTTTAAGTGGTCTCCTCCACTATATGTTTTGTTCATCACTGTATCTCCAGCACCTGAAGAGTTCCCAGCATATAATAGGTGCTTAATAAGTACTTGTTGAATAGACTTATGCCACTAAATTTCAGCTTTTCTTTTTAAATTCATAATAAAATATGTTTATGTTACACTCTTTATAAAACATTTTTATATAAACCATCACATTAATCACCACAACATCCTAATGAAGACAAAAGAAGCAGACTGTCTTCATTATATTTCTTCTTTGGTTCTTAGAATTATGATGTGAACATTGCCACAATGACATTCTGTCATCTTGAATTAATATGGTCTGAAATACCCACTTATTTATTTCTTCTGTTTTGTATCTGAGATTCTAACATCTAAAAGAGCTCTGTGACCGAAATCAGGAGTGTGAAGGATTTATACTGTTAAATGCAATTTAATCACATCTGTTCTAAGAGGCAAGCTGTTATCCTTCATCCCTGTCTCAGCATTAACCCTTCTAGAAAGACTTCCCTGAGCCTGATCCCAACAGAGTTAATGATGCTTTCATCTAGGCAATACTGGAACTTTGTGCATACTTCTGATATTACACATTCTATTCTTGTCTATATCTCTTACACCTGTTAAACTGTGATCCCCATGAGGATAGGCACTAAGTTTTATCGATTCTATATATCAAGTGCCTGGTACCCAATAGATGCTTACCTCACAATGAATCATTGACATGTATTAACATTCCCTCTTATCTACAGTTAATTCTCATATAATTCTCATATTTGTTGTTGTGGTAGTGGTGGTTGTTACTTTGAAAAATGAATGGAATCGGAATTCCTAGTCAAAATACAACAATAAGAGAATTAATTAAAATGTTGGCTCCCAAGGTAGCCTAGGTTAGATAGTAAACTGTATGTGGGAATCTAACTTTATTCCCCAAAACCTCACTAAAAATTCAGGGAAAAAAAATTTAAGTCATAAACCCAAAAGCCTGAGTGTGAGAAGACCATTAGAAGAGATAACAGCAAATATTTTGAAGTGGAAAACAGATGCATTAGTGTTAGTTGACTTAGCAAACCTGATGGTAGAGACCTCAGCCAGCAGTGGAGAATGCAGAGAAATAATCCGATTAATAATCCAGTGTTCACATAAGGTTCAGGAAATGGAAACACCAGGCACCTTTGGAACTGAGAGTTAAAGGGAAAAAATCTAAAAGTAAGAGGTTTCGTTGAAATTATTTGAAAACAATTTAATACAGATTCTCTCCCTCATTCTATGGAGCTAGATAAATGTTCTTCCCTTATCTCCCTAGAAGTCTGGAGGTTTATTCTCCAGATATAGGTGAAAAATAGAGGGTCATTGAACTGAAAGACACCAAGGACAGTAGACCTGGACACTACTTAAAACATGGGATTAGGCAACCATAAACATAATAAATTTAATGCTTCCCTCACTCAACTTACAGAACAATGGCAGCCAGTCTTCCATTCTTCAAGCAAGAGATTGGAAAAGTCTTCTCTGGAGAACCTGATGAGCCTAAGAAGAAAAACCTAAATATGCAGATGGCAGGGGATTACAAATGAACAGTCAGCTCACACATCCAATGAATAAGCTACATTCCAAGCTCTCAGTTACAATCAGCACTCTCAAATATGAGCAGACAACCAAGGGTTAAAAAACTGTGGGAAGTATCCAATATATAAGTTATGTTATGGCGTGAACGATTCTGAGACCCACGGAGCCAGTTGAGATTAATTATGAGCCTTATTAGCCGGCCACTGACTGACGCTCTACCATGCAGGGCTAGAGGAGATCAGCCCTGATCTTTATGAAAAGAGGGTCTGGATAGCAGAGAAAGCGAGTAGAATAATGCTTTTCACTATATGTCCTTTTACACTGCTTGAAATTTGAACCATATAAATGAATATCTTTTCTATAAGTGAGTAAAAGAACAATTTAAGTTGGATTTCATAACATGGTTTCTGTTAAAGGTGGAAAATTTTCAAGTGAGCCAACTAACTAAGTCAGCTACAGGGCAGAAATATCTTTAGATACCAGAAGTTGTCCTACTTGCTTGTGTGTGGTTTAGGAAGTGTATTGTATAAGATATGAAGATGGCCAATGTCTGCTTCTGTAATCCATTTAGTTGTGAATTAAGGGTGTTGTTCCGGGCAAAGATATGCTAACAGCCAACTTCCACTTCTGTAATCTGCTTGCTTGTTCAGGAGACCACCAGGATATGGTCTTAAGCTTGATCAGCTGCCTCCTCTGAAAGCTCGGAGCTGATCTCCTCTAGCCCTGCATGGTAGAGAGTCAGTCACCGGCCGGCTAATAAAGGCTCATAATTAATCTCAACTGGCTCCGTGGGTCTCAGAATCGTTCGCGCCGTAACATTTGGAGGCCTCAGCGAGATTTTCCCCAGAGAGAGAAGGGGAGTTTTCAGTGAGACCCACAACCCCGGTCGCTCTGGGCGGGGCACGACCGCATCCAGGGGGTGGCCGCTGAGAGACGTTCCTCAGCCCCAGACGTCGGGCGGCCCTAGATCAGAGAGACCAGTGGACAAAAATTTCTGAAAATTTGACACGAGCCTTCTGATCCAGTCTCACCGGCGAGTTAGTCTAAGAGTCCTCTTAAACCTGTTTCTGTCTGTGGGCCCTAAGAACTAGTGGAAGGCTGGACGCAGCACAACTTCCCTAGTACGGTCAAGTCTGAGACATCAGACTCTGACCCAGTACCTGTTTCAGTTTCGGTTTCTGATATGCTAGAGTTTTGTGTTACCTGTAGTCTGTTTTGTCTGTCTGTATTGTGTATGTTTGTCCGGACCGGTCGAATGTACTGTTACCCTCCTATTGCCTGGGTCCTCATAAGTTTACTTATCGTGGTTTCCGTCAAATTTGTCTCATTGTCTGATCATTCTGGTCCCTGAATGTCCCATGTGATTTTTCTTGTTATTCTTTTTAGTTTATTAATTCTTCTTTTTGCAGGGTTTTTTGCTGCTACAGCACCGCCCAAGTGGCCACCTAGTCACCGAGCAGACCTTGTCTAACATTCTTATCTTTCACAGGACTTTTATTCTTATTCACGTCCATCCCCACCGCCATGGGACAGGCTTCTATTAAGCCCACTCCCTTGTGGTGCCTTGTGGACAATTTTAAGAATTTCAGGCGACGGGCCTGAGGTTATGGGTCGTCAGTCACTCTGTTCGATCTCCAGAGGCTCTGCCAAGTAGACTGGCCGGCCTTTGGAGTTAGATGGCCATCTGAGGGTTCCTTTGATTTGCAGACTGCCTTCAGAGTCAGAAGTGTTGTTTATGGGAATCCTGGTTACCCTGATCAGGCCCCATACATAGATGTTTGGATAGACATTGTGTCTGATACTCCTAAGTATCTGAAAAATTGTCAGAGTAAGTCAGACTCTCCGTTGGCTGACTCTCTGCCGGAGCCTGCCTCTCATACAGTTCTTCTGGCAGAGACAAAGAGCACTCCAGCACCTCAGAAACCCCTTGAACCTGTTCTACAGGCACCTCCAGAAGATCCGGAGATCCTCAATCTCCCTGCCTATTGCTCTCCTGGTAACCCCTTTACGCCTCCTGATTCTCAGGAGGCAGCCCCTCTTCGGAGCCCACCACATACTCAGACAGGGGCTGTTTACTACCCTCCACAGGATCCTGACCCCGTCCCCGATTCGTCGTAGCCTGCAGCTGTCCTGGCGCCTCTCTGACAGATAGCCCCACGTGGGGGAGACACCCAGACCTCTTTCATGGTGTATGTCCCCTTTTCAACTAGTGATCTGTATAACTGGAAATTGCAAACTCCGTACTTCTCAGAAAAACCCCAAGGCTTGACCTCCCTTTTAGAATCCACCTTTTTCACCCACCAACCCACGTGGGATGATTGCCAGCAACTTTTACAGGTTTTGTTCACTACAGAGGAGAAGGAATGCATTCTAAGGGAAGCTGCAAGGGGGGTCTCGGACCCCACTGGGCAGCCCACCACTGACCCCGCACGGGTACATCTTATATTTCCCAGCACCCAACCCGACTGGAATCCCAACACAGATCAAGGTAAGGAGGCTCTCCTGAGGTATCGCCAGTTGTTACTCCAAGGCTTCTGGGCAGCGGCTCGCCAACCAGTTAATTTATCCAAAGTAAGTGAAATTATTCAGACTAAAGATGAGTCACTGGCAGCATTTTTAGAGAGGTTACTAGAATCTTATAGACTGTATACTCCCATTGACCCGGAGGACCCAAATAATCGGCGAGCCATTAATCTAGCCTTTGTTAATCAGTCGGCCCTAGATATCAGAAAGAAATTACAAAAACTAGAAGGATTTGAGAGAGAGAACATATCTAAGCTTCTCGAGATTGCCCAGAAAGTGTTCAACAACAGGGATGATGTCCAGAAGGTTATGTTTGTTGGACAGGATAAGTCATGGGGCCCGCCTGGCTGGGACTGAGACCGGGCCAGGGCCGAGGGCCAAGCCAACGCCCCGAGGGAAAGGCAGAACGGGGTCAGAGTAACTTAGAGAAGGACCAATGTGCATACTGTAAGAAGAAAGGACATTGGAAGAACGTGTGCCCCGAAAAGGGCCAGGGCCCAGGGAAAAGGTCCCACTCATTTTGTGACTGAGACTAGAGGCATAGCGAAAGGGGTCCTCACCCAGACACTAGGACCCTGGAAGAGACCCCATTGCATAACTCTCCAAAAGACTGGACTGTTTTGCAGCAGGGTGGCCTAATTGCTTGCAGGCCATTGCTGCCAAGGCCATCCTCACCTAAGAAGGACTGAAGTTGACTTTAGGGCAGACTATCCAGATTATAGCCCCCATGCGGTGGAAACCATGCTCCGCAGCCCCCCTGATCATTGGATTTCAAATGCATGGACCACTCAATACCAGGTTCTTCTCCTTAACCCCCTACAAGTACAATTCTTGAAAACCTCTATTCTTAACCCAGCCACCCTTTTGCCTGATGATGACCCTCAACAGCCATCACATGATTGTCTCGAGCTTTTGGATAGCATCACCTGCCTCAGGCCAGACCTGACTGACGTCCCGTGGCCACAACCGGATGCCACACTGTATGCCGATAGAAGCACCTTTGTCGCAGAAGGAGTCAGGTATGCTGGGGCGGCAGTAGTTACCAGAGGGACTGTCATCTGGGCTCAGGCCCTGAGCCACAGAACATCAGCTCAGCGAACCGAACTCATCACTGTGACCCAAGTGCTCCGATGGGGTAAGGAAAAGACAGTTAACATCTATACAGACAGCAGGTATGCCTTTGCTACTGCACATATTCATGGGGCACTCTATAAGGAGAGAGGATTACTCACCTCAGGGGGGAAGGAAATCAGGAACAGAAAAGAGATCCTAGCTCTCCTGGAAGCCATCTGGCTGCCTAAGAAAGTAGCTATCATACACTGTCCAGGTCACCAGCGAACTGTGTCTGAGGTAGACTGGGGCAATGCCTTTGCCGACTGAATCGCAAAGGAAGCCGCCTGAAAACCAGTGGGGCCTATTGACATTCTTCCAGTTCTGCCCCCCAGGACACTCTCAGACTCACCCATCTACACCTCAGGGGAACTTGAATTATGCAGTAAGCTAAAGGGAGTAAAAGGACCCATTTGGTGGATCCACCTCCCGGATGGACGCATCCTAGTACCCGGTGCCCTAGGTCGAGAACTAGTCTCACTAGTCCATCAGAGCACCCACCTAGGAGGGACAAAGTTAACTGAACTTTTGAAAAGAGACTATTATATCCCAGGGCTACACAAAACTGCCAAAGAGGTAACAACAAGATGTCATATTTGCACCCAAGTTAACCCTGGGCCTCCTGTTGAAGTACAAATTGGATCAAGACTCAGGGGCCAAGCCCCGGGAGAACATTGGGAATTAGACTTTACAGAAGTAAGCCCTGGAACTTTTGGATTTAAGTATCTACTCGTGTTCATCGACACCTACTCAGGATGGACTGAAGCCTTCGTAACTGAGAAACTGCTCAGGTAGTAGCTAAGAAATTAGTATCAGAAATAGTACCCCGATTCGGCTTGCCATTAACACTGGGGTCCGACAATGGCCTGGCGTTCATCGTCAAAACAAGTCAAACCTTAGCCAAAATGTTAGGTATTAATTGGAAACTACACTGCATATATAGACCTCAGAGTTCAGGCCAGGTAGAAAGAATGAACAGGACATTAAAAGAAACTTTAACCAAGTTTAAACTTGAAACTGGAGAGAACTGGGTGAGCCTCCTCCCCTTTGCCCTTCTTAGGGTGAGATGTACCCCTTACCTCCAAGGCCTCACCCCATATGAAATCATGTTTGGGAGACCGCCACCTCTCCTACCCACGATAGGGGTAGAAAAGGTGACTGAAATTCACAATTTCTCACTACTTAAGTCCTTACAGGCACTACACTTGGCAAGCAAAGAGATTCAACACTTAGTCTCCGCCACCCAGGAGAGCCCTGGACAGTCATTCAAACCTCATAGCCACTCTCCTGGTGACTGGATTTGGGTAAAGAAGGTACAGCCAGCCGCCTTTGAGCCCCACTAGGACAGGCCCTTTCCTGTCGTCCTCACCACTCCCACCATGGTCAAAGTTGCTGGGAGACACCATTGGACTCATCACACCCGAATCAAGGCTGCTCAACCACCCCCAGAGACTGAGAGATGGCGTGTCCGCCCAACAGGAGACCCTCTCAAGACAAGACTCTCGTGGGTTTAATTATAATTGGATAACTGCCTATGTCAGAAAGCGGGTATGGGCAGTAAAACTCATGGTTCTCAGAACTCACTATCAGCCACTCCAGGTTGAAGATTCAATGGTTTGAATTCCCCTGAAAACCAGTGAGGAATGTTAAAGGTGGAAAATTTTCAAGTGAGCCAACTAGCTAAGTCAGCTACAGGGAAGAAATATCTTTAGATACCAGAAGTTGTCCTACTTGCTTGTGTGTGGTTTAGGAAGTGTATTGTATAAGATATGAAGATGGCCAATGTCTGCTTCTGTAATCCATTTAGTTGTGAATTAAGGGTGTTGTTCCGGGCAAAGATATGCTAACAGCCAACTTCCACTTCTGTAATCTGCTTGCTTGTTCAGGAGACCACCAGGATATGGTCTTAAGCTTGATCAGCTGCCTCCTCTGAAAGCTCGGAGCTGATCTCCTCTAGCCCTGCATGGTAGAGCGTCAGTCAGTGGCCGGCTAATAAGGCTCATAATTAATCTCAATTGGCTCCGTGGATCTCAGAATCGTTTGCGCCATAAGTTTCCGCTATAATAGAACCGCAGAAATATTATGGTTTTCTCAAACTAATTTTTTTTTTTACTATTATGTGAATGTTGACAAAGTTCTTTAAAATGCATATATAGAAATCAGTGGGGCATTGACAAAGACAGAGCACTAACTCCTCAAAAGAAGCTTGGCTACAATAAGATGAATCTATACTTGGAAATCAGGTGCCCAAAACACTAACACAATTCAACATACATTGTTAAATTAAAAATTTTAAAAATCCAGTCACAAAATGGTGAACACACAATAGAATATACAGATGTCAAATTATAATGTATACCTGAAAATTATATAATTATATTAACCAATGTTACTCCAAGAAATTTAATAAAAATAATTAAATATATAGTATTATTCTATTTACATTTTAAAACATCTTTGTGTATGATGTATGCATAGAAAAAAATCTGGATGGAGGCTTTTACAGTTTATTTTTTAAACTATTTTTGGAAATAACTTCAAGCTTAAAGAAAGTTGCAGTAACAAGAGTACAAAGAACACCCACATATCTTTTATGTAGATTGACATATTAGCATTTTACTCCATTTGCTTGTTTTTTGCTGTTTCCCATATACATATACATAAATTCACACACACACACACACACACAGACACACACACACACACACACACAATTTTTCACACACGACATTTTTCTGAACTGTTCAAGTAACTTGAATAAAGCTTCTTAACCCTAAATAGTTCCGTGGACATTTCTTCTAAATAATATTTTCTTACATTTCCATACTGCAGTTGTCAACTTCAGAAAATTTAACAATGTTACAATACTTTAGTATACCAACTATATGCCAATTTTTTCGTTGACCTAATAATTTTCTATGTAGTGTTGTATCATTCTGTATTGTCTTACAAAGAGTATAGATTGCTTCTATAATTTTAAAGCAATTTTAATTGTTTTAATTATCTAGGGAGCTGGCATAAGCAAAATATCATCTCAAGATTTAACATGTCAGGCCTTAGGTAAAACACCTTGAAATAATTACTTTTCACAGAGTTACCATACATAGATGGGTCTTGTGGAGGACTACTTTCTTTTACTGGCAAGCTACGTGTTGCTTCTAGGTACTTCATGTTCCTGACTGATTACCAGGAGAACTTGCACTAAATCCAGAGACAGTCTGACACTTAAAAGGCTATAGACAAGAAAGGTAGGATTCCTTTATTAGTGTCTTCTGCAATCTCTCAGAATACAGAATTTTCTAATCAGGACAAGAATGATCCTCAAACAGTTTGTTGGTGTTTTTTCTTTGTTTTGTTTTGTTTTTGTATATGAAGCTTGTTCTATTGTCCTGACATATTAAGTGTGATGTTTCTCCTTTCACAAGGAGAGAAGCGTGAGCACTTAAATGAGTACCAGCATCCATTTTTTCAAGTCTTTCTTTCAAGTCCTTACAAAGGAATTTTCTCCATTCTCCTTTAATTCCTGTGGTACTCATATAGCTGCATCACTACAACAATGTTTGAGTAATGCACTCCATCAATGTCACAAACATAATCACTGGAAGCCCTAGCAAGCTACTGGAACCAGCTAGAGGCAAAGCATTAATAGAGCTTAGGATGTACAGTTTTCCTTCAAAAAGGCCTTTTTTATATTTTTGTAAGTGTACATACACAAATATTGTGTGAAATTAACAAGTCTCAATTCTGGAATCACTTTAAAAGAGCTATTATGTTTGTTTGTTTGTTTCTAAAATAAATAAAACCAATTCTTGACTGCAACATTTAAAGATGATTTTTTTTAGTAAATTTTGAGGGCTTAAAAGTCCTACCACATAGGCATTTTAGTGAGCAAAATAATTTTAAAAATTTATTCATAGCATGATTAAGAATGTGTTCACTGAACCATTTGGGAATAATCAGTAAAATCATTAACCTTTTTTACAAAACCTTACATCAGAAAAGTGGAGACTATAGTCACTAAAAAGACATTATTATCACAATTTAGAACTCTGTATGTATAGCATATATTAGCTATTGTCATTAAGAGAATTATCCTATTATCTATATAGCATATAATACAGATTAAAGCCATTAGGACAGATTTTATAATATTATATTGATAGAAAAACAAATTTGAATTTAACCACCTACAAAGTACTCCACTGAGCCATAATATAATGGGTATTGAAATGTAAAATAATGTTGAAAAGCGATTGAGCACTTACTTATTTCTGTCTTCAGTAGGGAGTGGCAATATGTAATTGGCAGATTTCCCAGCATTAACAAGATATTCTACAGTACTGAGGTGTAGAATGGAAGACATAAACAGTAAACCGAAGTGTGCTGTAAGTAATTTGTAAATATCAAGAACATAAGACCTGGATATTAATCACTCATATTATAGCAGCCTTGCAGGTGAAAATGGAGCCTGCAGATGACTGTTCTTCCTCCTCCTTTCCCCAAGCTTTTCACCAGTGCTTTTCACCTTAACCTCAGTCAGAGAGCAGAGAGACTATGATGATGGAAAAGTTAACTAATAGAAGGTTAAAGGTAGAATATTAAATGGTAGTCCAAAAGACTTGTTTTGCATTTGAGGAAATGTATTTTTTTCCCTAATGGTGACCAGAATGATGCATATTAAATACACAGATGATAGTACACTAAGATTAGTGCTCAAGTAGTGAGAGAGACAGAGAGAGAGATTGAGAGACAGACAGAGCAAGCAAAAAAGAACAAGAATACCTAGATGCGTATAAAAACAATATAGTTTTACAGTATTTTACTTGTGTAATCCCACTCTTGTCACAACATCCCACCACCATCCCATAAAATATTTTACCACAGAAAAAAGGGAAGAGCTATTTGCAATAAGTTTTTCTCACCAAAACTGCTGGAAGGTATTCACAGCAAACCCATTAAGATTTTGATGATAGAATTTGAAGAGAGACAATATTGCTTAACCGTGATGTTCTCCTTTCACTTGAGAAATTTTTGTCATGCTATATATTAGGTATCAGCCACTACCAAAATCCACAGAAAGTGAAAATGATTTTATATAATTTACACAATATGATTAGGTATTTAGGTTTCTTTTCTTCAACAAAGAATAAAAATAAACATTTTAACAAATTAAGCTTAAATATTCATTTTTAATTTTAAGTATATAATTTTTTAAACAATTTCAACAAGTTTAACAGAGCATCAAATGCAGAGCATTTCAAAAAATTAAAACTCAGGAGAATATTCAACCATGTCACAAATGAACGAACAACTTAAACATTTAGATTGCATACTCAATTGTGTTATCTTTTTGTTTATTTGGAGACTGGTTGGGATGGATTAAAAAGCTTTTCTGAATTTTCAATTTCCAGCTAAATTCTCTTTTTAGAATTAATTAAGACAAATTAAAGAAAAAATTCTTAAAGTTTTATCATCACTTTACCATTTCAATAATATATGAGGACTCTAAATCTATTCTACTAATCTAAATCTAGCCACATGTTGCTATTTAAATTAATTAATTTAATAAAAATTAAAATATACTTCCAATGGCATGCTATCCTTATTTTAAATACTCAATAGCCACATGTGACTAGTGGTTCTCATGACAGACAGTGCGGATACGGAACATTTCTAACTTCACAGAAAGTTCTGCTAGGCATTTCTATTCTAGATGCTTAAGTGAATTTTAAATGATCAGTGATAAAGTGTTCTTTACAGCCTCATTATAAAGTATACATTTCTTTAAGGATACAGTATTGTTCTAATATTTTTTATTGCTGGTTGTGGAGAGATGATTTGGATGCCCATGTATTAAAAACTTGACCTACTGCAATGACAAATATAGAGACTACTGACAAGAAAATGAACACAAGGTATCATTTTATCTATTATAATATTTATTTTTCTAAGAATATTACATGATTATATTATTTCAAAATGTGTAAGCATTAAATGACAATTAGCTGAGATGTTCAAGAAATAGAGTACTCTGATTAAAAGAATTTTTATTTAATGTTTAAGTGATAACTTTACAATTTCAACACACTGATATTCTTTCTAAAATATATTAACCTATTTCCCTGTCTTGTATTCTCAACATAATTGAATCTTCCTTTGAAGACTCAAAATCTTGCAGGGCTTCCGGTTCATCATAGTGAACATTAGTGCTCCTTATAGAGGATGGGAGGGGAATGGTTTTAGTAAATATTCACTCTAGGATATACCTTGGAGGTTGGATTTATGATTTAATATCTTATTTTAGTCTATTTTTATTATAACTTGCCCTTTTTGTCTAAAAGTTGAGTTTTAAAGAATAAAAAAAATGTTTACATAATTTGGAGCTTCTGGTGAGTGGAGGCTTATTCATTTGAAATTCTGTTAAAATTAGAAAGCATAATAGTTTTATTGTGTTGCAAAAATAGCTTTTTGAACTTCATACCAAAATGCTACATGATGTTTAAATATTTAATTTTTAATTCCAAGTTAAGTTTTCAATTTTTTAATTTAAAAAATGTAGGTTTTTTTCATATTAGAAAATGACAGCAGAGAAAATGACATCAAGGAAACAAGGAATAGTTCTCCCATGAAATTTGATGAGAAGTTTATGAGATTATTATCTCATTTTGAGAATATTTCTCTAGATGGAAAATAAAATGTTGAAGGAGATTAAAACAATAGAAATAATATATATATATAATATATATGTAATATATGTTATATTTATATATATATATTATATATAAAGGCTATCAATTACTTCATTCTTTTCTTGCTTAGTTCCCCCATTCCCAGCCACTGAGCCAGAAATAGAAACCAAGCTGAAGCTTCAATGAGTAAACTATCCTTCTGCCAACCTTGCTAACAGAATCCAACTATGGATAAAATGCAATGAAACAAAATCATAACGTAACTCAAAAAAGAGAAAAACTTGTCATACACCTTCTTGAATTCAAAAGCTAAAATTCCATAACAAGAAAAATATTGAGATGTTTTTCCACTTCACTTATATCATCCAACACTTATTTAAACTCCTCCTTCTAGAAACATTTCATATCCTACCTTCTACATGAAAAACTGTTCTAGTCTTCTGGTTTAGATAATAATCTTTTACTCCTCTGAAATACTAGATTTACTGGCTATATGATTCATTTATTATTTATTAATTCATTGACTTCCACAATATTTTAAATCAACTTTACTATTTTTCTGATCATAAAATTAAATTACTATTCTTAAAACTGTAACTTATAGAAACTTCTAAAGAATAAAATAAAAATCAGCCATAACTCAACCACCAGGAAATAATCTCTATTAGAACATAGATAAGTTTCCTTTTCATTTTTATACATCATAATGTATAACTATATATTTTTTTGTTTCAAAAACTGGAATACATTCTGCTCACCATTATATTTTTTTGTTTATCATTACTACATAAACATTTTCTCATGTTTTAAATATTTGTTAAAAACAGGTTCATGGGAATTCTACTTCTCGTATGAGTGAGTAAACTCTTAAAATTATCCTCTGATAAAATTAAAACACATAACTTAAAAGCATGTGGATTTGACAGAGGTCAAAGTTTGGAAGAAACAATTGGCATAGAATAAATTTTATGTTTTCAAACAAAAAAAGAAGAAGATAAATAACCAGGAAATCTGAACTACAAGAAATGCCAAAGAAATTCTTCAAGTGGAAAAGAAATGAAACCAGAGAGAATCTTAAATCTCCAAAAATGAATGAGGAGAATCAAAATAATGTAAATATTTGGGTGAAAATAAAAGGCCATTTTCTCTTGTAATTTCTTTAAAATACATACCAATATTTAAAGCGAACCTTAATATCTTCTCTTGTGGAGTTAAAATGCAGGTAGTTGTGATACATATGACAAACATTACATCAAAGAAGGTGAGGAGGGGTGGGAAATGGACGCATGTGGTTGTAACATTACTAAATTTTATGTATGTGGTAAAATATTGATTTTTAGAAAGCTATGACAATTTCAGAATGTACACTATAATCCCTAGAGCAACTACTGAAAAAATTAAAAAGATGTAGTTAAAAACTTAATAGATAAATTAAAATCAAATTCTAAAACATATTCAAATAACCTAAATGAGGGCAGGGTGGGGAAGACAGAAAGACAAAATTAAAGGGAAACAAACAGAAACCAAAAGCTCTAAAGACAACTACATTAATAAGTAATTTAATAATAGATGATACACTCCAATTAAAAAGTACAGATATCAGAAATGATAAAAACTCAAGATGCTATCTTGAACATACACACTACTTTTTATGTTTATAACATACATACTTTAAATATGGCACAAATATGTGGAAAATGGATTGAAAAGATATATTATGCAGACAGTAAGTATAAGAAGGCCATGGTAGCTATATTTATACTAGCTAACAGAAACTTTAAAACAAAGAGTATTATTAAAGGTAAAGAGAAACATTTTATAACGATAACAGAATCAATTTGTCAGGAAAAATGTAAATATACACGTGCTTAATAACAGAACTTCAAAATCCATGAAACAAGAATTGGCAGAATTAAAGAGAGAAACAGACATTTCAAAAATCATAATAGGAGATTTTAATATCCTCCTATCAGTATTAATAGAATATCTAGACAAAAATCAGATTAAACAGAGGATCTGAGCAATAACTACAGAATACACATTCTTTTCACATATACATGGTACACTCACTAGGATATACCATATGTATGACCATAAAACTGATTTCAATGTGTCCAAAAAAGATTGAGTCTAGGAAATCCTCAAATTTTTGGAACTTAAAATACTTTTAAATAATCCATGAGCCAAAGAAGAAATGATAGATAATGTGAAAACTTAAAGTTATTTCTAAGTGAATGATAGTAAAAATAAAATGTCAAAATACTGTGCTTAGAAGGGAATTTGTAGTTTTAAATGCTTATATTGGAAAAGAAGAAAAAACTGATATCAATGACCTAAATTCCCACAACAAGAAGCTAAAAATATAAGAACATAAGCCAAAAGTATGTAGAAGGGAAAAAAAAATTAAGAACAGAAATAAACATATTAGATAATACAGAAAAAAATAATAATAAAGCCAAAAGCTGGTTCTATGAAAACATCAACAAAATTTATAAAACCCTAAATAAGTTGATGAAGAAAAAAGAGAGAAAATGTAAATCATTATCAGGAATGAAAAAGAGGTTGGCAAGACATGTCCTAAAAACATTAAGAAGATAATTTAAAAGTACAAAAATAGTTCGAAGAGCTTTATTTTAACAATTTCAATAACTTACTTTGAAAGACAAATTCCTAAGATATACAACTTATCAAATGTGACAAGGTAAAACAGATATTTTTCAGAACATAGAAGAAGAGAGAGCTCCTGCAAATGGTTTTATGAAGCCCCATTACCTATTACCAAAACCAGACAAAGATATTATTAAAAAAAAAAATTAAAGCCTAATATCTGTCATGTAGATGTAAAAACCCTTAATAAAATATTAGTAAACCAAATCCAAACATATATTGAAAAGGTAACGCAATTACTAAGTTTCTTTTATCCCACAAATGCAAGATTATTTTAGCATTACAAAACAAATCAATGTAATTTACCACATTCACAAAATAAAGAGGAAAAAACATATGATCATTTCAATAGATATAGAAAAAGAATTTGAAAACATTCGAGAGACATTCATAGTTAAAAATAAAAAGAAACAAGCATGAAGCTAGGCATAGAAAAAAGTAAACTAACAACATACTTAATGGTGAAACATCAAACACTCCTCTAAGTGTTATACTAGCAGTCTTAGCTATTGCAATGAGGCAAGAAAAAGAAAGAAAAGTCAAAAAGATTGGAAAGGAAGAAATAAAATGATCCCTATTTCTAGATGACAATTGTTTATGTAGAAATTCCTACAGAATTTATAAAACAATTAAGAGAACTAATGAATGAATGTAACAAGGTCACAGGATACAAAGTAAATATCCAAAAATCAATATTTTATCAAATGAGAGAAAAATAAAAATTTTAAAAATTATTTGATAATAAGCCCTCTCCCAAAATACATAAAATTTAGGGGGAAAAAAAAAACTTAAAGAAAACCCATAATATATCTCCTCACTGAAAACTAGAAAACATTGCTGACAGAAATTAAAGATATATCAGGAGAGAGCCATGGTCATAGACTGGAAAATTCAAGGTTTTAAGATGTAAATTCCCCACAAATTAATCTGTAGATTCAACACAATCCAAATCAAAATTCCAGCAGGGATTTTTTTTTTTTTGAAGAAATTACTAAGTTGATTCTAAATGTTTATGGAAATACAAGTGACCTAAAATTGACAAAGCAATTTTTAAAAAGAGCAATTTTTTGAAAACTACCTGATTTCAAGACTTACTATAAAGCAATAGTAATCAAGTATGATATGCAGGAAAGGATAGACATACTGATCAAAGGACAAAAAATAGTCCAGAAATAGACTCAAATATATGGTCAAAATAATTTTCAACAAACATGTCAAGGCAATTCAGTGAAGAAAGAAAAGTCCTTTAAACAAATAGTGTTAGAACTGGATATCTTTATGGGAAAAAAAATAATGTTGACTCTTGCCTCATCCCATATTCAAAAATTCACTCAAAATAGATCATGGACCTTAGTATAAAAACTAAAAGTATAAAGTTTATAAGGAAACAAGAGAACATCTTTATGACCTTGGGATAGGCACATTTTTTGACAAGTCACAGAAATCAATAAATAAAAGAAAAATTATTAAATTAGATTTTATCAAACTTAAAAACTTTCGCTTTTCGAAGGACACCTTTAAGCAAATAAAAATACAAGTCACAAACTGGGAGAAAATATCTTGCAGTAGTTTTCTCTGACAAAGGACTTGTATCCAGATTATATAAAGAGTTCTTACAACTCAATAATGAAAATACCTCCATCAAAAATATTAGAAATGAATAAAATATTTGAAGTGACATTTCACATAAGAAGATATGTAAATGGCCAATACACACATGAAGAGATACTCAGCATATCCGTCAGCAGGGAAATGCAAATTATAACGATAATGTTACACTAAATAGAAACATATTAAAAATGACTAAAACTAAAAAAAAAAAAAAAGAACCCCAAGTTTGGTGAGGATAAGAAGCAATTGACATTTTAACACATTACCAGAGGGAATGTAAAATGGTACATTTTTTGGCCAACGGTTTAGCGGTTTCTTAAAAATACACACATACAACTATTATAAAATTCAGCCATTTTATTCCTAATTACCAAAGGAAAATGTATGCATATACATACAAAAGCCTGTACGCAAGTGTTAATAGCAGTTTTATTTGTGATATCTCAAAACCTGAAATAACCCAAATGTCCTTCAATAAGTCAATAGATAAACAAAAAGTGGTATATTTATATCGTGGAATACTACTCAGTAATAAAAAGGAATGAACTATTAAAACATCTGACAAAATGAATAAATCAGAAAATAATAATGTTAAATGAAAGAAACTAGCCAGAAAAAGTACATACTGTATTTTTCCATTTATATGAAACTATAGAAAATATAACTAATCTAGAGGAATAGAAAACAGATCATCAGTTGCCTGGGACATACAGAATGAGGACTGGATTGCCAAGGAGCATGAACAGTCTTTTGGTGGTGATGGAAATGGTATGTGTCTTAATTACAGTAATGTTTTTATGGGCATATATAACTATCAAAACTCATCAAATTGTATGATTTTAATGGATGTAGTTCATTGTATGTAAATTATGACAATACAGTTGATTTAATAACTGCATGTTTTAACCTTTGTATGTATAACAATTCATTCAAAATTCTATTATTGATTATTTGCGGGAATGCCTTTAGTGAAAATAGTATAAAATACACAAACTCAAAACATTACATGAATGCAATGCAGGGATGCACCAAAAAGAACTGGAAGACCGAGAGCCAAATATACCACTGAAGAACCAACTGGAGTGAGAAAACAACGTTGTGGAGAAAATGGTGACTGCCAAAAAAAATAATAAAATAACAAAGCCACTATTTCCCCAGCAGTAATGAAGAACATTCTGACAAGTACTTTAGTCTGCCATTTGTACACCTCGTGTGAAGAATAGTTTTGAAAGGTTATTTGTTTTGTGGTTCATATAGCCCTGTGAATGCTAAGATGGCAAGTATGGTGCTGGACAATAGCCCATGAAACAAATTACCCTGGGAGACTGTGTGAAAGATTTCAAAGATCATTATACTGAGTGAGTCCTATTTGGAGGAAGAGAGCTAACATCCTACTTTATAAAACCTGGAATTTAACAAACCTTGTCCCTGACACCACCCAAACTTCTTGTTAAAGGCTCTTCACTATTTGAGATGAATTGGGTGACAAAATTTTTTCCCCCTGAGCTCTTTGGAAAAGGAAGACTATAAATCCAAGGCATTATGTTTGTTGTTCACTGGAAAAAGGCAGATCTATTTACTCCTTCCTGGCACTTGTGGAAGCCTTAGTTACCTATAAATTATTTGGTTACATCACAGAGAAACAAAGGGACTGAAGAACATCAAAGCTATGAATCATTTCTCCAAAAGTTAATTTCTGGTAGCAAAATTAGGCAACGATGACAGTCTTGCCTTTTCCTCACTCTTTTATCCCTATTCTCCTGGATAGGCACTTGATACTTTTTAAATCCTTCTCTCTCTCTTTTTTTTCTATTAAAGCATTTCAAAATATACGTCATCCAGTTCCTAACTTGACTTAATTTTTTTTAATAGTGCTCAATATATATAGATAAATACTCATGATTTGACCAGAAGATGACCTGGATGAAGAAAATAAATTTTCTTATTTAACTATTTTTATACGTTTTATGTAGACATGTTGCTTAAAGTCAAAACAATAAAAATATTCAAGAAAGGTCCATTTGATATTGTGTAATCAGACGAAATTTCCAATTTCTAAATGTTTGAATTTGGAGTCACCAAATGTTGCCTAAATTTGGATACTATTTCTTTAAGTGCTTTAGTTCAAGTGTTGTTTTCAAATAAACTATTGTTTAACTTTTAAAATTAAAGAACACTTTTCTCAAAGAATGATAACAATTCTAGTGTGCTGAATTTCCATGTCAGTATTTGCTATTATATTATAACGATGTTAGTATTTAGTTTTCAAATTAGTGTTGGAGATATTCAATAGTAATCAAATGCTTGAAGCTCTTGTAGAGTTTTGGAATTTGATTAAAATAGAGAATTTATATATTTTTTTGTTTCCACTTAGATGCAGAAGCATGGAAGTGTTTAAAAAGTAAAGTCTAACAGTGTTAATAAAATCCTTTTGGTTTCGCTGCCGATATTATCAGTCTACCCTTGCAGAATGTCAACTGCTAAACATGTTCCGTCCCTGGACTGGCACAATATTAAGAAATTAACTTTACCATCTGGCTGTCTAGCATTTTTATCAGGTCTTTTTAATTATGTTCAAATTGGTGATCTCCACCTTTCCCTGCTTCTACCTTTTTCAGAGCCATTAAGATTGAATTCATTTCCAGAGCACTGCAGTGTGCTCAAGTGGAACTTAAATAGTATTTCCCTCCAGATTTTCACACCTTACATATGCTAGCAAAAGTCATGTCATGCTTGCCCAGTAGTGCATATAATTCAATTTTTGTTTTATTAAGATATGAAGATGACCATTACATTAAAAAGCCAGGCAGCCTTAAGAGACTTAAGTGAAAAATGGGACCATAGTTAGAGAAATAAAAAATCTCTGCAAGGTAAGAAAAAAGAAATGAAGAACACTGAAAATTTGCTCTCAAACTTAAACTGCTGAAACAATGTGTACAATAGCAATATTAAAACATTTTCAAGTTAAACCTGGTGTTGCATCCTCTTACAAAAATACTTCCACGGTGTTTGTGAGATGAAAAACTGGTCCAATTTGGTTATTTCAAATCTTTCCTGTTAATTTAAAATGATCTCAATTCAATAAAGTCTAACCTCTGCAAAAGAAAGCTAGTCAGGCAATGAGAGCTCATTTTTCCTTCTGTCTATAGTAGTACAGCTGACTGGAGGTTGTATTACAGTTAATCAGAACTTTTTTTCTTGAAGAAGTGCAGAGCAGTCATTCCAATATAGTAAGCTTATTACCATCATAATATTTACATCAAGATGGTCTCATATTCAAATAAAATTGATATCCAGGGAAGCAGAGTGTTTTATTTTGTTTTGTTTTGTTTTGTTTTGTTTTTTAAGGGAGGAAGCAGAAAGAAGCCTTATAGAGTGAATACTCAGTTGTATTTCTAAGAAACATCTAAAGCTTTAAGGATTTTTATTCACTCTTTGTTCCAGCAAATGTATTTTTCCTGATGTCTATATCGAGATGTGCACAGTAAACTTAAACAGGACCAAAGCAACAGGCTCTTCCTAATTCACTAAGACAGTCCTGGGAAGAATGAGTCCCAGATCTCATGAGTCCCTCCCATAGTAATCTGCCACATAGGCAGTGCGGAAAAAATTGAGCAGACCAGATCTTTCATTCTTATATGATCTGCCATGTATAAATAGATCAAATTGTAGTGTTACGTTCAAAAAGATGATTCTGGATTTCACAGACGGAGGACTTGAAGGATTTGCACGCATAGTAATTTTCTATGCTACACTGAGGTGTGAATCAAAAAAAAATTGACCAACAGAGCCACTACTCTGGAATTTCACACACCTTTTTTTCTAAGTGGTTTAAATAGTGCTAGGATCCTTCTGTCTAAACCTTTAAGGTTGAATTTCCCATTTCTTTTTCAGAATATCCTACCCACTCCCAAGCACAAAGGATACCAGTTTTGAGAATCTGTGTGATGCAACACCTGTTTACATCAGACTTTGGAATTTTGGGAGTAGAGCATCCACATTCAGACTAAAATAGCATGAAGGGAAAATCTTATGGCCCAAGAAAATAATTTTTCACTGAGTTTTGCTCACCAGAATATAACTGCTCACAGTTTCTAGATATTATGCTCTCTAAGCACTTTATAAATAAATGCATGCTGCCGGAGCTGCATACCTTTCATTTTTTTCTAGGTGGGGGGTGGGGTGTCATTTTGGGGTGAACATCAACCTTCATTACTCTAACTCTAACCAATAGCTACAGTCTTTTCTAGCAGTTTAAGTGACCCTGAAATAATTTATATATTTTTAGAATCGTCTCCTAAGGCAGTTGAGCCAAGCACAGATTATTAAATTCATTGAGTTTTTCGTTTTTACACATTTTCTTACCGCGGATGTGCTAAAACATTCAGCAAAAATGTAGGATACTGCAGAACAAGTAGAGACCTGCGGAACTATAATAATCACAGGATAATATAGAACTAAAATAGTTCTTCTGAATGTTGAAGTTTAATATCATCTATTCTTTTCTTCTTCATTCTCAGCGGAAAAAATGACTCAATTTCTCCAGGCACGAAACTTTCATAACCTCTTCTTAACTTTCTGAGCTCTTCTCCTGGCAGGGCTATATACTGTAGCACACGTCTCCCCCTCAGCTGAAATAGTCTATCACATTTTAACTCACCAGGCTGTATTCCTCCATCTCCCAGCAGTGTTTTTAAGAACCAGTTTTAACCAGAGGGATAACTTCTCAATCTAAGTAACAATTTTTGACAAATTTTCACTTCCTTGAGTCACAAGTTCATATTCCTTCAGGGTTGGTTTCTTGGTAGATAAATTTGATAGCACAATGAATTCAAACAGGAAAATCTCCAGAAGGGAATATAGTATTTCCAGGCCCCTAGAGATCTGTATCACCTGCCAAAAATTTGTGCTTCACACAGCATTTCTAGGGCCTGGCTAACAATCAAATATCTTAATCTTTTGTTTCAGACACTGAATATGACAATAAAGCTTTAACAAGAAAGGCAAACGCTTTCTCATGAGTTTGCTGTTTTTCTCACTTGGTGCAAATTCTTACTCATCCCTGGCTAGTGGGTAATTATAAGACTTTTGTTTCACAGACTAGGTATGGTCTAATAATATTTCAGTACAAGCTTCCAAGTAAAAAAGTCACCTTGCAATTTGTAGTTATGCTAGCTATAAATCTTGGTCACAGGTTAGGAATAGACTCAAAAATGTGTCAGTAATTCATGTTATGTTATGATATCTCATTTAGCTTTGATATAATGACATATGGCGGCTGCAGCCTTTGCCTAATCATGGCCTCACAATGAAGTCTTCCTATGTAGAAAGCAAGATTTCAGAGAATCCACCATATGAAAAGAAACTGCTTTACCCATCAAGCAAAGTTTAGTTGCATATCCAGCATCTGCTTTTTGAAAGGTAACAGAGGTTGCAGGGATGGTTCTGTGGTGTCTGAGATTTTTCTAGCTTCAGATTTCAGGTGATTGATCTTTATAACACTCCTAGATCAATATTAATATTTTCTTTTTTCAGGTAGTAGAAAACTAAGGCAATAATAAATGGGAAGTGCAGGGAAAAGACAAAATGATTGTGTGTGTGTGTGTGTGTGTGTGTGTGACTTTTCAGAGTAGCCACATTTTGGTAATTGGAAATAGCAGACAGAAAAGCCAGTTTTCATAGCAGAAGTATGAAGGATATGAGAATTTGACATCTAGCTTATTTTTATTGGTTTTCTTCTTTTTAAAACCTAATGGATTGCTTCCTGCTATACAGTGTGCCAAAATGCATAAAAATGTTTCAAATATCCAGAGGAACTTCACATCTATTGATCACATTTTATATATTGATTTGTGGCTATGAGAGTCTCATTTCTACTTCTGTTTGTTGTAATGAAAATAGAATGTATACTAATGTGAACTGAAAGAAAATATGTAATGGGAGAGGATATTGTGCATTTTTTTTCAATTTAGTCTCAGAAAGTTGGTTACATTAAGTCATGCTATTTGTTAATAATCACAATAATAGCCCAAGCCAATCCTGATATTCCCTGAAGTCATCCTGAAAAGTATATTTCCAGGATCTTCATTATATATCTGTTAATTATAGAAGTTTGAGTCTGGATATACACTTGAAAGAAAAGATAGATATTTTAAGGTTTATAGGAATTACACATGTGCATGCATGCACACACACACACACACACACACACACACACACTTTGCATACATTACTCATATGCTCCCTTCATAAAGATGTTTATCAGTTTCAATCCAAGGTGAACCAAATTAATATTGCTTCTGCTCAATAGAAATATATAATCAAAAGAGAATGATGCAAATAGATATTAAGAATGTATATAAAAATGGAAAGAAGAACTAAACACCTCCAAAAATGAAATTTATATAAACTAAGTTGTGGTGCATTCTTGGAAGAAGCAGAATTTGCAGAATTTTTAAACTGATGATAGACAGCTTGTTGAATTGACACTAGAATGATATTTCAGGTAACTAGTAGAACAAGGCTTAAAGTTAAAAGATAGACTTTAGAAGTTACAGTCAGATGACTGGCAAAATGAACGTTTAACAAAGGTGGCCTATTATAAGTGGAGGCAACAATTAAGAGGATAAGAAGACAAATTACACGAATACAAAGATATCTAAAGAATCTTTCAACCTTTTTGTTTCTGGTCAAGATGAAACCTAAGCTATTAAAAATTGTCAAATACCCAACTTCTGAAAGTTTTAAAAACCTGAGTCTTTATTAGAGCAGATAATTTCAATTGTTTAAATCTTTTCTGATATGTTTTTTACCAGCTTAAATTCTCCTACTATTATCATCTGAGATTACTTTAAAAGGAAAATGGAAATCAACAAACTTTGTAGGATAATCCTCTGAATTCTTGGTTTTGAAAAATACACCTCCATCTCCTAAAATATAGACTATAAATCAGAATTTTATTTGGTTTTAATTAATGTGAAAACCTGTTTAGACCCAAAATTTAGTGGTCAGACATTACATCTTTCTGTCTTATTTATCACTGCACTGCTAATGTCATTGGCATGAAAAGTGTTTTTTTGTGTTGTTTGGATATGACCAAAATTAGTAGTGTAAGACCCAAAAGTCTTTATTTGTTTTGTCTATGTGAAATGTGATCTTGAAATATCTGTTGGCATCATGTGAATCCTGAAAGATGTTGTTTCTTTTTGTAGTTCTGTTTTATTTTTGTCATTAAAACAAGGAATATGTTGACCTTTATATTTTTATTCAAACTGTTTTACCTTAAACATTCATTGTTATGTCCTGGGAACTGTTATGTCCTGGGAACTATACTAGACCTTAGAAATGTAAGAACTTTGGTCTAAGCCATTATCATATTTCATTTGGACAACTGCAACTGCTTTCTAAGTGATTTCCTGCCTTCAGAATGGCTTTCCTCCCATCTTGTCTCCACTCTGAAACCAAAGTCAGGTTTCTAAAACAAAACTTTAATTGTGTCACTCTGCTGCTTAAAATGTTTCAAATGGCTTTATTTTGAAGGTTCCAAGATAAAGTCTCAATACCATACCTTGGCTTCCATGGTCTACACAATCTTCATCCTTCATAATTTCCCACTTAGGTTCCAGATGGACTAAATTTCTTTCACATCCTCAGGCACTCACTTCAGATAAACTAGTTTCTTTGCCTGCTCAATCCTCCCTCATAATACTAACTCTTGGTCTTCCTTGGATCGGCGCTTAAAAACCACCTTAGCATAGCATCACTCAAGGGCTCACACTGTAAGTTGTGCAATATCCTGTTAGGTTGCCTTGCTTTATGCCTCCATATGACTCTAATACACCCCAATCGTAATGCATTAGTCTGCTTGTACTGCCATAACAAAATGCCATAGACTGGGTGGCTTAAACAATAGAAAAAAATTTTCCCATTTATGGAGGCTAGGAAGTCCAAGATCAAGGTACCAACAAGATAGGTTTCATTCAGAGGCCTCTTTCCTTGGCTTGTGAGTGGCCACAATTTCTCTGTGTACTCACAAGACTTTTTTATGTGTGTGCATAGAGAGAGAGCTCTGGTGTCTTATCCTCTTTTTATAAGGACACCAATCCTATCAGATTAGGGCTCCACCCTATGACCTCATTTAACTCTTATTACCTCCTTATAGGCCCTATCTCCAAATACTGTCACATTGGAGATTGAGTCTTCAACACATAAATTTGGGTAGAACATAATTTAGTCAATAGCATGTAACATTCATTACATTTTATTGTTAAGGCATAGTTAAGATTTGTTTTGCTTCCTAGACTATAAGCTCTGACAGAGTAAGAACTTAATAGGTACTTTCGAATGGGATAAAAATAAGACATGGTCTCTACCCTCAATAAGCAATAAATGTAGCTCATTAATTAGGCATAAATAAAACTGGTTGTAATATAGCATAGCAGACTTGATTATAATTGTATGAACAAAGTACCACTGGGAAAAATCATAATTTATTAATTCTGATCAAGATAAGGGTGAAGATGGGATGGAAGTCAGAATAAAGGAAGACTTCACAAAGATGACATTTGAACTGGGTGTTAAAAGAAGAAGACTTATTACTTTAAGTATCACTCTAATTTAGGTTTGCCTCCAAAGAAACCAAATCTGTAATGGGTTCTTAAATGTGTATTTCCAATGAGATCCTTGGGTTGTGTTGTATAGGCTGTTTCCTTGTATCCAATTTATAAATGTGCTTATAAATCCACACTGTATATCACAGTAGTCACTAGTCACATGTGATTATTTAAATTTAAGTTAATTAAAATTAAATAAAAATTAACATTCAGTCACTCTAGCACTACTTTAAGTGTTCAATAGCCACACATGGCTACCATATTGGACAGTACAAATTATAGAACATTTTCATTATTGCAGAAAGTGTGTTATAAGCAATGCATTAATTTATCTAATAAATTTGTATTGAACATCTACTATTTGCCTGGTACTGGGCTAGATGGTGGAGTGCACAAAGAAAAATATGGTAAGGTTCCTAAAAAAGTCAGGACTCTAGTGAATCGGCCCTGTTCTATGTCTGCAAATTGGTTCATGATGAATTATATTTGTTTATTTTTGCAAAGTTCAGGATGACTGTCTCTAGAAATCTGTGCTGCTTATAGCTTATTAAATTGAAAGTTTCTCAGATGCTCACAAATCAGAAGCATAGCTATGAATGGAATTTTTAATAAATCCAGTATGTAGTAGGTACCCATTATGTGACCATTTTATGCCGAGTACTTTGGAAAATATATAAGAAATGTAAGACAAAATATCTTTCCTTTATGAGTTTATAAATTAAATGAAATGTTAAATGTAAAAGGAATTTATAAACCATAAATATTTCTTTCTATCATTGAAGTAAAATCGGGGAGACTGGATTCACATAAATTTAATGAGTAAAGAACAATAAAAGATAGTATACAACCAAGTGCTGGATGATATAAACTTAGAAATCCTATGCAAATTCAGAGTTGAGAAAGAATTACATGAAATAAAATAGTCAAGGAAGACTTTGAGAAGGAAATGATGATAGTAGTCATGAATTACTATGTTACAAGAAACAAACAAACAAACAAACAAACAAAAACCAAAAAATCACAATTGTCTTCTCCAAGAGGAGGGATTTACTGATTTATGTAACTGGAAATTTCAGGTGTGGACTTTAGATACAAATGCCTCCAGGGAATCTAAAAAAAGTAATTGCCTGTCTCTCCTCCCTTTCTCCATCTGTCAGTTTTACTTTCCTTATCATTGGTGCTATTTTAGGAAGGCACTCCTTTCCTAGTAGCAAGATGGCTACCAGCATCTCTAGGCTAATATACCACTCTTTCAGGATCACCCATGAGAAGATATCATTTACCTCTAATTCATCCTGTTTAGGTCATTCTGTTTAAGTCATTCTGTTTATTATCCGTGAACCAATCACAGATTGGTATCCAAGAGAAGGCAATGGAATGATTGGTCAAGCCCTAATCACAACCTCATCACTTGAGGGGAGGAGGGAGTACTGAGTTGGGTAGGTGAAATCACACAAAGAAAATCCTGGAAATATATCAAAATTAAACAGAACATGGGAAGGGAAATAACAGAAACAACTAAAGTTCTATTTAAAATAGGCCTTGAGGAAAATTCAAATTTGCTTCTTTCTCTGATGGAAAGGTGAACTGGGTGTCCAAAGAAAGAGAAGTAGAATAAAGACACAGAGACAAAAATAAATGTACCATCTCCAGGGAATGAATTTTATTTTATTATGTGGGAATTTATCAGATAAGAGTTTATCCATTTGGCTCTGATTTATCATTTTTAACATACCCTGGGCAAAATCTTCTTCAGTCTTGGCTGAGTCAGTTAACACAAAACAAAACAAAACAGAAAGAAGACAATAAGCAAATCAATTGGTAAAATTCATATCTGGCATGCTCTATCTGATGGCCTGCTTTTATCTTTTTTTTTTTTACAGCTTTATTGAAATAGACAATAAGTTGCTCATATTTATAGTGTATAATTCGATGAGCTTTTTTTCGATCATAGTTGGCATACAATAATATCTATCTCAGTTTATTTTTTGTTGTTGTTATTGTTTTTTATTTTATTTTTTAGATTCCACATATATGTAAAATTGTGTGATATTTGTCTTTATCTGACTAACTTCATTCAGCACAATACCCTCTATGTCCATCAAGGCAATATCTTTTTCCATCCCCTTCCTTTTAGTCTGTGTGTCTTTTAATCTTAAGTGAGTCTCTCGTAGGCAGCATACATAGGGGTCTTGTTTTCTTATCCATTTGGGCATTCTATCTTTTAGTTGGAGCACTTAATTATTTTCCATTTGAGGTACTTGTTCATAAATATTTAGCATTCTTTATTCACCTTTTTGATACATACTTTTATTAGCATTCTTTATTCACCTTTTTGATACATACTTTTTCTTCTTCTTAAAGAAGTCCCTCCAACATTTCTTGTAATACTGGCTTAGTGATGATGAACTCCTTTAGAGTTTTCTTTGTTGGAAGCTCTTTATCTGCCCTTCCACTCTAAATTATAGCTTTGCTGTATAAAGTAATCTTGGTTTGTAGATCCTGGGTTTTCATCACTTTGAATGTTTTGTGCCAAGCCTTTCTGTCCTGCAAAGTTTCTTTTCAGAAATAAGCTGCCAGTCTTATGGGTGCCCCCTTGTAGATAACTAACTGCTTTTTTCTTGCTGCTTTTAAGATTCTCTCCTTGTATTCAACCTTTGGCATTTAATTATGATATGTCTTAGTGTGAACACATCACTTTGGGTTCATCTTTTTGGGGGACTCTCTGAGCTTCCTGGGATTGTATGTCTATTTCCTTCACCAGATTAGGGAAGTTTTCCATCATTATTTCTTCAAATAGCTCTTCAATTTTTTGCTCTCTCTCTTCTCCTTCTGGTACCCTTATGATGTGAATGTTGTTACATTTGATGTTACCCCATAGACTCCTTAACATATCTTCATTATTTTGGATTTTTTCTTGTTGATGTTCTGATTGAGTGTCCTCTGTTACCCTATCCTTTGTATCAGCGATTTGATCCTCTGCTTCATTTACACTGTTGATTTCCTCTAGTATACTCTCCATCTCAGATATTGTATTCTTCATTTCCGATTGGTTCCCTTTTATTATTTCCATCTCCTATTTTATGTTTTTTATCTCTTTTTTAAAGTTCTCACTGAGTTCTTCTACTCTTCCTCTAAGTTCATTGAGCATCCTTATAACCAGTGTTTTGAACTCTGTATCTGGTAGATTGCTTGACTCCATTGTTCCTAGAGCTTTGTTCTGTCCTTTCATATGAGATATGCTTCTTTGTCTCCCCATTTTGGCTGCCTTTCTGTGTCTGTTTCTATGTACTAAGCAAAACTCCTAAGTCTCCAGGTCTTATTAACGTGGTTTTGTGTAGTAGGAGTTCAGTGTCACAGTCCTGAGAGCTGTTCAGCTGCAAGCCAAGTTTAGTCCCAGCCTGTGCTGCTCCAAGTCTACCTGGTAAGATTCAGCAAGCAATCCACAGATGCTGTAATTATTGTTGCCTCAAGAAGCCACACCAGAAATCAAAGAAAGGTGCCACCAAGTCAGAGCTTTGAGTTACTCAGCAGGGGGCACAGGGCACGCCAAAGACATCACTGAATGTGGGGGAGGTGGAGTTTCAGGGAATCCTCTGGGTAGAGCGACCTCTGTTACCAGTTTTGATGACGTCTCAGCTACGGTGGCACTGTGTCTGCACACTAGAGGAGAGAGGACTCAACAGAGGAACAATGGATACTGCCAGCACTTCTGTCTAGGAGAAAACCTTGCCTTCATCCCTTGCTCTGACGCCCAATAATTCAATGTCCCCCTGTAAGTCCTTGGTGACCACTGAGCAGCTGACCTGGCACTAATGCTCAGAGCCAGCCAGTCTGTCACCATGAAAGTTTGGTCGTGTCTGACCCCTTAAGAGAAATGTCTGCACCGGCCAGCTGCAGCTGCCATAGCTTCTGTCTCCCTGAGCCCATGAGGGACCCGGCAACCTTGCATCTTTGCCCGTCCTTCTGTAGCAGGGGGATTTATTATTCCTATCCCTTGTATTAGGACTTCCGTTCATCCACACAGCAGGCGATTCTGCTTGCTGTTTGCTCCATGGTTCCATCACAACTCTGATACAGTTGAAAGAGGAGATGTACAAAGCTTCAACATCTATGCCATCTTGCCCAGTACCCATGAAATTATCTTTTTTTTATTTTTATTTTTTTCAGTTTTGGCTGCATTCTCTTTATTTATTTATTTATTCATTTATTTATTTATCTATCTATTTATCTATTTATTTATTTTATTATGGTGACATTGGTTAACAAAATCCAGTAAGTTTTAGGTGTACAATTCAAGTGTAAGGGATATATATATACGTTGCATTGTGTGTTCATCATCTATAGTTAGATTTCTTTCTGTAACCACATATTTGACTTCTTTTACCCCACCTACCTCATACCCTCCTTCCCATCCCCCGGTAACCACTAGTCTATTGTCTATGTCCATAAGTCTCTGTTTCTTTGTCCTATTTGTTTGTTGTTTTTAAGTTTATATCTCACATATAAGTGATATTACGTGGTTTTCAACATTTTCTGTCTGGCATATTTCGCTTAGCATGATTATCTCAGGGTCTATCCTTGTTGTCACAAATGGCAGTACTTCATCTCTTCTTATGGCTGAGTAATATTCCATTGTATATATATATACCACAGCTTCTTTATCTAATCTGTTGTAGGATACTTTGGGTGCTTCCTTGTCCTGGCCACTGAATAATGCTGCTATGAACATCATTGCACAAATATTTTTTCATATATGAGTTTTCAAGACTTCAGGGTAAATACCCAGTAGAGGGATTGCGGGATCATATGGCAGATCAATTCTTAGTTTTTTGAGAAATCTCCATACCATTTTCCATAGTCACTGTACCAATTTGCAGTCCTACAAGCAATGTAGGAGGGTTCTTTTTTCTCCGCATTCACTCCAACACTTGTTATTACTTGTCCTGTTGATAACAGCTATTCCAACAGATGTGAGATGGTATCTCATTGTGGTTTTGATTTGCATTCCCCTAGTAGCTAACGATGTTGAGCATCTTTTCATATATTTGTTGGCCATTTGTATGTCCTCTAGGGAGAAGTGTCTGTTCAGGTCCTCTGCCCATTTTTTTGATTGGATCATTTGTTTTTTGTTATTACTGAGTTTTATGAGTTATTTGTATAGTTTTGATATTAGGACCTTATCGGAGGCATTGCTTGCAAATATATTTTCTCACGTGGATGGTTGTCTACCTCATTGATGGTTTCTTTTGCTGTGCAGAAGCTTTTAAGTTTGATGTAGTCCCATTCTTTTATTTTTACTTTTACTTCCCTTGCTTTTGAGGACAAATTTATAAAATCCTCTTTAAATCCAAGGTCCATGAGTTTAGTTCCTATGTTTTCTTCTATGTACATTATTGTTTCGGGTCTTACATTCAGGTCCTTAATCCACTTTGAGTTAATTTTGGTGTGTGGTGATAGACAACAATCTAGTTTTATTCTTTAGCAGGTGGCTTTCCAGTTTTCCCAGCACCATTTATTGAAGAGGTTTTCCTTTCTCCAATGTATGTTTTTTGGCACTTTTTTCAAAAATTATTTGCCCATTTAAACATGGGTTTATTTCTGGACTCTCGATTCCGTTCCTCCGGTCTGTGTGTCTGTTTTTCTGCCAATAACATGCTATTTTGATTACTGTCAATTTGTAGTATGATTTGAAGTTGGGCAAAGTAATGCCTCCAGCCTCGTTCTTTTTTCTCAGGATGGCTTTGGCAATTCGGGGTCTATTGTGCTTCCTTACAAATCTGATGATTTTTTGTTCTATTTCTTTTAAAAATGTTGATGGGATTTTAATGGGGATTGCATTAAATCTGTATAATGCTTTATGTAATAGGGTCCTTTTAATTATGTTGGTTCTTCCAATCCAAGTACATGGAATCTTTCTATTTCTTTGCATCTTCTTCGATTTATTTTAATAGGCACTTATAGTTTTCATTATATAGGTCCTTCACATATTTTCTTAGATTTATTCTTGGGTATTTTATTCTTTTTGTTGCAATTGCAAAAGGAATTATTTTTTTCAACTTCTTTCTCTGACACTTCATTATTAAAGTATAGGAACACTATGGATTTTTCAACATTGATTTCGTATCCAGATACTTAACTGTATTTGCTTATTGTTTCTAGTAGTGTTCTTGTGGAGTCTTTAGGGTTTTCTATATAGAGAATCATGTCATCCACAAATAGTGATAGTTTGATGTCTTCATTTCCTACTTGGATGCCTTTTATATCTTTTTCTTGCCTGATTGCATTTGCTAGGACTTCCAGTGTTATATTGAATAACAGCGGCAATAGTGTTCTTGATCTTAGAGGGACGGTGTTCAGTTTTTCACCATTAAGTATAGTGTTAGCTGAGAGTTTATCATATATGGCTTTTATTATGTTAAGGTACTTTCCTTCTATACCCATTTTGTTAAGTGTTTTGATCATAAATGGATGCTGTAACTTGTCGAAGGTTTTTTCTGCATCTATCGATATAATCATATGTTTCTGATTTTTAATTCTGTTTATGTGGTGTATCACATTAATCGATTTGCGTATGTTGAACCATCCCTGTGCCCTGGGCATTGAATCTCACTTGAATGTGGTGTATAATCTTTTTAATATGTTGCTGTATTCAGTTCGCTAGTATCTTATTTAGGATTTTTGCATTTATGTTCTTGAGAGATACTAGTCTGTAGTTTTCTTTTTTTTGTTATCTTTAACAGGTTTTGGTATCAGGGTTATATTAGCTTTATAAAATGAGTTGGGAAGTATTATCTCCTCCTGCATTGTTTGGATGAGTTTGAGGAGAAGAGGTATTAAATCTTCTTTGAAAGTTTGGTAGAATTCACTGATGAAGCCATCTGGTCCTGGACTTTTATTTTTTGGTAGGTTTTTGTTGACTTCTTCAATTTCCATACTGTTGATCAGTCTATTTAGATTTTCCAGTTTTTCTTGATTTTCAGTATAAGAAGATATATGTTTCTAAGGACAAGCCCATTTCTTATAGGTTATCAAATTAGTGTCATATACTTTTTCATAGTATTCTTGTATGATTCTTTGTATTTCTGTGATGTCTGTCATTATTTCTCCTCTTTCATCCCTAATTTTATTTATGCTTTTCTCTTCTTTCTTTAATGAATCTACCCAGGGATTTCTCAATTTTCTTAACTTCTCAAAGAACCAGATCTTTGATACATTTATTATTTCTATGTGTTTTTTTTTTTAATTTCATTTGATTCTGCTCTAATTTTGATTATTTGTTTCCTTCTGCTGACTTTAGGCTTCATTTGTTCTTCCTTTTCTAGGTTTTTAAGATGAAGCATTATGTTGGGTTTTTTTTGGACTCATTCTTATTTTTGGAGATAGGCCTGTAATGATATGAACTTTCCTCTTACGACTTTTGCCGTGTCCCAAAGGTTTTGATATATTGTACTATCATTTCTGTGTATCTCTTGAACTCTCTTTTTATTTCTTCTCTGACCCAGTCATTCTTCAGTTGCATGTTGTTTTATCTCCATGTATTTGTGGTTCTTCCTGATTTCTTTTTGCAGTTGTTCTCTAGTTTCAATGCATCATAATCAGAGAATATGGTTAGTATGATTTCAACTCTCTTAATCTGTTAAGGCTATCTCTGTGTCCCAGTATGCGGTCAATCCTCGAGAATGTTCCGCGTGTACTAGAGAAGAATGTATAAGCAGCTGTTTGGGGATGGAAGTCTCTGTAAATGTCAATTAAGTCCAGTTGGTCTAATGTGTCATTTAACGATATTATTTACCCATTGATTTTCTGTTTGGATAATCTGTTCGTGTCCAACAGTGGGGTATTTAAGTCTCTTACTGCGATAGTATTTTGGTTTGTTTCTCCCTTTAGTTCTGTTAGTAATTGCTTCACATATTTTGTGGCTCTTAGATTGGGAGCATAGATATTATGAAGTATTATGTCTTCCTGATGCATGATTCTCTTTATCATTAAAAAGTATCCCTCAGTATCTTTCTTTACCTTTTTTTATTTTGAAGTCTATTTTGTCTGATATTAGTACCACTACTCCTGTTTTTTTCTGAATGCCATTTGCTTGAAATATCATTTTCCACCCTTTCCCTTTGAGTTTATATTTGTCTTTGGAACTGAAATGTATCTCCTAGAGGCAGCATATGGTTGGGTTTTGTTTTCTGATACACCTGCAACTCTGTGCCTTTTTATTGGTGAGTTCAGTCCATTTACATTTTGGGTGATCATCGAAATATGAGGCTTTCTTATAGCCATTTTTCGTTTTACTTTCTAGTAGCTAGGTGTTTCCATTGCTTCCTTGTCCTTGTATCTCTGTGTTTATTTTTTTTTTAATTTTAGTTGTGTTTTGTGAGTTTTCCCTCTATTTCTTTCTGCTTTATGTTATACATACACACACACATACACATATATATATATATGTATATATATATGTGTATATATATATACACATATATATATACACATACACACACATATATACATATATATACACATACATACATACATACATACACAGACATATGCATAGGATTCCATTTTCTTCTGCGTGTGCCTTATCTCCACTCCCCTTTATGAATTTGGATCTTCGATTCATCCTCCTTTCAGTCATTATTGTCTTATTTTTCCCTATGTATCCTGAACTTTTATTACTATCTTGCTATAGAAAATCTCTTCTTCTTCAAGCTTATAATGCTTTGTTCTTAGTAAGAGTTACACTCTTTTGCTTATATCTGCCTGCTAGTTGACTTACTCCTAGTTACGTATATTTTTGTCATTTTGTTTTAGATGTGTAGACCTTTTTCAGTATTTCCTGTATTGCAGACCTCATAGTGGTGAATTCTCTCAATTTTTCTCGATCTGGAAAGGTCTTAATTTCTCCTTCATATCTAAAGGAGAGCTTAGCTGGATACATTTTTCTTGGCTGGTAGTTCCTTTCATTTTATAGTTTGAATATTTGTTTCCACTCTTTTCTGGCTTTGTAAGGTTTGTGCTGAGAAGTCCAACGATAGTCTAATAGGTTTCCCTTTATAGTTTACCATCGTCTTTTACCTGGCTGCCCTGAGAATTCTCTTTTTCATTGATTTTTGATAAATTTAATATGCTGTGTCTTGGAGAAGGCCTATTTGGGTTGAGATAATTAGATGTTGACTTCTTGCTTTCCATACTCTATCTTATTCCTTAGATTTGGGAAATGCTCATCCACATTTTGTTTGAAAATGCTTTCTAATACTTACTCCTTTTCTTCCCCTCATGAATGCCCATTATTCTTATGTTTCCTCTCCTGATGATATCAGCTAGTTCTTATATTTCTCTTTCATTATTTTTCATTCTTTGGTTTCTCTCTCTTCCTTCCAATTTATTTCTAGTTTTGTGTCTTTGATGTCACTGATCCTTTCCTCCATTTGGTCAACTCTATTTCCCAAGCTTGCTATTTCATTTTTCATCTCTTTCAGTATGTTCTTCATCTCCAGAAGTACTACTTGGCTTGGTTCTTTTTATGAGTTTGTAGGAAATCTACAAACAATAATAAACAGGCTAAAAGTCACTCTGCTTTTTATTGTCATCATGCACCTGCATTTTAAACAATGCCAAGGATAAAATACTTCTCTGGGAATTATTGGTCTGAGTCAGTTTCTCTGCCTCAGCACTATAAACATTTTGAGCTAGATAATTTTTTCTTGGGTGTAGGAGGCTGTCCTATAGATTGTAGGATGTTTAGCAGCATCCCCGGCCACTACTCATTAGATACTAGTAACACCAAATATGAGACAACCAAATATGTCTCTAGAGACAACCAAATATGTCTCTAGACATTACCAAATGTCCCCTGGGTGACAGAATCACCCCTGGTTGAGAACTAAGTTCAAAACAATTGCAATGACTAGGTGGAAAACCAGAGGAGAGAAAGAACAATTAGGGGATCATTTTATAAACTACATAAATATCTAACCAATGTACTAATACTTGAAACTAATAAAATAAAAAAAATAATTGCCATGATTACCAGTAACATTTAATAATATATATTTTATTACTTTTAATAATAGTACTTATTGCTATTACTTACCTCATAGTAAACATTATATTTGACATGAAAATTAACTCAAAGAACTTTCATTTATACACTTGTCCTCTGACACACATGAATCTCCATGTACTTTCATTTCAAGAGGAAGTTCATAATAGTTTAAAATCATTTCAACTTGCCTTTGGTAGGGTTCACATCTCCAAAACTTTTGCTTCCATATATTTCGGCATTTAAATAGTGCTCCAAAATAAACAATGATAGAACAATGATTTTAACATCAAAGAAACTGGACCTAAGCTGCTTCAGTACTGTCATTCTATGTGACTACTTGACATTTTATTTAAAAAGTGAAGCCGACAGAAAGCTGTAATGTATTGTTCCTTAGGTATTTGAATTTGGTGTTTTGGTATACTTGGTTTTGTTATTTTGGTGCAGTAAAGGAAAATTTTAGTTAAAAAAAATTTTGCTGAATTTGAATGATATGTTTAAAATTAAAATTTATTCTTCTATTTTAACTTCTTATTAAGTTGTGTTTGTTATTAAACTATCACATTATTATTTTATTGTTTATTATTGTAATACACTAATATGTAAGTACAAATTTTCCCTTTAAAATATTTTAGTATAAATAAAAGTATTAATCTAAGATTATCTTTTTATAAACCTATATTACATAAGCTTCCAGTTACAAGATAAATAACTACTGAGGATCTAATATATAACATGATAATGCCTATAGTTTAACACTGCTATGTGGTATATTTGAAGGATGTAATGAGAATAGATCCTAAGAGTTATCATCACAAAGCAAAACTCTTTTCCTTTATTTTAGATCTACATGAGATGATGCTAACTGAATTTATTGTGGTAATCATTTCAGAATATATGTATGTCAATCATAATGCTGTATATCTTAAGCCTATACAGTCTGTATGTCAATTATATCTCAATAAAATTGGGGAAAAGTATTAATCTATTACTTTTTTTGTTTTACTTTTGAATTGTAACATTTATTTCATTTTTAAAAATACATAACTGGCACAATTACACATATAAATCAAAAGAGTATAAATAATAATTAATAAAACAATTCTCTCTTTCTTAGGCCATTAATTTCATTTCATTATAATTACTAAAAATGATTTTGTCCTACAGAGGAGGCAGATGTTAAAAGTTATCTTTTCCATGTGTCAAATATGCCAAGTTTGCCACTCTGGCAGAAAACATTTTTCTGCTGCAAGGTCTTTCTCACTAAAGCAGTGTTTCTCAACCAGGGGCAATTTTGTCCCCCTCCCCAGTGGATATTTATAATGTCAAGAGACATTTTTGGTTTTCACAACCAGGAAGAGAGGAGCTACCAGCATCTAGTAGGTAGAGGACAGGGTACTAAACATCCTACAGTGTACAGGACAACTCCCTACAACCAAGAATTATCTGGCCCAAATGTCAATAATGTTGAAATTAAGAAACTCTAGCTAAAGCAATGATTACCAGAAGCACACAGTCATTCATAGCCCAACAAATACTATTAAGAATTAGACCCTTTATGTTATAAGACGCTTTACCATTATGAATTTTGACCCACCCTGAAAGTTTTGTGTCATTGACAATATTCTAATCAAACTGACAGTGCATTCCACCTCTTTAATGGGTTTATGTTTTCAAGTAGGGTTGAGAAAAGAACATTTCATCATCATCATCATCATCATCATCATCATCATCACTCTCAAACCTTCTCTACGCATAACTTCTGAGTTAAATTAGGAAAAGTGTAGGACACTTCAAATCCAAAATATCTTGCTTGTATTTGCATAGAAAACCTAAAACCACATGCAATGCTTGTGAAAGTCTGAATTCAGAGTAAAGGAAACTTGGAAGTTTCAAGAACTCAAACTAAAAACTGTATTAGCATTGCAAAAGTATCCCTATTACATGATTTTCATAATCCTCTGGTCTTCTGTGCAGATGAAAAGTAAAGTTTAAATTATCTACTCATTGATTATCTATCCATAGATAATTCAGTGACATCTGTAACTCAAAACAAAGTAAATTAAGTAGAAAAGAGGAGAAAGACAAAGGCAAGAAATAAAAGCTACATTTTTCTCCTTGGATAGAGACGATGCTATTTTTGAATAAGAACTAGCTAGATATAAAATACCCTTGATCTAGAACTTGGTAGCCTGTTGTCTGGATAAACTCTCTTAGGAGACATTAGTGAAAGCTGTTTCATCTTTATATTAATTATAGTGAATTGCTGACTAAATGAGAGCATCTCCAATAGATATCAGTCTTACGCATAAGTTCTCTTTCCATTAGGGATCAGTTTATAACCAATCTGATTTTATACTATCCAAGCTGATTTTATTAGCATATTATCAGAGAAAGTTATTCAGTCAATCAGCTGTCCTTCATCAGTAGATAAAATGATATCATTTCTCTTGTTGTGAGTGTTCTATTGCTTCCCATGTTTGTGCAGATAAAAGCAAGAAGATAGGTAAGTCATAAAGTTTTGTTTTCATCTTGTGACCATGTTAATGTCATGAGCTCAGATTCTTGATCTAATATAGGAATTTCAACAAAGACCATCTGGAATAAATTAAATATAAAAACGTAAAATAGAGTTACCAAAAACTCATGAAAATTTGAAAAGATTTGTATATGTGAATAAACTAAACTTGGGACTGACAAATATTTCATTACTTCTTATGAGGCAAGGTGATGTTTACAATAATTACTTCCCTTAATATGTTACAGTTGAATTTTTTAACATAAATTTCTAATTTAAAGTAAGTCAGCCCCAAGAAATTTGTTGTTACAAATTTGATTAACCCTTTTCTGCACTTAGGATCCTTTTTTTACAGAAAAAGGAGCAGAGACAAACTGCTAAAATACAATGAACATTGCCTGGACTGAAATGTGACTCCCCTCTAGCTCACCTCCAGGAACAAAAGTGATTTAAATATAAGTTGTAGCTAGACATGATCTCTTCCTCATACATCACTTTGGGTGTCCAACATACATCACTAATTCTATATACAATAGAAGGCACTTTCGATTTGTGCTTTGACTTACTGTATGATAGCAGCTGTCTAAATTTATAAACCATTATAAATACCATCATTAACTGCTGGATGAGCTTGACTTTCAATTCCAGAATGGTTTAGAACCATAGGGCATTGAGAAGAAATATAGCAAGAACAATAATAGCTGGAACACTAAAGATCAGATTTCATGCTTTTCTCTGTATTATGATCTTCTCACAACATTGGCATCTTGGCATTTATAGTTTCTTGGCACACTTTCGTATAAATATATCTTCCTTTTTGATAGCTTTGTGTAGCATTTGCAAAAGTGAATGTTTTGAATGCCCTTTCCAATCACCTAGAGTGATAACTTTAGTCAGAATAAACCGGGCTATGCCACTAGTTTATTTGCCATTTGTATAAAGCACAATAAGGTTCAGGAAGTTCTATTCCATTCTGTAACTATGCCATATGAAACACGTGACCTCCAAAGGCATTGCAGCAGTGGCAAATAGAAATAGAGTAAGCATACAAAGTTTTTACTGACTCAGTCCGGAAAAGTCACGCATTATATCAGCTCCCATCCATTAGTCAAAACAAGTCAACACAGCTGAAATTTAACTGCAAGAGAAAGTGGGAAATGGTAGGAAACACATGGATATTTATTGAGTATTATCTCTTCCACAGTCATTTTACTCATACATTCTATTCTCATACTCATTTCATCATTCTGCTTATGTATCGGGGATGCAAACCTCTGCTATTGAAATTTAACTCTATTTTGCCTAAGTCCAACAGGCATGAATAACCCGTCTTCTCATTCATTGATATAAAGAACCAGAATGTAATAAATAAAGTTTGTTTTGAAGTGAGCTAATCATGGTCAGTTACAACACTTGATCTGGTTTAATCCTACTATGTACAATTTATGAAAAGCTTAGAACATGCCTCAAAAAATGCTTTGATTCAAATCTAGGACACCAACACACCTTGTCTACTGATATGAGGCAACTATTTTGAAATTGGCTAAAGGTATGAATCCTTAAGCTGTCACAAATGCCTACAGTCTGCCTTCAACGACATTGATTTTTCTGTGAAGTTAGGGTGAAATGTCAGCATCTCATATTATCTAATTAAGGCTTTAGAGACATACTTCTTACAGAGAAACAAAAAGGCTGTCTTTTCTTACACCTCACATAACTCAATGTATGCAGTGTACAACATCATATTTTAGAGATACAAATAACTGTGGAATGTGATACAGCTGGGACACTGATTCCAACCACGTAAAACACACATGCCACTAACATGGCAGAAGCTGCCCTCATTAGTAATGTTGTACAAAGACGGTAGTAGCACGTTTTTTTTTTTTCTTTTGCAACTTGGGTTGTCAGAAAGTAGTAGCTCTCAAATTTTGCACGTGCGACACAACATATTCTACCTGAAACTCTTGAATCTCCTTTTATTCTTTGAATTATAATGAAATCTAAGCATGGACAACATTCCTGTAGAATAACTGCCAAACAAGAAATGGTGTAGTCCTCTATTGAGAAGAGCATCTTACTTTTCAGCCCATTTTGCATAATTCAACAGCCCTTAATAAGACTGATAATAATAGGAGAGTCACTCTATACTGTTCTCAATTGAGAGCAACCAAGAAAGCCTTTAGCTATTTGCAGTAAACAATGGTCATCATATGGCTTTGTCTCTGTTTGAAACTTTCAGGGTTTTTTACAATTCTAGGACTGATATGAATTTGAATTTTAAAATGCATAAAACTGACTAGATTTGGAGGAGAAAAAAATGGCGTAGATGACAGAGGCTCTGTTCATTCCTCTGGCGACCAAATCAAAGTTGTGAGAGAAACAAGGAGCAGCAGCAAAGAAAAATCATCCAGGATCTAGATGAACAAGCCATACAACTAGGAAGAAATCCAAGAAAGCACTCTGCGATGGCAGAAGGTAGGACAGGGTGAGGACACGGGGCTGCCTGGTCTCGAGCAGCTGAGTGAGACAGAGGCTGCAGCAGCGGCAGAAGCTTCTTAAAGGGGCTGCGTCCACGAGCAGATTTTCGCGGTGAAGGACCTGCTCACTCTGAGCACCAGTGCTGGATTGGCTGAGCTCAGGGGGTACCAGGGACTTACAGGGAGTTATTGTCAGTGTGAGAGTCAAGTGAGACTTGCTCAGTACAGGAGTGCTTGCGGTATCTATTGTTTCTTGCTGAGCCCTACCCCCTCCCAGTGTGAGGACACAGCCCTGCCATAGCTGTGACATCATCAAACTGGATAACAGAGGTCATTCTACCCAGAGGATTACCTAAAACCCCACCTCCCCTAACCTGGGCCCCACCCAAACCACTTCTAGGTATATCCTCAGCCAGTCAGATGCACCTTGATGAGCAGCGCCTAAACTCGTACTAAAGCCAGCTGGCCTCAGTTTCTGGTGTGGCCTTTTGAGGCAACTATAAGCACAGCATCTGTGGATTGCTTGCTGAATCTTGACAGGTGGCCCTGGAGGGGCAGAGGCTGGGGCTAAATTTGGCCTGCAGCTGAACCCCTCTCAGGACTGTGCCACTAGACACCTTCTTCATGTTAATAAGACCGGGAGACTTAGGAGCTTTGCTTAGTACATAGAAACAGACACAGAAAGACAGCCAAAATGGGAAGACAAAGAAGCAGAAACCATATGAGAGAATAGAACAGAGATCCAAGTATAATGGAGTCGAGTAATCTAATGGGTGCAGAGTTCAAAACACTGGTTGTAAAGATGCAACATGAACTTTTGGGAAATGTAGAGAACTCCAACAAAGAGATATAAATGGAGATGGAAATTATAAGAGGAACCAGTTTGAAATGGAGAACACATTATCTGAGATGAGAAGTATATTAAATGGAATAAATAAAGGAATAAACAAAGTGAATAAAGAAGAGGATCGCATGCCCTATCTAGAGGACAGGAAAGCCAAGCAAGACACTCAAACAGAATGGCAAAAGAGGCCAGATTTATAAAGATGATTTAAGAAAGATATGGGACACTATTAAGGCTCTAAATATTCGTCTGATCAGTATATGTGAAGAAAATCAAGATGTTGAACAGCTGTTTGAAGAAATAATGATGGAAAACTTCCCTAACCTGGTGAAGGAAATGGAGATAAAACCCCAGGAAGCTCAGAGTGTTCCAAAAATCAGGGATCCAAAGAGGCCCGCATCAAACCACGTCATAATTAAAATGCCAAAGTTTAAATACAAAGAAAAAAATTTAAAAGCAGCAAGTAAAAACAAATAATTACATATAAGAGAACACCCATATGACTGGCAGCTGATTTCTCAATAAAGACTATGCAGGGCAGAAAGGCTTGGCAAAAAATATTAGAAAGAATGACGACACAGGATATACAACCAAGAATAATTTATCCAGCAAAGCTATCATTTAGAGTTGAAAGACAGATAAAGAGCTTCCCAGACAAAAATAAACTAAAAGAATTTATCACCATCAAGCCAGAATTACAAGAAACGTTGGAGGGACTTCTTTAAGAAGAAAAACATGTATCAAAAACAGGAATAAAGGATGGTAACAACTGCATTCTTATCAATAAGTACCTTAAATGGAAAAGAATTAAGTACTCCAACCAAGGGATGGAGTGGCTAAAAGGATAAGAGTGGCCCCCACATATGAAAAGGAAGGGAATGGAAAAAGATATTGCTGTGATGAACCTAGAAGTTACTTAAGTCATACAGAGAAAGATAGACACTATATGATTTCACTTATATGCAGAATTTAAGGAATAAAAAGAACAAACTAATCAAAAACAGATTCACAAATATAGTGGACAATTTGATGTTGGACAGAGGGGAGGAGAGTTGAGGGGGCTGGAAGAGTGGTAAGGGTTAAAGAAGTACAAATTAGTAGCTGATGAATGGTCACGGGGATGGGGAGCAAGGCATAAGGAATGCAATTAGCATTAATACATTGGCTAAGTGAGGATCAGGGAAGGAAGGAAGCAATTGGGGGGATTATTTTACTAACTATATGGATGTCTAACCAATGTACTGTATACTTGAAACTAATTAAAATTAAAAAATAATAAAAAGAAAAACTTGACTAGATTTATTAGACAGAAACTTCAATATGAATGTAGTTATATACTTGCTAGCTATTCTTCCAAGTTCTGTTCTTCCCTTCTTACTACATGCATAGCTTCTCAGCTAGAGACAGCACTTCAAAGCTTCCCTAGCAGACAAACATGAACATATTAAGTTCTTGATAATGGAATAGGAACATAAATTGTTCATGGATAATATCATAGGTTGAATCATAGTTCTACCACTTTCTTGTTATGTGCCCTTGGGCGAGTTATTTAACTTATTTTTGCCTAAGTTTACTCATCTGTAAGATAGGGATAACAAGAGCACCTATCTCACAGGGCTGTTATGAGAATTAAATAAATTAATTTATATAAAGTAGTTAACATAATACCTGGCATATAGTAAGTGCTCAATAAATATTAGTTATCAACAATCATATTTTAGGAGAGAGTTGAGCATTTGGCCAGAACTTCAGGTTTTATGGAAAACCCCTTGGGAGTGATTTTTTGCAGGCCTATATTTTGCCACACATTCTGCCGGCTCCATGAAGGGGACCTTAGTGGTTACTCTCTGCACAGATGTACAAGATGGAAAGATTAATGAGAGAATAAGAGTCCTTCCACATTATCAGAGTTTAAGCTCTTTAATTAACATAAAGCTAAAGAATCTTTTTAAAATAGGCAAGTACTCTAACTAAGGACAACCCTGGAAATTAATTCACTCATCAATTTTCTAAAACCCTAGTGACTTGTGAGAAGTTTTTACAAATGCCTTTTCCTTTTCTGTCTAGTTTCCCTGAAGTGATGACGATTCTTCTTCGTCAGCTGGGCCTGTGTATTTTGACATACCATATCAGACAAAACTGTTTCTGTGCTTGTCTTTATACATTCTAATGACTGATATCAAAAATCCCAGGAAATATGTATTATGACACAATGTAATGTGGTGAAAGTCACTTTTCCTTTTCATAGGGATCACTTCAGTTATAGAAAGAGTGCTTGTTAAATAAATTAAAAGGAATTTGAACAAGTTTTTAAATCCCATTATCTTTGTAATAACTTAGTTTCTAGATAAAATTGGCATCCCTTTAAAAGCTTGGATTTTTTTTCTTCAATTCCTTGCCATTTTCATAAAGACAGCCTAGAAGATAAACCTGTTGTGTGAAGCCATAGACTGAAGGCAAAAAACAAAAGAGAAGAAAGAGGTTAAAGAATTTCATATGATAAATCCAAGAAGGAGAACAAATTACTCTCATCTCTTTGAGGCTGATGTTTAAACTTGCCAGTGTAGAAGGTAATAATGCATGCTTCAATCTATCTTCCTAATAAATGCTAGTTTATTTACTTTTTTTATTTTGTATTTATTTATTTATTATTATTTTTTTTTTTATAGTAAGGCAACCTTGTTGACTTTCTTAGATTGCAGGTAAGACCCTGTCAGCTTGGCTAACTTTTTATGCCTACAGCACCTGGGCTTCTTAGGTGAGCTCCCATCCAAGTACTAACCAGGCCTGACCCTGCTTTGATTTTAAGATCAGATGGAATCGGTCTTGTTCAGAGTAACATAGCAGTAGACAATAAATGCTAGTTTAATGAGACTTTAGTCATCCACATGTGTCAGTCCAATTCTATTTTTTCGTTTTTAAACATTCACATTTTTTGCTCCTCCTTTTTTTAAAAAAACAATTTTACACATTCATGATTTTATATTTTAAAGTTTTTATTAAAATGTCATCTTAGCTTTATATTTCCTTTCCACCCTTCCCAAACTCAGATACCAGCCCCTTTGAAGTTTCTTGAGTGACCACATATTGCTTGAGCTCTTTCTGTCACGAGCTTAAAAGCACTGTATATAAGTCATTCTCTATTTTCTCTCACTGCCTTTCAATCAAAGTATATGCTCTCTTGACAATACAGAATAATACACTTCAACAGAGCACACTTTATAAAATGTCTGTTAGACTATTTTTATTTTATAGGGAATCAAATGTTCATATCTTAAATATTGGCTTACTCTATGTATTTGAGAACAGAGCTTATATAAACATGGTCCAAATATTGTCATTATAGTGTGTCAGAGCATTAACTTAATGGTGTTATTATCTTCAAATAAATGTTTACATCTCTACTGTCCCTCAGACCATTATCAATTATAAACTGTAAAGTAAAGTTGAAGTTAAGTCCAATCAACAAGTGTTGATTAAGCATATCTCAGCTCTTTAAAACTACTGTAAGACTATAAATCTGAGAACACATATTTTCTTCCTTGATTTCTCTTCCTGTTATTGCCTTTCCATTCATCTTTGTGATTTATAATCTCTTAGCTATTGAATTTCTGAATATAGGTACAAAAATAACTATAATGTTCTACTAAATTGGGAGCAAATCAAACTTCTTTTTCAAATTGATTCTCTAAAATAAATGGCCAAGGGCAAAATTGGAAATTTAAGCAAAATCCTATGTATTTCTAAACAATTTATTCTTTGCAAGTACAGAATAACTACTTAGTCATTATACAAGTAAAAAGTATAAAATTAGTCACTGCGTAACAGGTACAATTGATCCTCATTATTTGCAGATTTTGTATTTGAGAATTTGCCTCTCTGCTAAACTTTATTTGTAAATAATATTTCAAAATCAATACTCGCTATGCATTTTCTGTCATTTGTGAACATGCCCAGTGGTGAAAAATTTGAGTCACCAATGTGAAGGTTCCAAGCTAAAGCCACATAAGGCAATGTCTGGCTTTCTTGTTTCAGCTATCTTACTGTAAACAAATATCCTCTTAACATTCTAATTTGTACTAGTTTTTCACATCTTTTTGTGCTTCCTGTTGGTGATTTTGCTGTTTTGAATGGCTCCCAAGCATAATGTTGAAGCTCTTTCAAAAAAAGCTGTGATGGGACTTACAAAGAAAATCATATATTAGATAGGCATCATTCAGGTATGAGGTATAGTACTGTTGGCTATGAATCCAACATTAATGAATCAATAAAATATATTAAATAAGGTGTATTGAAACAGAAACATACATAAAACAGGTTATATATTGATTGGTTGACGGAAATATAACCAGAGGCTCGCAGGAACTTTAACTATGCACTGCTAGGAGCAATGGTTATAAAATATGACTATGTTTATGAGACATTACCTTGAATAACAAGAATCAATTGTATTCTAAACCCTGGTTTAGTTAGAACTGCCAAAAAATCAGCTACACAAATAAATTAATAAAGCATCTTCTATGCCAAGACCTCTGGGTCATAGGCCCTTAGACTTTTCTATAAAAGGAGTACTGAAATTTTGATAAAGATAATTTCCTGTTTTCAGACAATAAAGATGTCTGTGATCAGCAACTATACCTCTAAGAATCCTTAAAAAAAATTTGAAGATTCTTTACCTTTTTTGTCATGGATAATATTCTTATTACATTGCCAGCTGATTCAAATACATCGATACATCGTCAGCTGATTTTTTACTTGGAATCAGCTACCTCGATGTTTCAGTACTGCTTTAACCACCTCTTGGTGTCTCAGCTAAGAATACCTGTCTCAGTTCCACCTGGAAATCTACCACTGGTACTTGCTACTGCTGAGATTGCCTTGGGTACAGCTGACACTTTTGGTTGTTCAGTGAGGCTGTCCTGCATTTGAGTTGGACTTCCACTTCTGTTACGTGGTGTTCTGTTGTCTGTCTCCAGTGTAAGCTGTCCATAGCCCACTCCATCGAGCCGCTTACACTCCTCGTACCAGAGCGGCAGGCATCTCCAGTGGCCACTCAGCTCTCTTTAGTTACCTTTTACAGAGTAACACAGCAACAGTGAACATGTGTGATTGGGTTACCAAAATAATTATTGCCAAGGTATATAATCCCATAGAGTGAAACAATTTTTAAAAGTCAAGCATTGAAGAGATTTTTCTTCTTTGTCTAGTTTCCTAAATACATATAAGATACTCCACAAGCTAAACAATGCCAAACGAAAACACAACTAGATGTGATTTTGTTTTGATAATAAGGCGTTTGGTTGTCATTAGTTATCTTTTGAAGATAATTCTGTTTCTTGGGGTAGAAAATGTCTTAGGTATAATTCATTGCCATATAATAAAAGTAGTACTCTTTTGCTTTGAGTAGTATCTCAATTCTGAGTGGTATCTCAATTTTTACAGCACCAGACCTGCAATACACGGAAGCCTATGATATGTTTGACAAGTGACTGGGTTACAAGCAAACAAAGTAGTGTTGTGTCATCAGCAGTTGAAGTGCAGTGATGCACCCTAAATATGAAGGGTTGTAAAAACAACACAACTACTTCAATCATTCTACAGGCAAAGCACAATAGCATTGATTAATGTGAGATTTATCGACAGATTATGAACCAAGGAGATAAGAGGATAGTCAGCTGGTCACTTCTAATGTTAATATTGCAGCACCCTAATGATTTTCACTTTCCTTCAGCACATTTTGTGTATTCCCATTTCGTCACAGCAGTAATAGATTTCTTACCAGTAACTTTCATCTACTCTTTAGCCATTAGAAAAACTGCTTATTTGGCACCAGTTCTAGGTATTTTCCCTAAAATTTCTAGGCTTTATGTCTTTCCATTATGTCTTTTAAATAATAAATGTAATTAATGGTTCCATAAGGCTTAATATTTAAAGCACTTTCATAGTTGTTAAATAGTCCTTACCACATCCAGGAAAGTTGGGCCAGCTTTGTTCTATCATTTGCCCCTTTGACAGGCAATTTCTTGTCAAAAATAAAACTTTATAAACTTTTTAATGAAAGATCATATTTTGTATATCATCAACAGAACAGGGTACAAGTCCTAAGGACTTAATCCATGTTTAACGATAACTGGCACATGTGCTAAGGTACTGCTGAACATATGCTACTGCAAACAAGGGATTAGGTCTTATTTTATTAAGCTAGTGTATAATATATACATTTCCATACACAACTGGGCAATTGAAAGAAAAACAAAATGATGACTATGAGTAAATTAAGTAAAATATCCTCCTTCCTGGATTCAAAGAGATTATCTAATTGAGGCAAATTACTTTATCAATGATTTGCTTATAATAGAAAATGTAGCTCTTGATAAGCTTAATGATACTGAATTGGTACACTTTGGAACTAAATTACTTCTTCAGAGAGCAAAAAAGGTCTTCATGGAAGAGTTGATTTACTTTAAATATAAGAGCACTTTAGCTCAAAGAAAAAGTACCAAAGTTTGGAGAAAAATGGTAGAGTGAGAGACATCTCCAGATTTTTCTCCCTTGAAACAACAAGCTGAATATCTAAAACTCAAAAAAAAAAAAATTGCACACCAGCACCTCTCAGAGAGAGATCTGCACATAAGAACTACCACAGGTCAGAAGCCCTGGCGTCCGGTGGTGGACTACGAGAAACAAAGAAGCTGCTCTCGCAGCTGGAGACTCCTGTAGGAGGAGGGAGGAGGGGAGAAGGTTTGGCAAGTTCCCTGAACAGCCCTGCCAGGGAGAGCTGGAAGCTCTATGGAACCAGTGGCAGGGCCCAGTCATCAGAGAAGAAAGAAAAGAAGCGGGGACCACAGAGAAACAACAGATGATTTACCAGCCTCAGTTGCAAAACCAAGGCTGAGCCAAACTCCCAACCCCCAAACCAGAGGACGCCTACCCCATAATATCCGAGCCTGAACATCGCGGAGCCCAATGGGAATCTGAGCAAAAGTTACTAAAACTATTGCTAACACTGACAGAAATAGAGACTGAGGGTAGCGAGTGTGATTAAACATCTATAAGGGGGAAAATAAAAGTATTATTAAGGCTTTATATAAAACAGAGATCTAAGAGGCTTAGACACAACCTACTGGAAACCAAAAGAAAAACTCTTTCTTTGCAGTAGGCTAAAGAAATCTTTATATAATAAATCTTTCTGAAGAAAAAAACAAAACAAAACAAACGACAACAAAAAAAAAACAGAAATAAAACCAGTAAACTTCCATTAATACCCATGCACAGAAATTAAACACCATGAACAACCAAAGTGAAAAGACATCTCAGAAAGAAAGAGAAAATCTCCAGAAAATAAGATTAAAGACATAGAAATATGTGACTTAAATGACAGAGAATTCAGGATGATACTTCTGAAAAAACTCAGTGAGATCCAAAACAATTCATATCAACAATTTCAGTAATTGAAAAACAACTAATAAATGGAATGAGTTCTTTAACAAAGATATTGAATCCCTCAAAAAGAACAGAATAGAATTTCTGAAGATAAAGAACACATTGCAAGAGGTGGAAAATGAAATAGCAAGCTTGGGAAATAGAGTCGACCAAATGGAGGAAAGGATCAGTGATATTGAAGACAGAAATCTAAAAATAAATCAGAAGGAAGAAGAGAGAAACCAAAGAATGAAAAATAATGAATGAGAAATACAAGAACTAGCTGATACCATCAGGAGAGGAAACATAAGAATAATGGGCATTGTCAAAGGGGAGAAAAAGAAGCAGGGATTAGAAAGCATTTTCAGACAAATAGTGGATGAGAATTTCCAAAATCTCAATCCAAAAAGGCCTTCTCTAAGGCACATTGTATTAAAATTATCAAAAATCAACAACAAAGACAGAATTCACAGGGACGCCAGGGAAAAGAAGACGGCAACCCATAAAGGAAAACCCATTAGAGTATCCTCGGACTTCTCAATGCAAACCTTGCAAGCCAGAAAGGAGTGGAATCAAATATTCAAACTATTAAATGAAAGGATCTACCAGTCAAGAATAATGTATCTAGCTAAGCTCTCCTTTAGATATGAAAGAGAAATAAAGACCTTTCCAGACATACAAAATTTGAGGGAATTCTCCACTATGAGGCCTGTATTACAGAAAATACTGAAAGGAGTCAGCTCATCTAAAATAAAATGACAAAAAAATTAGGAGGAAGGTGACTAGCATAGTCACCTAGTAACATAATTAGGAGTATGGTGACTAGCAGGCTGATAGAAACAGAGGAGTACAGCCCTTACTAAGAACAGGGCATTATAAGCTTAAACAATAAGAAGAGATTTGCTATAGCAAGATAGTAATGAATGTTCAACATACACAGGGACAAATTGAGACAACAAAGACAGAAAAGGGGAGGATTCAAATATCTGAATTTGCAAAGAGGAATGGACATAAGGCATGAGAAGAAGAAAATGGACCACTGTAGATAACTATCTTTTACATGCTTATAATGGTAACCACACGCCAAAGATTCAGAACAGAAGTATATAACATAAAACAAGAAGGACTAGAGAGAAAACCCACAAAACCCTGCCAAAGTAAAGAAAACAGAAACACAAGGACAAGGAAGCAATGGAAACACCAAACTGTCAAAAAACAAAAGAACAAATGGCTGTAAGAAGACCTCATATTTCAATAATCACCCTAAAAGTAAGTAGACTGAACTCATCAATAAAAAGGCACAGAGTTGCAGATTGGACCAAAAAACAAAACCCAACCATATACTGCCTCCAGGAGCCACATCTCAGTTACAAAGACAAATATAGACTCAATAGGAAAGGGTGGAAAATGACATTTCGAGCAAATGACATTCAGAGAAAAGTTTCAGTAGTGGTACTAATATTGGACAAAATAGACTTCAAAATAAAAAAGGTAAAGAAAGATATTGAGGGACACTTCATAATGATATAGGGAATCATGTACCAAAAAGACAACAGTTATTAATATCTATGCTCCCAATCATGGAGCCCCAAAATATATAAAGCAATTACTAAGAGATCTGAAGGGAGAAACAGACCAAAACACTATTGTAGTGTTTGGGGACTTAAATATCCCACTGTCAAATATGGACAGATCAACCAAACAGAAAATCAATAAGGAAGTAACATCCTTAAATGACACGTTAGACCAACTGGACATAATTGACATTTACAGAGCCTTCCATCCTCAAATAACTGCTTATACATTCTTCCCTAGTGCACATGGAACATTCTCAAAGATTGACCACATACTGGGACACAGAGATAGCCTCAACAAATTTGAGAGTTGAAATCATACCAACCATATTCTCTGTTCTTAATGCTTTGACACTAAAGATCAACTGTAAGTAAACAACAACAACAACAACAAAAACAGGAAGAACCACAAATACATGGATATTAAACGACATACTACTGAAGAATAACTGGGTCAGAGAAGAAATAAAAAGAGAGATCAGGAGATATATTGAAACAAATGATAATGATAGCACAACATATCAAAACTTTTGAGACATGGCAAAAGCAGTCATAAGAGGAAAATTCATATCATTACAGGCCTATCTCAAGATACAAGAAAGAGCCCAAATAAACAATCTAACACTTCACCTTAAAAAATTAGAAAGAAAGAACAAATGAAGCCTAAAGTCAGCAGAATGAAATTATCAAAATTAGAGCAGAAATAAATAAAATTGAAAACTATATATATACAACAAAGTACTGGTTCTTTGAAAAGGTTAATAAAATTGAAAATTCCTGGCTAGACTCACTAAAGAAAAAAGAAAAAGAACACAAATCAACAAAATTAGGGATGAAATAGGGGAAATTATGACTAACACCGCAGAAATACAAAGGATCATACAAGAATGATATGAAAAAGTATATAACACCAAATTTAATAACCTAGAAGAAATGGACAAGTATTTAAAAAAATACAACCTACCTAGACTGAATCAAGAAGATCTGGGAAATCTAAATAGATCGATCAGCAGTATGGAATTTGAAACAATCATTAGAAACTCATCAAAAAGTGGAAGTTCAAGACCAGATGGCTTCACCAGTGAATTCTACCAAATTTTCAAAAAAGATTTAATACCTATTCTCCTCAAACTCTTCCAAAAAATTAGAAGAGATGGAAATTCCTTCCTAACTCATTTTATGAGGCCAATATTACCCTGATACTGAAACCTGATAAGGATAACACAAAAAAAGAGCAGAAATAAATAAAATTGAAAACTATTTATATGTCTCATAAACACAGATTCAAAAAAATCCTAAATAAGATACTAGTAAACCGAATACAGCAACATATTAAAAAAATATATTACATACCACAGTCATGTAGATTTCATCCCAAAGGCACAGGGATGGTTCAACATACACAAATCGATTAATGTGATACACCACATAAATTTAAATATCAGAATCACATGATCATATCAATAGATGCAGAAAAAGCCTTCAACAAGACACAGTACCTAATTATGATCAAAACGCTTAACAAAATTGGTATAGAAGGAAAGTTCCTTAAGATAATAAAGGTCATCTGTGACAAACCATCAGCCGACATTATATTTAATGGTGAAAAACTAAAAACTTTCCCTTCAAGATCAAGAACAAGGCAAGGCTGTCCACTTTCACCACTGTTATTCAATATAACATTGGAGGTCCTAGCAAGTGCAGTCAGGCAAGAAAAAGATATAAAAGGCATCCCAAATAGGAAACAAAGAAGTCAAACTCTCACTATTTGCGGATGACATGATTCTCTATGTAGAAAACCCTAAAGACTCTACAAAAACACTACTAGAAACAATAAGCAAATACAATAAATTACCAGGATAGAAAATCAATGATCAAAAATCCACAGTGTTCCTATTCTCTAATAATGAAGGATCAGAAAAAGACATGGGAAAAAGAATTGCTTTTGCAATTGCAACAAACAGAATGAAATATCTAGAATAAATCTAACAAAACATGTGAAGGACCTATATAATGGAAGCTATAAGACCCTATTAAAAGAAAATACAAAGAAATAAAAAGATATTTTGTGTTCTTGGATTGGAAAAATCAACATAGTTAAAATGACCATGTAACCTAAAGCATTATACAGATTTAATGCAATCCCCATCAAAATTCCATTGGCATTTTTTTAAAGAAATAGAACAAAAAATCATCAGATTTGTATGGAAGCACAAAAGACCACGAATTACCAAGGCCATTCTGACAAAAAAGAACGAGGCTGGAGGCATCACTCTGCCTGACTTCAAATTATACTACAAAATGACAGTAATCAAAACTACATGATATAGGCAGCAAAATAGACACATGGACCAGTGGAACAGAATCGAGAGTCCAGAAGTAAATCCATATTTATATGGGCAATAATTTTCTACAAAATGCCAAAAACATACAGTGGAGAAAGGAATGCCTCTTCAATAAATGGTGCTGGGAAAACTGGAAGGCTGCCTGCAAAAGAATGAAACTATACTGTCGTCTACCACCACACATCAAAATTAACTCAAAATGGATTAAGGACCTGAATATAGGACCTAAAACAATAAAATGCATAGAAGAAAACATAGGAACTAAACTCAAGGATCTTGGACTTGAAGAGGATTTTATGAATTTGACTTCAAGGCAAGGGAAGTAAAAGCAAAAATAAATGAATGTGACTACATCAAACTAAAAAGCTTCTGCTCAACAAAAGAAATCATCAACAAGGTAGAGACAACCGTCCAAATGGGAAAATATATTTGTAAGCAATGCCTCCGATAAGGTCCTAATATCCAAAATATACAAAGAACTCATACCATAAC
>NW_024342257.1:2350375-2371462 GCF_902729225.1 Pteropus medius
TACTCCCAAAACTTGAAAACCCATATCCGAAAAAAATATTCGTACACTGATGTTCATAGCAGCATTATTCACGGTGGCTAGGATATGGAAGTAATCAAAGTGTCCTACGATAGATGATTGGCTAAAGAAGCTGTGGTACATATATACAATGGAATATTACTTAGCCATAAGAAGAAATGAAATACTACCATTTGCGACAACGTGGATGGACCTCGAGAAAATCATGCTAAGCAAAATAAGCCAGACAGAAGAAGTTGAAAATCACATGATATCACTTATATGTGGGATATAAACCTAAGAGCAACAAATGAACAGGATAAACAAACAGAGACTCATGGACATGAAGAATAGACTAGTGGTTACCAGAGGGTAGGGGGTAGGGTAGAGGCGATAGCTAGACTGGGTAAAGGGGGTCAAATATGTGGTTACAGAAAGAAATCTAACTATGGGAGGTGAATTATCAATACGACACTATATATATATATATATATATATATATATATATATATATATATATATATATATATATATATACCTTTCTGGTAAAAATAAATAAAGTGGGTGAAAATTAATTAATAAATTAATTTTTAAAAGAATCCTAAAAAAAGAAAAAGTACCAATTTGCTTTAAGAACTTCATTCTTTAGTTGTCCACTTGCCTGCATAAAGAATTGGCCACTGCCAACTATTCGTCTACGAGTGTTTATGTACTTCAAAATATAGCTCATGTTCTCTTCCTTAAAGTGGCCATATTGGAATGTTAACTGTCTAACACAGGAATCTGCTCTCAGTGGGAAATTTAGGTGATGGTATTTAAAATAGTATTCTTGTAAAAGGTTTGGCATTTCATAAGAGGAATGTTCTTCATTGCTGTGGCTCCAGCACAAATGAGGTGAAATAGTTGATAACCCTTCCTACATAAGACCTATTTAGGGAAATAGCCCTCTCCTTAAACTTGAATTCATTCTCTGACCCTTTAAAAAATAAGAGTAGTCCAGATTCAGATAATCCCCTTGGTTAGTGTTCTATAATACAGTCATTATAAATGCTCATGAAGAACCTTCCTTGATTTCACATATTTTGTGTTGTAGATCATCCCTCTGTCTCAAGCATTGTTTTATGCATGATACCTTTTATACAAACATTCTCAACTACTCTTATATTGTAGAGTCACTATTTGGACTTTTATTTTCTTTCTTGTACTTTAATGTTGTCCTTCTGTGTAATTTAATAAGCCATCCCTAAATCTTTTTTGTTTCTGTGGTTGTTTTTACTGTTGTTCAGAAACATAATTGGCAGGGACCAGATAGAGGAAGATATTACCTATATTTATTTCTTTAACTCCCAACATTACAAGCATTTTATTCCCATCTTTGGTGTTCAGTCCAAATCTGTCCAGGTTAGGCCTTGTTGTTTGTTTTTCCACCATGTTTCTAACCTGGTAAATTTTGTTCTTTGTGGTATTTGCAATAAAAATAAAATTGTTATCAGCTATGAATAAAGTTAATGTCCTTGGATCATTAATAAGCATGTTCAAGCAAAAGGAGTCTTTTACTATGTAGACTATACAGCACCTCACCGAAATCTTTCCTTCAATATTTGTTAATATATTGAAACTATTCTGACATTATCTTATATATTTTAGCCAGCTGTTATTATTTAAATAAACTTCCTTTATTTTCTTGGTCACTAACGGATGATTCATTGGTGATCATTTTTTGGTAAGACCTTTATAACCTAGTGTTTACCACAGTCTGATTTCTTCAGGCTTCTGAAAGTCAAAGTTTCTCTCCTTGTGTGCTTCCCAACACACTCAACAGAGATAGGCCTTGCTCACACACCTCCCTCCAACTGAACAATGGTCTCGGTTCAAAGAGCTGCATTTAACTTACAAATCAATGTGTCTTTGTTTGTTTCATGAGCCCACATATTATTAACTGAATTTCTGCCACAGTTAAATGCATTTTTACTTTGAGGGTGACGATTTTTTAATTGTGTGACTACAGCCCACATTACTCTTAAAAAACAGAGTTCACTTTTTTTCTCCTTTTTAATTTTATAAGTTTTCAAGAAAGCCTGCTAGATAAAAATACCTGACTAATTTCATTATATATTGGGTACATTGTCTTCTCTACTGGTTTGTATCTTTGAAATGGTAGAGCAATGCAAAACTCTGCCATGCTCATGTTTAATTCATTGGCCGACCTTTTAAATGTAGATTTTGTCATTAAACTAAAAGTGATCCAAACCTTTAGATATACAGTACAATAATATTTCAACCTATAATAACTCTATACAGGGGTCCATGGTTTAAAAACATGGTTTCAGTCTTAAATAAATTGATTTTTCTTTTTCTTTTTGCTTCCAATTTCCACTTTACTTTTTGCCTACCTCTCACTCCTGAGAGATGAGGCAAATTAACTCCTTGCAGGGAAAGGGAGCACGCCACTCTAGGAGAAAGAAACCATTTTTACAAAATAACTTCTATTGAATCTGGATCTGAGTCACTAAACTGGCTTTGCTGAGGTGAAAATTGTCACGAGTTCTTCCTATAATCCCTCCTTTTGCCACTCACTGTGCTGGCCACCCACCAGCACACAGCCAATCTCGCGACATTGTACAACTTTCCTGTCCAGTATTATACGAAGACCAATTCTGGAACTGCGACCTCCTTGAGAGTTGGGACCAGGTCAATTAATCTCTGTATTCTCAAGGCCTAGCACAATGCCTGGGACATGTGTGGACCCACTGAATAAATGTCTGCACAGGGATCAGTTAAATAATCAATTAAATTTTAAATTTCTCTGATGCTCTTACATTTTTTTCCAATCTTAAAACTACAGTTAAGGATGAATAGAGGGCAAAGCCTCAGGATCTCACTGGCCTAAATTTCCTCAAATTTTACTTTATTCAAAACAGAAAAAGACAATTCTCAGAGTGTTAAGAGGCATGGCCCAGTTAGTTCTATCTTTACTATGACATTAATATCTAAATGGACTATATCTGCGTTAATGTTTGTATTAAATTATTTGTAAAATTCCAGACATCCACTCAATGTACTATGGTCAATAGGTTACTGAAAATTGTTTATTGATACTGGCAGGAAAATAAAGATAGGTAGACACACTAAAATTTATAGTCATGCCTTCTTTCGGGGGCTCTACATTTATCTGACAGTATCAATAATACCCATTACAGGTACAGTAATATCCAGAGCTCAACAGAAAAAGACTTTTAAAACATTCTCACAGTGACAGGCAATGACAGACACATGTAAGTGAAAATTAACGCTATTAGAAAAACAATTTCACTGAATTGTAATTGGATGGCTCTAAAAATCAACACAGTTTCAATTACTCAAAGATTGTGATAGAATTTCACCTCATGAAAGTGCAGGAAGTTAACCAAATTATTTATTTATTTTAAATGATGGGTAATATGAGTAAAAGTATTGCTATGTTATTTAAATCTAATTTAAAAACATAATTTACACAATAAAATTGCTTTACTTCTTAATCAGAGTGACTCTGGTGGAACTGCTTTAATAAAAGGTTCATATATATATATGAAATTATATATATATATATAATTTCATATATATATATATGAAATTATATATATGAAATTTTTATATATATATAAAATTATATATATATATAATTTTGCTTTCCTATTAGAAAATGACTTTTTCTATCTCCAAATTATGAATTGGCTCATACTTTTAACCTTTTCTTAATTCTTAAGTTTGCCTGAGATGAAGTGAAGAGGATGTGCCATCTGATAACTCCACTGCCTTTAGTTTGTATTTCTGTCCTACGCAAACGTCAAACTTGTATTATGCTGGCCCCTGATTAAGACCATTACTACACAGTGAGTAATGCCAAAAGAAAGAGGTAGAACTGAATTCGTTCCGGGCTGCTTACCTTTCCCATGGCTTCCCACTAACCAGAAGGCACCTAGCCTTCCTCAGCTTCTACCTGCAAATGAAATTCCTTTCTCATCATCAAGGAGAATCCAGGGCAGCATGAAAAAGATATTCAACCTCAGAGAAAGAAAGGAGATATGCAAACTAAACAGTCTTTTTATAGAGATCATTGGATCACGTTAATTGTTGATACCTACCCCTGACACGATAAAATTGCAAGGATTAACAGAATCAAGAATTACAGTTCTACAAATCATTTAGGTAATAGGATCAATGGCTGAAAGGTACCTTAGAGACCATTTAGTCCTACTCTTTCATTTCGTCAACAAGGAAACTGAGACTCAAGGAAGATAAGTGACTTGCCCAAAATTGCACACCTCATAAATGTCTAAAACTAGAACTCAGTTCTCTTAACTTTTAGCCCAGTACTTTTTCCACATTACCAACCTGGTTACAATAAATAAAGCAGAGTGCTTCAGTGCAATCATTTTATCAGTTCATTGATCTTCACTCTCTTGCAGCATCCCCAGAATCTCATTTGCACATTTGATCTCTTCTCAATATGTATTTACATTTGAATGTATTTCATAATGTAAAATCTTTTCCCCTAAAACTTTTACCAGTTTTTATAAAACTACTACCAGTCTAGCTTTGCCAGCCCCATAGCCCCTCTATTGCCCCAAGTCAGTCACCTGAACCCTTTTAAGGCCAGATTGTTTGACTGTCCCATGGAACTGACAGAGCTCATAAAACTCGATGCTTAGTGTCAAAATTCACAGTGACTTCTCCAAGGATATTGTTAAAAGAAATAAAAATGCTGCAGAGATTCAGTTCATTGATAATATACTTGTAATGAGTTTGAAAGAAAAGCAAACGTGTTCAGACATAAACATGGTGAAATATAGATGCTACAAGACTATATGCAAAACAACTTCACCTTATAAATATGTCATTTTCATCCTAGCTAATGGATATGGACACTTTAAAAATGTAAGGAAACTGGACATTAATTGATAAATTGCTTCACCAAAGTAAGGCCCTACATATAAGATTCTGGGCACCATCTTGATTTAAAGTATATTAATGAGTATATAAAAAATCTATTTAGATTTTTATTTAGATGTTTTATTAAGGATGGAAAATTAGATTATGTGTGTAATAAAGTGCCATTGACATAATTGTGCATAAATCATCAAGATATGAAGTTTTAACAAGTCTTATCAGATAATGTAAGCAAAATAGTAACAGTAAATAAAACAATGAGAAATAGCAATTGCCCTGAATTATATATTAAATATCTCAAAATCAAATAACTATATAACACTGAAATGATTATGTTTCTCCTTTTTTTCTTCTTCTTTCTCTTCTATCTCCCCACTTTCCTGTCCTCTATTCTTATCTTAATATTCACTTTTTAGGGTGTCTGCGAATCTCATGCTTAGTGTCAAAATATCATTTCATAATATCTCCCCATAGGGGCGGGCCCCAGCTGTTATATATGTATCATGTAACTGGTACTACATCTATTTCTGAACCCAAAATGATTGAACATGTGTAAACATTTAACCTAGCTGGGTTAATTTTCCTTCTGGATCTTCCCCTAAGCTATAACTGATGAGATGAGAGTGAACATTTACTTCAAAGTGTGCCAGCCAGATTCTTCTCCTAGGAATTTGGACTTGTCATGCAAAGATGTGGATCACCTTCCACTGTTTGGTTAAACTGAGAACACAGAAATTTATAAGCTGCAAGAAGGCTATGCTTATGTGCTTGCTGTATTTGCTGATATAAAAGTTGATTGGAAAGAGAGGGATAAGAGAAAGAGAGAAACTACCCAGTTTTTTCACAGATTTCCAGTCATTGTTTCCACTTACACATGAGGGCAAAACTACCCTCTTTACCTTGGGTTTTCTTGAGATATGTTGTTTTTTGCAATAAGTTCCCTTTTTTCACTGAAGCTAATTTTAGTAGGCTTTTGTCACTTACAGTCAAATGCACTACAACTAAGATTCTTTTTCTCTTTGTCTCTTTTTCCCTCTCTTTGTTTCACAAACATGTAGACTACGAACACATATACACATCTGTTTAAATTATAAACCAAGAATACTAGAACTTCATATGCTGAGTGACTTTGAGTCCCTATCCTTTGCCACATTATATCTTTATTATTTGCATCAGCTAGAATGTTTCTTAGGGATCTATGAAAACAACAGGATATGAATATTAAGGGTCACCTATCCTAAAAGGGTTGCAATACATTATCTTATTTATCTTCTCCTCACTAACCTCTCACTTAATAAGGAATCATACTTCCTTACTAAGTCTTTCTTTTTTTTAATTTTTGAATGCCATTTATTTCAAGAAATACAATTAACTTTTGAAAAATGTATGCTATATCGTCTTATGAAAAATGTTTAATAGTGTCAATGGATTAACAATGAAAACTGGGGAATATAGAGAGTTAAAAATTTTTAGTAATTGAATATTTAAAAGAATATTTAATCACTTAATACTTCCCAGAGCTTTTAAAAATGGTTTCTAATGTCTTTGTTCTTTCGATTTCACATGTAAGTGAAATTACATGGCACTTACCTGCCATGTGACCGACTCCACCCAAAACAATACCTTCCAGGTCCATCCATGTTGTCACAGGTGACAAAGTTTCATTCTCTTTTTATGGTTGAGTAATATTCCATTTTATGTATATAGCATCTTTACTTCATCTACTCATCCACCAATGGACATCAAGACTGCTTCCATATCTTGACTATTGTAAATAAGACTGAAATAAACATATGGATGCACATGTCCTTTCAAAGTAGTGTTTTGGATTTTTTTAGATAAATACCCAAAAGGGAGATTACCAGGTCCTTCTTTGTCTTTTGTTATATCCTTTGTTTTGAAGTCTATTTTCTCTAGTGTAATTATTGCAACCCCAGCTTTTTTTTTTCATTTCTATTTACATGAAATATTTTTCCATCCCTTTACTTTCAGTCTCTGTGTATCTTTCGATCTAAAGTAGGTCTCTGGTAGGGAACTTATGTAAGGATATTGTGTTCTTACTCATTCTGCTATCCTATCTTTTGATTGGAACATTTAATCCATTTACATCTAAAGTAATTGTTGATAGATATGTAGTTATTGCCATTTTATTTTTATATTTTTGATCTTTTTTTCCTACTTCTTAAAGAAGTCTCTTCAACATTTCTTGTAATACTGGCTTAGTGTTTACAAACTCCTTTAGCTTTTTCTTGTCCAGGAAGCTCTTTTACTGTCTTTCTCTTCTAAATGACAGCTTTGCTGGGTAGAGTAATCTTAGTTATTGCTTTGCATCATTTTAAATATTTCATACCAATCCCGTCTGGCCTGCAAAGTTTCTGTTGAGAAATCAGCTGACAGTCTTATGAGAGCTCCCTTTAAAGTAACTAACTGCTTTTCTCTTGCTGCTTTTAAGATTCTCTTTTCGTCTTTAATCTTTGGCATTTTAATTAGAATGTGTCTTGGTGTGGACCTCTGTGGATGCATCTTGTTTGAGATTCTCTGAGCTTGCTGGGCTTTTATGTCTATTTCTTTCACCAGGTCAGGGAAGTTTTCCATTATTCTTTTTTCAAATAGGTTTTCAATTCCTTGCTCTCTCTCGTCCCTCTTATACGGCTATGAAGCAAATGCTGGTATACTTGATGTTGTCTGAGACGCCCTTTAAACTATCCTCGGTGTTTTTTATTTTTTTATTCTCTTTTTGTTGCTGCTGTTCTGATCGGGTGTTTTCTGCTACCTTATCTTGTAAATCACTGATTCGATCCTCTGCTTCATATAATCTATTGTGGATTCCTCTTAAGGTATTCCTCATTTCAGTTACTGTATTCTTCATTTCTGACAGGTTTTTTTAATGTTTTCTATGTCTTTCTGAAAGTTCTCACTGAGCTCATCTACTCTTCCCCTAAGTTCATTGAGCATCTATATAACCAGTGTTTTGAACTCTGCATCTGGTAGATTGCTTGTCTCCATTTTGTTTGGTTATTTTTTGGAGCTTTGTTCTGTTCTTTCATTTGGGATGTGTTTCTTTGTTTCTCCATTGTGGCTGCCTGTCTGTGTTTGTTTCTACATATTTTGTAGGGCTACTATGTCTGCCAGTCTTAGTAGAGTGGCCTTATGTTGTAGGTGACCTGTAGGGCCCAATGGCACAATCTCTCTGGTCACTTGCCCTGGGTGCTCCAGGTATGTTCCTCGTATGGACTCTGTATGCTCTCCTGTTGTAGTTGCCTTAGTTGCTGTTTGTACATCAATGGGAGGGATTGATCCTTGGACTAATTGTTTGTAAAGACTGTCCGGTGACCTCAACGGAAGAGCTGTTGTTCAGGGGCTGATCCTACAGAGTCAGATATGCTTTAGCAGGGCTCTTGTGCCTGTCTAGTCTGCTTTTTAGGTGCGTCATTTTTGGATTTGACCCTGAGTGGTGCTCTGGCTCAGTCTGAAGCTGGCTACCTGGTGTGCTGGCCCCAGGGCTTCCTGGGAGGGACCTTGCCACAGGCAAGTTTAGCTGCAGCCTGTGCCCTGTCCAGGGCCATCTGGCATGGGCCACCAAGCAATCCACAGATAGTTGCCACCCATGCTGGGTTTGGAGGTATCTTGAGAGACCAAGCTGTGAACCCAATTTGGCTGCTGCTAGTGCCAAGCTTGAGGCTGCTCAGCAAGAGGAATGGGGCTAGATGATGCTTGTTTGGGTTTTGTTAACCCTTAAGAGAGTTTAGGAAAGTCCACAGCATGAGTCAAGACAGGCCATTTGTATGAAAAGGTCATAGGAGGTGGCTTGAGTGGGCCTGGAAGTTGGGCGGGGCAGGGTCTCAAGGAAACAGCAGGTCTGAGTGACCAGTGTTTGCTAGGTTGATGGAGACTCAGATATGGCAGCCATCTGCATCTGTAGGCCAGGAAGGGGTTGGATACAACTAAGAAACAGTAGTCTCCACCTTCACTTCTGTTTGGGAGAAAGCTGCCCCTCTAGCCCTTGCCATGAAGCCAGCGAGTGAGTCCATCAGCAAGTAAGTCCACATGCATGCCCTTTAAGGGGAACATCTGTGACTCCTACAGCCCTCCATCTCACCCAGCCACAAACTCTGCTGGTTTTCACAGCCAGAGATTGTGGGAACTTCTCTTCCTGGCACTGGAACCCTGGGCCAGGGCGCCCAGTGTGGAGCCGCAACTCCATTCTCCTCCAGGGAAACCTCTGCAACCAATATATATTTCCTGATTCTTGACCACCTCACTCAGGTGGGGGAGTGGTTATTTCAGGTCTCTGCCTCTCCTACCAGTCTCAAAGTGATTTCCTCTGTATGTACTTAGTTGTAGGATTTCTGTTCAGCTAGAGTATATGTGAGGTTACAAGAGGAGGCAAGCAAAGTGTTCACTTACTTTGCCATCTTTTTTCTGACTTAGTCTTGTTGATGTTTCTAATTGTTCACAGAGCGCATATACTTATTGAAGTTAATAGCATCCAGTTCCAATGCGAAGATGGAATAGATACCATAAAATTGTGTCTTCTTAGCTATCCATCTGGATGTTAACAATGCATAGACAAAACAGCTTAAGAATGAACTATGTGTTTCACTTTTTATTCAGCTATATAATTACAAAAATTGGAAGATATGCCGTGTTACAATATGCATGGCATGCAGACTTTGTAAGGTTGATTTCTTTGTCTTTTACTATCTTGGCAACTGATTGGTAAAAGATCAAGTCAATATAGTGTTTAGTTATCAAAAGTAGCTGAAGTATAGGGTCAACTATACTGTTATCCATAAGTGCTATTGTTGCTGGCTTTTCTAGTAGTATAGATTTCACTAATGCTGTATTTCACCATATATAATATAAATATATTCACATAATATTGTCTCAGAAGACAATTACCTTAAAATCATGGAAAAATTAAAGGCTTTACCAAAAAAAAAAAAAGCTAAATAATATAAATTTGACTTTAAAATTATAGAGATCCTGGATGAGAGAGGTCAATCAATTCATGGGGATGAGGAGAGAAGTAAAAAACTTCAATCAGTATCACATACTCTACTTCCATATTTGATTTGATGGCAGGAGTTACTGAATGCCTGTGAGTATTCTACACATGTATATAGTAAGCTGGCTACATGGGACATGCTATGCTTGGCTATGTGAGAGATGCCAAACACAAAAGAGGTAGTTAGTAGTTGTCCAAAAAGAGTTTAGAATTAGCTAAACTCTAGAAAAACATATCGAAATTAAGCAATGTGAGAAAAATTTGCTAAGTGTCAAATTATTTGTAGAAATAATCAGCACAATATAAATCCTAAAAGGGGAAAAGATCGTTATGGGCTCAAGTGAGCAGAAGCAACTTCTATGTGAAGTGTAACTTGAGTCTATCATTCCTTTGGCAAATCATTATTATACCAAGTATTGTTTTCTGGAGTTGCCCCTAAAAGGACAAATAGTAATTACATTGGTAGAGAGATTAACAGCATTCCTAACAGAGTGAACAGCAGAAATAAAGGTATAAACAAGAGGATATGTGAAGCACATTTTAGGGACATTGATTATATTGAGAAGTTGTTTAAGGCTAGAAATACAGGATGTTGGAAGCCAGGCTAAGAAGCTTAGACTTCACCTTTTGAGGGAAGTGACAAGCCACTTGAATGTTAATAACAAGCAAAAGTTTTAGCAAGAAAAAGATATTATAGAGTTTAAGAAAATAAATCTGCTGGTGAAAGGATGATTTCAGGGTGTAGATGAAGTTGAGACTCAAGGCAGGTTAATTAAGAGATCACTGCAATTGTCTAAGTGAGATATGTTAAGGACTAGATTATGAAATTAACAGCAAATAGAATTGGAAGAAAATTTTGAGAGGCAAGGATTTTAGAGATATGACTGGATGTGAAGGAAAATAAAAAAAGAGAGGGTCAAAGGTTAAAGTTTAAGGCTTATGTGGCTCAACGAGATTAATGAGTCAGGAAGAGAAGCTAGTTTTAAGAAAATTTATTTGTTCAATGTTAGGTATGTTGAATTGGAGACAATATGAAGGCATTCAAATTGAATTATCAGAACGATTAGTAAATAGTAGAGATTGTAGGGTCGAGAATACGAATCCTGAAATCATATACAGAAAGTATCAGCTATTATAGAGTCCAATCCCTATGCTAGGAGATGTTGGGAGAAATGAAAAAAAATAAACGTAGCTTTGCCCTCAAGAGTTTATAATTCCAGTAGTATATTAAATGCTAAACTATGCTGTACAATACTATAAGAGATTAGAGAAGAGAGAAATAAATATAGGCCAGAATAATCATTGAAAGCTTCTTTAAAAAAGGTGATGTAATTGTACACAAACTTCATTTCTTTAATATAGTTTTTTTCTCTGACTCAAGCTGGTTTTGCCCAGATAATGACATTGTGACTCACTTGCTCCCCCTGTCACCTATCCTCTGTATGCCTGCTCCTTTAATCATTAAGTCTTAGGACATAAAATTAACTGAGCCTCAGGTCTATAATCATGAGGACAATAGGTTTCAGTTAGACTTCAGACTAAGGATAACATCTTGGTTTAGATGCGTTTCAGTCCCAAGCCCATCGATGCAGAACTACAACCCCACAGGCCACAGGACCAGGCCACAAGGCCAGATTGGATGGCACGATGGCTGATTCCAGTACCAGGACACAATGATCAATTACCTCATCCCCCTCCAATCATCCAATCAGTAGCATTCATGACCCCAACTCCCTCAGTTTCCATGGTGACTGATTTTTTTCCTATATAATCTGTACTCCCAAGACACCCAGGGAACCAGGCCTTTCAGTGATAGCTCACCTGTGTCTCTGGGATTTGCAACTCTAACAAACCTTGCTTTCTATGTTGTAAAATCTGCACATATCTCTTCTTTGGCTTAGATGCACACAGGCAGATGGGCCTTCTTTTTTGTCCTGGTAACACTAGTGGTATTTGCATCTGGACTAAAGAAAAGCTTGTATGACTGGTGATGTTAACAATAATTATAAATATTTTATGATTTAATTTTGATAAACTAAATGACGATAACAATGTTTCTTCTCAACCAAGGAAAATGAGTCTTTCTTCATAAGCCTAGACCCTGAAGATGTTAGAAAAATAAAAGAGAATGTGGAATGAACTTAATGAACATTAAGCACCAAGCTGAACCTCCTGAGAGCACTTTTTCTATCACTTCTGTATCTGGTTTACATGACCCTGTTTCTGAGAAAGCTCTTAGGGTATCACTGCAGAAAAACACTGAACTCACTTAGCTTGTGAGGTGGAATAAGAAATAAAAAAGCATTGAATTGTGCTGGAATAAAATTTTCTCTACTTTTAGTACACATTTTAGTGTGGTTACTCTGTAAAGCATTAGACTGGATTGGGAGGAGGGAGGCTAGAAGCATACAAACATGACATGATGATGGCATGGTCCCCGGTCTCAAAAAAACTTGTGGTTTGGTAGAGATGATGATCCATACATAAGACAAAGTACATTGGATCAGAAGGGAGACAAAGGCAGTTCTGAAGTTGTGGATCAAAATCTCTATGATATAATGTGGAAGTGTCACTTATAAATCCCATTGTAGTGACAGAGTTCAGCCTATTCCCATTGGCAAGCCATGTAAAATTGCAATGGGCTTATCAATTAAAGAAAATGATTCACACGCTGTACTCTGGATTCAAACACAAATATTTATTTCTAAATCAATTGCACTTTGAAGAAAAATGTAAATGAAGATCTTTTATTTTAAAACTTTATTTTAGGTGATGTCATGACTAAAAGCATCAGCAATAGTCTTGAAAATAAAAAAATATATATATATATTCTTAACTCACATTTTACAACTCTAATATTTCAAGTGAAAAGTTGGATAAAAGTAAGAAAGAAAGAGAATTCAGTGGCTTTTTGGCTGGAAAAATTTGGCACTCTTCCATGACTTGCCTGCTGCAAGAGCCAGAATTGGATTCAGGAGGAGCTAAAAGCTTCTCCATGCTGCTCCGGTGGCCCAGAGATTCTGGCTTTGGACAGCACCATCTGGACCTGTGTGAATGACAAAGTAAAACCTCCCACAATACATTTGCCCGGGTGGGCAAATCAACTTGAGAGCAAGGGCACAGACTGTCTCTGGGGCTCCATCAACTTTCTTCCTTGATAGTGTGGATAGCTCCAAAGTGCCACTGCCATTATGAAGAGAGTAAGGTTGCCTTTCCTGTTGCCATGTATTGCAAATAGTCCAATTGTGAGTTGCTATTTATCTTTTTTTTTTTTTTTTGGCAGCTATAGTTATTCAGGTTCATCATCTCTTCTGTGAATCAATAAGCCTTCCTTGTATGTAAATCCTAACGAATGCCTTCTTAGGCAATCCTTCACTAGAAGATTTTCCTGATTGTTTTATAAATGGGGGTCAGTGTGGCTAAGAAGCCTAAGCTGAGCTCCACAGACTGTATTGTATCCCAAATCTCACTTATCACTTCAGGCAGTCGGTTATTTAAGTAATGCATGTTCTTCTGTTTCACTACTCTTGACAAAATTTAAAGTTCTGAGATCATTGCAATAGATTTTGAAACCAAACAAAGAGGTTGTAAGCCTATATAGAAATCTATGCTTCCATGTTCCACAACTTCAAAAAAATTTGAAGACTATCTCCAATACCACTGTTGTTTTGTTTTGGAACAAAGGTTTCCAGCCAAAATCAAGCTGATAGAGGAAGGCATACTATTGATACTGTTGCCTGGCTGGTGCAATGGATATCTGCTGATGATGTTTTCTTGTGTAATAAAAATAAAATTTATTCTTTTTCGCACTTCTAACTTATTCGGCAAATACAGATCAATTCTCAAATAAAGCAAAGGGGGTCCCAATGATCAAAAGTGAAATTAGCATGTAACATGCTAATTTAAATTAATTTCCAAAAGACCTGTGCAAACTTCTTATACCTTGCTACTTCAAGCGTGTACTAGTCCAGCTAGTTGGCAGGTATCCCAAAATGAACTATCCATAAGCATTTTGAGGTCTTCAAATTGTCACCACTTATACCAGAGAAAGCTCTAAGAGGCTTTCTGCCCACAGTTTATAAGACTGAATTTTCAAAAAATAAAATAAAAAAGGCTGCTCATTGGGTTTCTTAGTCGAGCTCACTTTTCGGAAAATTGAGATTTTATTTTTAACCCTATTGCACTTTTTGTCCTGGATCGGGCAAGAATGCTCTAGTCAATATACATGTGGCTTTAGTAAATAATCATGAAAATTTGGGGATAATGCTAGATATAATTACTTTATAAGAATGAAGTTAATAATAATCAATACACAGACTAAAGTAATCACTCTGAGTACAGGTTCATAGATAGATTGCATACACGGGAATTCTTGGCTCTAAAAAGGTTGGTAGTCCAAGATGTGCCCTCAGCATTAGGCTAATCAATTGTGTTGTAATTTTTTCTGAAAAATGTGGCTATACTATATGGTAGTTGCCTGTGTGGAGTCTATAAAAAGAGAACTGGATAGGAAGAAATTGCTTGTGTTAACTAATTCTGTCCAGGAAAGACAGGCACTATATATTGCAGTAATGATAATGATAATTATGGAATCATAAAAATTATCATTTATTGATGTCTAAGTGACTTAATATATGTGAAGCATGTAGAGCAGCGCCTGGCACAATTACATATTCACTGAGTGTAAGCTATAATTATTATGACACTGTAATAGTACAATAAAGCACTCCACTAAGCAATTTATAAACTTTAATTTAAAACTAAAATCTAGAGCTAGCCCACGACCCTACTGCTGTCCTCACCAACCTTCTACCCTACTCCCACAACACACAAATACCCATTAAAGCTGGTCTTTCACCATCCATCTAATTACAAAAGCTGAGATTAGGGACAGTCATGGATGCCACATTCTCCTTTGCTCTCCAAAACTCTCCTTCAAGAAGGTTTATTAATTTGATTTCACTTTGTTAATATGTCTAGCACTTATTAACTTCTCTGTACTTCCAGTGTCACCAGCCTGGTCCAAACCACCATTATCTCCTTCCTAAACCACTGCAAATAGCCTTTTAGCTGGTTGCTTTGTGTTGCTCCTTTTCCCATATTTAAATAGATTCTCCACAGATTAGCCAGAGTGATCTCTTCAAAACCCAAATCTGATCGCTGTCATTCTCTTTAATGCCTTTCAATTGTTCTTACACTGCTACTAACTAAATTCTCAACTAGCCCTGTAAAACCCTGCTTGATCTGTCCCCTGCCTACCTTGCCAATCTCAAATTGCACCACTGCCACTCTTGTTCCACATGCTTCAGCTACAATGGCTTTCTTCTAGTTCATAAAAATATGTTTAAAAAGAGGACTTGATCTGGAAAATCAGGGAAGTCCTCGGTTTGAGCTGTGGAACTAGAGAATAAGTAAGTGTTAATTGATGTCAGAGAACATAGGCAATTTGAAGAAGAGGAGGCTATTTCAGGAAAAGAGAACAAGTAACAAGAACAATCAATCAATTAATCAATCAATCAATAAAACCCTGTAGAGAAAATAAGTTTGGTATCTCTAAAAGAGAAAGAGAATATAGCTTAAGAGTAATGAGCAAGCAGGAAAATAATACAAGTTAAAGCCAGACAGGAAGTTGGGAGTCAAAGTATGTTGTGGCTATACATCACAATAAGGAATTTGAAAGTGATAATGAATAAATGAAGTAGATTATAAGGCCTTCATTTTTGTAAACTACGATCTGGTTCTTACTTCAAATTTTAAAATATAAGTTTCAGCCTTGTTTTAGCCAAATATAAGTTTGTGTTCTTCACTGAGTCATCAATGAAGTCTGTTGGACCTGGCTTGGCAGACAGAAGCCAAGAGATATCAGGGTGCAGAGAAAGAAATGTGTTGTTGGTGGGATCTCAGGTGCACTGGCACAACTGTGCGAGACAAGAATCTTGCCCACATTGTCTGACACAAGCCAATTCTCTTCCTTTTGCATCCAATAACTATTACTCAACAGTTGAGAAAACAGAACTAACATACAGCTTGCTTAGATCAACCAGTTGAAAAATGTACCTTTAAATCGCATTTGAAAAATAAAGTCAGTTGGGGAGCAACTTGGGAGCAAAGAGAAATAAACAAGTTACATATTTGCAATTCCACAATGATGATGTATTTAAACAAATACATAGGGGGTGAAGATTACCAGGCTGTAAAAAAAAAGAAAAGAAAAAGAAAAAGAAAAAAAAGAAAGAAAGGAAAAAGAAAAGAAAAACACATTCCAAAGCTTCAAATGAGGATAAACAGACATAAAAATTAGAACATTTTGATTTGTTGGTTTTCAAGACTTCTCAAGGGAAGAAACAAGGATAAAGGAAAATATCTTTTCACAATATTTCCTGAAACACATCCCAGCATTTCCCAAATAGAGCTCTTCCAACAAAAGATTGAGACAATATCGAATTATCCATATATTTAATCAAGAAAGACATTGTTTTCCAAATTTTAAAAATTGAGACACTAACCCACTACATTTTTATGTAACATCTGCAAGTCACTCAGACAGAACATGAAATGGAACTGAGGTTTCTTGATATCTAATCTACCCTTACTATTATTGTGGAAAATTACATAATGATAGAGCTCCTATCCCATTGCCATTAGTACCTACCACAAAGCATGTCACATAGTGCCTGCTCAATAAATATTTGTTAAATGGCTGAGTAAACCTCTCTGCCCCAGGCTTAGAAGTGCTCTTCATGCATTGTCTGGAATTTCTTCCAACTACCAATAGAGAGCAATATAGAATTTGCCAATATCAGTCTCTTGGAAACTGAATGCATAGTAATTTGGCAGGCTGCATTGTCCCAATTACACTTTAGAAAATAAGTTTCTTTTTAGACATCTGTTTGGTTAAACCTTTTGGATTTTCTTAATGATAGTATTTAAAGATAATTATTTTTAGTTGACATTTTCAATTTTAACAAGGAATGAGCAAACCATGTGTTGTTGTGCTACTCTGTCTTTGCACTCATATAAGGGAGATTGTAAACTCTGGCGTCTGCTGGTAAGATGGGGGCCAAAATTAATCTCAGTTTGTCAGGTCACGCCCTTCCAAATCATCACTTTCTACCAACTCTTGGCAGCCTTGAAGAAAGGTCTCACTATGTCCCATAGTGAGAGGTCTCACTATGTCCCATAACTGGAGTCTACCTCATTTATGTCTGGAGAACAGATTTCTCTAACTATCAAAATGGTTATCACTTAGTATATCTTCCAATCTATTAACTCCTGTGTGAAATCCAAATTACTTTTATCTATCATTTAGATGAAGAGTCAGTATATACCGACCTGCTATCAATGTACTGAACACGGTGCCAGGCACTTTTACATGCTTTGCCTTACTTATCCTCTCAACAACTTTGCGGAACAACTGTAATTTCATATCACAAATGAGTAAACTGAGACTGAAGTAAATGAGTAAGAGGCTTGTAACTTGCTCAAAGACATACAAAGGGGCATTCTAAGCTTTCAGAATTATTGTTTCCTTAGCAACTGTATCATTCTTCTAAAATGAAGTTTGTTGTATTCTTTTTGTATTACTATAAAAAGTAATACATATTCATGACAACCATATCTTAACATAGGAACAAAAAAAAAAAGGAAGAGGAAAAAAAGAATGAAAAGCAGCCATAATAAAAATCATTTAGAGACAACTATTGATTAGGTCTTGCTATATGCCTTTCAGGGATTTTTTCTATGTATATTTTTAAGGAACCACAAGGTGGGTAGTTTTATATTCCTATTTCGTCAATTAACAATTAGAATCATACTTTATGGCAATAAAATTAGACCATATCATAATTTTAATGGCTGCCTAATATTTCATCTTATTGCTATGCCATAATTCATTTAATGAATCTTTATTTTTTTATATATTTTTATGCTGTTTCCAACGTTTTGTTATAACAAATCATGCTACAATGAACTTTATTACAACTGTTTTTGCCCACATCTTTATTAATTTACTTGAGATAAATTCCTAAAGTGGAATTTCTGGATCAAAGGACATGTACATTTTGAAATCTTTTTGATATATATTCATTGTGTTTCTTTTATTATTATTATTAGTTTCAAGTATACAGTACATTTGTTAGACATTTATATAGTTTACAAAACAATCCCCCTAATTGCTTTTTCTCTCCTCTGGCTCTCCACCTAGCCATTTACATTAATACTAACTGCATTCCATATGCTGTGCTCCCCATCCCCGTGACTGTCTACCAACTACTAATTTATACTTCTTTAATCCTTCATCCCATTCTCCCAGCCCCTCAACTTCCCTCCTTTCTGGTCGTGACCAGATTATCCTCTATATGTGTGAGTCTCTTTATGATTAGTTTGTTCTTTTTTTCCCTTAGATTCTGTATATAAGTGAAATCATATGGCATTTATCTTTCTCTGTCTGACTTATTTCACTCAGCATAATAACATCTAGGACCATCCATGTCATTGCAAATGGTAGGATTTCATTTTTTAAATGACTGAGTAATATTCCATTGTATATATGAACCACAACTTCTTTATCCAGTAGTCTGTTGATGGGCATTTAGGTTGCTTTTATATCTTGGCTATTATAAACTGTGCTGGCATGAACATTAGGGATGCATATATTGTTTTGGTTTTCTTTGGATAAATGCTCAGAAGTGCAATTGCTGGGTCAAAAGGTATATCTATTTTTAAATTTTTGAGAAACCTCTAGACTATTTTCCAGAGTGGCTGTACCAATTTGCAATCCCACCAACAGTGCAGGAGGGTTCCCTTTCTCTACATCCTCACCAAAACTTGTTGTTCGTTGATTTATTGATGATAGCCATTCTGACAGGGGTGAGGTATATCTCATTGTGGTTTTAATTTGCATTTCTCTACTTATTAGTGACCTTGAGCATCTTTTCATATGTCCATTGACCATCTGTATTTCCTCTTTGGAGAAATATCTATTCAGGTCTTCTGTGTATTTTTTAATTGGATTTTTTTGTTGTTGTTGCTGTTGAGTTGTATGAGTTCTTTATATATTTTGGATATTAACCTCTTATCAGATGTATCATAAGCAAATATCTTCTCCCATACAGTTGGCTGTCTTTTCGTTTTGTTGATGGTTTCCTTTGTTGTATGAAAACTTTTTAGTTTGATGTAGTCCCATTCATTTATTTTTTCTTTTGTTTCCCCTGCCCAAGGAGATATATCCAAAAAGAAATTACTATTAGCAATATCAGAGAGTTACTGCCTATGTTTTCTTCTAGAAGTTTTTGGTTTCGGGTCTCACATTCAAGTGTTTAATCCATTTTGAGTTTATTCTTACATACGGTGTAAGAAGGTGGTCCAGTTTTCTTCTTCTTCTTCTTCTTCTTCTTCTTCTTCTCTTCTTCTTCTTCTTCTTCTTCTTTCTTCTTCTTCTTCTCTCTTCTTCTTCTTCTTCTTCTTCTTCTTCTTCTTTCTCCTCTTTATTTTATCTATCTATCTATCTATCTATCTATCTATCTATCTATCTATTTATTTATTTATTTTCCAAGCACCATTTATTGAAGAGACTGTCTTTATCCCATGGTATATTCTTGCTTCCTTGGTCACAAATTAAGGAAGTGTATAGGTGTGGATTTATTTCTGGGCTCTCTATTCTATTCCATTGATCAATTATCTGTTTTTATGCCAGTATCATGTAGTTTTGATTACTGTAGCCTTGTAGTACAGTATGATATCAGATAGTGTGATACCTCCAACTTTGTTCTTCTTTCTCAAAATTGACGTAGCTATTTGGGATCTTTTATGGTTCCTTATAAATTTTAGGATTATTTGTTCTAGTTCTCTGAAAAATGCCATTAGTATTTTGATAGGGATTGCATTTAATTTATAGATCGCTTTGGGTAGTAAGGCCATTTTAATGATGTTGATTGTTCCTACCCATGAGAATGGTATATGCTTCCATTTATTTGTATCTTCTTCAATTTCTTTTTCAATGACTTATAATTTTCTGAGAACAGGCCTTTCACCTCCTTGGTTAATTTGATTACCAGGTATTTTATTGTTTTTGATGCAATTATAAATGGGATTATTTTCTGAATTTGTCTTTCTGAAAGTTTATCATTGGTGTATAAAAATGTTACTGACTTCTGAATATTAATTTGTAACCTGCTACTTTACTGAATTCATTGATCAGTTCTAACAGTTTTTTGGTGGAATATTTGGGGTTCTCTATATATAGTATCATGCCATCTGGAAATAACAAGAGTTTCACTTCTTCTTTTCCTATTAGGATACCTGTTATTTATCTTTCTTGTCTCGTTGCTTGGCTAAGATTTCCAGTACGATGTTGAAAAGAGTGGTGAAAGTGGGCATCCTTGTCCTGTCCATGATCTTAAGGAAAACGCTTTTAGCCTTTCCCTATTGAGTATGATGTTAGCTGTAAGTTTGTCATATATGGCTTTTATTATGTTGGGGTATGTTCCCTCTAGTCCCTCTTTGCTGAGAGTTTTTATCATAAATGGATGCTGGGTATTGTCAAATGCTTTTTCTGCATCTATTGATATGATCATATGATTTTTTTTTTATCTTTTGGTTTGTTAATGTTGTATATCACATTAATTGATTTGTGGATATTGTACCAACCTTGCATCCTAGGAATAAATCCAGCTTGATCATGGTGTATGATATTTTTAATGTATTCCTGAATTCAATTTGCTAATATTTTGTTGAGGTTTTTTGCATCAATGTTCATAAGAGGTATCAGCCTAATTTTCTTTTTTTCTTTTCTTTTTCTTTTTTTGTAATGTCTTTGTCTAGTTTTGGAATCAAGGTAATTGTGGCCTCATAAAAGGAATTAGGGAGCCTCCCCTCTTCTTGAATTTTTTGGAATAATATGAGGAGAATAGTTTTTAATTCTTTTTTGAATGTTTGGTAAAATTCACCTATAAAGCCATCTGGTCCAGGACTGTTGTTTCTTAGAAGGTTTTTGATTACTGATTCGATTTTGTTGGTCGTAATCTATCAGTTTGGATTTTCTGTTTCTTCTTGACTCAGTTTTGGGAGATTGTAATTTTCTAGGAATGTGTTCAATTCTTGCAGATTGTCCAATTTGTTGGCATATAATTGCTCTTAGTATTTTCTTATGATCC
>NW_024342257.1:2374072-2408125 GCF_902729225.1 Pteropus medius
AGAGAGAGAGAGAGAGAGAGAGAAATTTGATTTAAGTTACCCTGCCAGGTTTCTAAGCTAAGACTTATTTAAGGAACAGCCAGAAGAACAGTTACTTTGAAGAAACAGCTTAATACTCTGAACTTTCCTCCCAACTGTGCTCCTCTCACTTGTGTCTGGGTTTCAACTCCCGAGGGACTCAGGCAACCTCCTCCATCGCTGTAGCCAGTACTCCTCCTCCATGCTTTGCCACAAGATCCTGCAGTTGATGTTAGCAAAAATATATATAAAATTAACCTAAATGGAAATAGCCTAGAAAACTTTCAGTATCTCAATTGTTGGAAAAGAAACTGAACATTGACCGTTTTTGTTTCTCTCCTTAGAGAATTCTTTCATTCTGAGTCAAAGGATGGAGCAGGAAGGACACTGATTGGTTGAGGAAGTTAAGCTCTAGATTTTCTTTATCACATTCTCAACAGTGCTGCATGTATGTATCTCTATGTCTAGTTTTGTATTTTGAAGTTTAACCCCTTTCTAAAAAATACAGGATAGCCATTAAGATGCTGGAGTTTTAAGTCAGAGAGAAATGGGATTGAAACAAAGCTCCACCATTTATTATCTATGTAGGCTGGTAAACATTTAATGCCATGGAGCTTTAGTTTTCTCATCTGTGAACTGTGAATAATCATAGTACCTACCTCATATAATTACTGTGAATTTTAAATGATATAAAATAGAGTATGTATTATAATGCCTGGGCCCAAAGTAGGCAGTTAATAAATTATTTGTATTGCTGCTATGGCCGCTGCTATTGTTATTATTGCTGTTCTTATTTTCATAGGCACTAGTAACATAAAATATGTCTTTTTTTCCATTCCTTTCTCCCACTGTATTGCAAGGGCAGGTAATAAGTTTCTGACTTATTAGAGGATATATCATACAATCAACCATTGACTCTAGTAGGGTTGTTGATTCATTGTCCCAATATTGTACATTTGGTTATGTTTGATTATAGTTTCTTGGAAGCTGCTTATCTTTTGCCCAGAGCACCAGAACCCTACAACATTGATTCATCAAATGTGTCGTGAGCACCTGATACATACCAGGCATTCTAGACATTTATATCCCCTGGATATAAAATTGTAGGCAGGATAAACATGATCCCTATCCTTGAAGTATTTCTGGTTTGGTTTTATTTATTAGGAGGAGGGATTATGTCAATAGAGAGAGAGAGTTGGATGTGGTTAAGTGCTATGGTAGAAATTAGCAGCAAAAGCTAAAAACGTAAGATCATAGGACAGTCTGAATGAAGTGACAGTGTCAGAAAAGCCTTTCTAGACTAATTGTCTCTAGACTTATGTCTTAAAGTATATATAGAAATTATGTAGAGAGAAAGGAGAAAGTTATTCTATACAGATCTAAGAATGTGTGCAAAGATGTGGGTTATGAAAGAAAAGAGCACATAAAGAAATAGCAAGTAGATCAGGATGACTGAAAAATAAGAAAGCTTCGGAAAGAGGGAGAGAGAGTACGATTTGAGAGGTAAATAATGGCCAGATTATGAACATCCTTAGAAATCATTTTAATGAGTTTGTTTATTGCTCAGAAGAAAATAGGAAGTTTTGAAGTGGTTTAAGCACCATGATATCAAGGAAGAGAATGCAGTGTTAGAGGGAAAAAAAATGATAGATATGCATACTAGCAAAGAAGCTATTGCAGAAACTCAGGTGAAAAATGGGTGAGGCCTGAAAGTAGTGGCAGTGGTGTTAGAGAGGAAAGAACACACTGAACAGAGTTTGAAAGTAAATCAAGAAGTTTAGCTACATCATTTCTGATTATTTCTTGTGTTTTAGTACAGTTAACAAATACTTACTGAGCACCAACGCATTTTATTTATACAGAAATGAACGAGACACAATGTCACTGCTTATTAATAGAGAAAATGAGACATACACAATACGTCTAAGATATGAGAGAAGGGCAAGAGTGGTGGTACAAGCTTAGTGCTATAGGAGTGATGAAAAGGCAGTATCAGTTCTAAGTATGGTGATTTGTCAAGTCAGAGAGAAGCCAAGTGGAACTGTTGTCTAATTTATTTTACACAGACTAATGCATAAACCAGAATGTCAGGGTTTGAAAAAACTATATATTTTTTTTATTATAAGAAATATTCCAGAAGATTTAAGCAATGTCTTAGTGTCTCTAACAAAGAAAATATAGTAAGGTAAGATTATTATTACTAGGAAGTTGCTAGGTGAGTATGGAACCAGATTCAGGAGAATTAACTGGATAGTCTTATTAGCTATGGTCTGAATATCTGTGTCCCCCCAAAATTCATATGTCAAAAATCTAATGTTCTAGCTAATGGTATTAGGAAGTGGAGTCTTTGGGAGGTGGTGTTTGGAAATGAGGCCTTTGGGAGGTGGTTAGGTCATGAAGGCAGAGCCTTCATGAATAGAATTAGTGCTCTTATAAAAGAGGCCCCAGAGAGCTAACTCACCCCTACCACCATGTGAAGACACACAATAAATCTGCAACATGAAGCGGCCCTCCTCCAGAACCTGACCATGCTGGCACCCTGATCTTAGGCTTCCAAACTCTAGAACTGTGAGAAAGAAATTTCTGTTTATAAGCCACCCAGTCTCTGGCATTTTGTTATAACAGCCTGGACAGACTAAGACAGCTATCATTTTAAATTTTCAGAAAGCCTTCCTGAAGCCATGAGAATCAGCCACACAAAGATCAAAGGAAAGAGTGTTCCAGGAAGAAGAAAAAACACAATTGAAGGCCATGATGTAAAAATTTGCCCAGTGTAAACTGAAAGAAGCCTAACACATGGCTGAGGAGGAGAGAGTGATGGGGAGAGTAGTGAGAGATTGGACTAAACCTGAGAAGCCTTTTAAACTATTGTAATATTTTGGACTTCCCCCTAAAGGCAACTGCAATTTGCTGATATATTTTAAAGACAGGTCTGACCTGATCAATTTTTCATTTTAAGATTGCTTTGGCTGCAAATTAGAGCAGTAATTAGAACAAAACAGGAGTGGAGTCAGGGAGACCAGACAGGAGGCTCTTGACAATATTCCAGGCAAGAAGTGACAATGGGTAGTGACTGGGAATATGGAGAGAAATATTTATGTGACGGAATCCATAAAACCTGGCTAGTGATTGAATAAAAGATGTGGAGTGAGTCGAAGATGACTCTCATGTATCTGGATTTAGCAACTGTGTGGATAATGATGTTGTTTACTGGTATAGTAAATGCCAGAACAGAAACAGACTAGTGGGATGGAAAAGATAATGAATGAGTTCTGTTTGGGACAAGTTGAGTTTCAGTTGCATGTGTGATGTTCAAATGGAAATGCCAAGTTGGCAGTTGAATAAGCAGATCTTAGGGCTCAGGGTGGAAGGTTAGGTTAGCGAGCTCTACTTGAGAGACATAGTTAATTACAGTCTTTTTAATTACTTCTATAGATAGCTAATATCTATTTTGAACTAATTGTAGTCATTGTCTCTCATAGAAGATAATCTTATTTCATGCTTATTTACTGGTTTCTGTAATCAAGAAAGCCATTATAGAGAAGGTGGTATTTGATCTGGATGCCTGAAAGGCAAAGATGGTGATGAAATAGAGGGTATTCTAGGCAAAAAACAAACAAACAAACAAACAAAAAACCTAATTGGTAAAGATGAGTCTTCCAAACTGACTGTAGCAGAAGAATTATATATGTACTCATTACTATGTGCCCAGAATTATGCTAAACCCTGAGACTACAAAGTTGAATAAGGTGTGGGATCTATACTCCTTTAAGGAGCCCTCCCTCAAATTCCAGGCTAAGTTATGAATGCTTCTTCTGTGTTTCTGGAGTACCCTCTGCTCAGTCTTGTGATTGCACTTCGCTATATTATATTGAAAGAATTTGTTTCTTGTATCAGATTCCTACACTATGACAAGAATTCTTATTTTATTCACCATGTTATCTCCATGTCTAGCATTGTCACTAGTCCTAGTAAATACTCAGTAAATGTTCATTGAAATGAACTGAACTGTAACCAAAGAGCTCACAGTCTTGGGAGGACATGTGGAAGCTAAAGCTGGAAAGAAACATATCAGAAAAATCTCAATGTCAAGAGAAATTGTTAGGATTATATTAGTAGGCAATGAGGTGTCACCAAAAGTTTTGAGCCTGACTTTGAAACAATCAAAGTGTGTTTTGATAATATTGGCCTAGTAGCCACATTAGGATGCAATGGAGAAGGCAAGATGTTAGTCAAAAGGGTTTGTAGCACAGCCTGCTGGCACATAGTAGGCACTCAGTAGATATTTACTGAGAAAATGGATTAAAGTGGGGACATAAAATAAGGGATACATGCAGCTATTAGCTAAGGAATTGGATGCATAATCAGATATCAGGTAGCCCTCTAGAATATTTTTACCAGCAACAGCATTTTGTATATTTTATACTGCAGTAATGTGAAACTGTTATAACAGGGTCTCACTGTAGCAGTATAAACTACTTTGTTCCCAAAATCTCTTTTTAAAAGTTATTTAAATGAATTAATTTTAAAGAGATGATGCTATTTTGCATGATTAATACTTTATCAGGAGTCTGCATGACATCAGGCAAAAGACCTATGCATTGAATGTTTCAATTTAGCAAAAAGGAAGCTTTAATTGTGATTATTGTGTGTAAAATTTTCAGGGATGGGAGACCGGCTATTATTGATCAAAATGGGCATCATTCTGTTCTTTGTTATTTGGTCGTGGAGACTCCTAGACATTTGCATTTGATTATAGCTGTTGCACAGATGTTCTGTTTTCTCTTAACTTGCTCTCTGGTACCAAATATCATAAACAATCAATCAGAACATCAAAGCATCCTATTTCTAGATTCTTTCAGCCCAGAAGCCCAATGATAATAAGCCAGATTATCTCTGGATCTAATTAATGTGTGGATCCAATTTTTGTGCTATATAGGCTTGGTTTTCCTAAGTCAAGCTTGTGTACTTATATTACACTTAGCTGGGTTTTAGAACACTACAATCAAATTGTCAGTCAAATGGAATAGACAAATTGTATTTAACAAAAATCAATGGAAGAGAAGGGAATGCAATTTTCTCTTTTCATGAGAAGCTACTGTCTTATGTGACTACTATATTCTAGTGAATGTTGTAAGTTTTCATTATGAAGACATTGGATTTATTTGAAATTAGTTTTAAAAAGTCAATACATTTATTCCACCTGGGGGTTATTTTGTGCTGAAAATAGATAGTATTATTTTTCTAATATTGAAATAAGTGCTTCCACTACTAAAACAAATGATGTATTTTCATAGAAGAAAATTGACATGTGTCTAATACAGTTTTATTTTTTATAATTTATTTTATTTGTTTTATATAATTTTATCTCTTTCTTTGTAAATGAAGTTAAAATTGGGTTTTTATTTTTTATTCTGCTTAGCTCTTGTAATTCGGATAATTTTTGCCTCAAAAAAATTTTTGCTGGCTTCTGTACATCCATAATGAGACTATTAACCTTAAGTGAGGCCAAGATGGAAAGCCATATGGTTGCTTAAGCTTTCTTTTGTGAGTAGATTAGAACATGCCCATGTGTTCAAGCCTTAAAGGTAACCAGGAAGAAAGGGACTACTGAAAATCAGGCAGAGTTTACTTAAGAGAGTATCCAACTCTTTTAAACTGGATAATGAGAAGTAAGTTTTCGCCGTCTGTTCTATGCCCATGAGGTAAAATGTACAGTTGACCTTTGAACATTCTTGGGGTTAGGTTGCCAATCCCCATGAAGTCAAAAATCTGAGTATAACTTTTGACTTTTCAAAAAATTAACTTCTAATAGCCTTACAGAGAACATGAACAGTTGATGAATACATAATGTGTAAGTTATATGTATTATATACTCTATTCTTACAATAAAGTAAGCTAGAGCAAAGAAAATGTTACTAAAAAAGTCATAAGAGAAAATACATTTACAATATTTATTGAAAAATACACATATAAGCAGATCCATTCCGTTCAAGCCAGAGCTGTTCAATGGTTAACTGTACATGAATGTGCTAATTTGTGCAAAAAGGAACACGGGAAGGACAAAACATAAAATAATGCAATTGGTTACCTACAAGAGATGTGTAAGAATGGGGTGGAAAAGATAGGGAGAAGGAAACAGAGTAGAAAAGATGGGTTAGGGAGTCACTACTCTGAGTATACTCTTTTGTAGAGTTCTGGTTTTGGAACCATGACAGTGTTTAACATAGTCAAAAATAAATAAATGAAATCCACAAGAATGAGGGAGAATCCAAAATAGAATGAAACAAAAGTAAATGAACCTAATTGTATTTCAAATGGATAATATAACTACTTTGAATGGAAAAAGAAATAAAACAAACAAACCGGAGTAATGTTTGGATACAGTATTTTAACTATATACATTTGAGTTAAAGGTAAAAGACCTATAAACAAATATTAACCCTAGTTAAGTAGGCTTGTTTCTTCACAGTGCTCTAATGAGCAATTCTGTAAATCCTTTGTGCATATTCTAGGAATAAACAAGGAAATATATTGCAGATAATGAGAACCCATGGTCTTATTATAGAGGAGAGGTACAGATATGGAAAGGGGGAAGAGCAAAATTAACTCTGTGATATTGGATTGGAAGTACAGTTATTAATATATACTCATAGTTTTTAATAGATAGATAGCATAGATTAGATACATGATGTATGGATGGATGGATGGATAGATAGTAGATAGATAGATGACAGATGACAGATGACAGATGATAGATAGATAGATAGATAGATGGATAGATGATAAATGACACAAACACAGATACAGACACATACATACATGCATACATACAAACATACATACATACATACATACATACATACATACATACATACATACATACATTTCTTAGCTTTGTCTCCTGAAAGGTCTTAGAAACAACAACATAATAATGAGCAAAAAAAAGTGTCAAATATTACTTTCTAAATATAATCTCTTATTAAAAAGAACCAGGACCTCTTGGAGCTGATTCCAGAGTTGAGCAAGAGAAAGAAGAAAATGAGCCTTGAAATAATTTGTTGTGCCAAATAGTAAGAGAGATCGAAATAAGTGGATTAGCCATAAAATAAAATGAGAATAACAATGGATTAATCCTTAGAATAAAATAAGCATACATGAGTCAGTATTAATATAAATATATCTCTTGATCTTTCTTTTAACATTTATTTATAGTAATAATGAATCATAGAAACAATATTAATATAAATAGATGTTTGAATAAATAAATTGGAAAGAAGAGAAAGCTTTCTCTTGCAATGAAATTCAAACTGATAAATGTAGAAGGAATAATATGGTGTACTGAAAAGAGTACATCCTCACTTCTGCGGTATTCTTGAAAAAAAAACAACTCATAACTCGAGTCTAACCAAAAAGAAATAGCAGATAAACACAACTGAGAAACATTCTACAAAAGAAATACTTGGTTCTCTTCAAAGATGTCAAGGTCATGAAAGACAAAGAAAGGTTAAGAACTGTCCCAGATTAGAGATGAAAAAGACATAACAAGTAAATTCAACAGGAATTCTAGATCAGATTCTAAGACACAAATTTTTCTTTTGCTAGAAAAGACATTAGTGAGACAACTAACAAAATCTGAATAAGGTTTAGATTAGGGAATAGTATTATATCAATGTTAGTTTCCTGATTTTGGTGATTGTACTATGGATAGGTAAGAGACTATCCTTATTTTTAAGAAATATACATTGAAATAGGGATAAAGGAACATCAGATCTGCAACTTTTTCTTAAAACATTCAGAAAAATAAAAAAATGATATATTGATATACACATGTCCACATATATAAAATTTTTACACATGCCATACTTATATAGATAGACTACAAAGGTGGTAAGTGAAAAACATGTAAGGAATCTGAGCATCAGGATGAAAGAATGTGGGAATTGTTTGCACTATTTTTTGCAACTTCTCTTTAAGTCTGAAATTAAGTCAGAATAAAAACTTAAAAATTAAAAAATTAAAAATGTGAAAACTAAGGTCATTAAGATTTTAACATATATTAATACTATAAGATAAAAAAAAGGCTAAAACTCCAATGGTAGATTTCAGGCATCTGACAGCATATCAAAGAGATCATAGGAAAGGAAGAAGATAGTGGTTCTGGGTGTTTTCAATACATCTGATATCACACTCTTCTGTGTAGGACCAGCCCTAATATAGTCAACCAAAATGTCACAAATACTTTCTGCTCTAAAGCAAGCTCAAAGCTCATTATAAGATTAATTACTCAAGTTGGCAACCTGGCTTCTTAGCCCAAAGCCACTTTGGCTCTATATACATAAGGACTTCCAATTAACTTACATTTACATAGCACCTTCCACTTTAGGATGTCTGTGTTTTAATTAAGTTCATTTTTTAAAACATCCATGGAAGATTGAAACATAATATGTCTTTTTCATAGATGAGTAAAATGATTCAAAGTATAGCACCATTGTCAGCTAGCAAGCAAAAGTCAGTAACAGAATGACAAGCGAGGTTTCTGCCTTTACTTTCTGTAACTGAACAGAAACAGTTTTACAACTGGACATGGCTGGACTCTTCCTCTGCCGCGTCTTCTGTAGAGCTGATTTAAAACCAAACCACCAATAGCCTAGGTATCCACAATTTTTTGGAAATGTGTTTGGCTTTACATGGTCTGCCATAATCTCTTTCCCAACTGGCTTGATATTCTCTCTTACGGATGCTGTAGGTTGGATTGCAGTGCTGAGTGGAAGGATGGACTAGATGGCCTTAAAAGTCTCTTCCAAATATAAGATTTTCTAATTCTATGATTTAATTTTGGTGATTCGATTTCATGACTTTGGCTATCGCCAGATGAAATTATGTAGACATTCTGCCTTTCATCTGCCCTCAGATATATATCAACTCGTCCCTATTCAAATTCATCACATAAGTCAATGATTAAGCACTCATTTACAAAGTTCTAAGGGCTCTGACTCACAAATATGAGTAACAGAGGCAGCAGGAATTATAGTAGAGATGGACACATCCAGTTGTCATAGCTTGAGGACACTAAGAGTCTAATCAGCCAACTAACTCTCCATGTCCTGATTTCAAGGCCAGAAGCAACCTTTGGAGTATAATTTCATGTCCCTTACAGACTGAATGATAGAATGAGAATAGGCTATTCAATGCTTACTATGTATAAGTCTAAGTACTTTACACATATTGACTAACTTTAATTCTTGCAGCAACCCTATTAGGTAGGGACTAACATTATTGCCCTTATTTAACAAATGAGAAATCAAGGTATGCAGAGTTTAAGTAATTTTTCCAAGGTCAGGTAGTAAGTAATAGCATGAGATTCAAACTCAAGTAATCTGGCTCCAGGGCTATACTGTCTATTATGTCATAGTGCCACTGCAAGTATGTAGGCCACTTGACAATTATACTACTTTCTGTAATCAATCACCCAGCTGCTTCTAAAACTAAAGCCAAAAAACAATGTGTCTCTTAACAATTTACCAAATAAAACATCTTTAACAGGGTCTGAGAGATTATTATATCTCTTTGGTCAATTCATCCTCCACTCACAACTACTATTCCAGACCTTATCCAATTCTCTTCAATCTCCATCATCTTCCCCTCTCCCCTCATTCACAAAGGATGATATCATCTCCTACTTTGAGAGGAATAAAAGCTATCATATGTCAACTTCTACATCTTCCCAACATCAAATATATCACTCTACCTCTGTGTGCATCCAGTCATCTTTCAGAGCTGATCCTCTCCTGTGTTTTGTGTCCTATCTCTCGTACCTTCACAGGAATATTATACCATCAACTACAATTTTTCTATTCTATAAATATAACTTCATCCTTTTAACTGAATCCTTCCTACTAACTTTCATATATTCTCAGTCTATCTAATAAGAACAACTAAAACCTCTCAACCCTACTTCCCCCTCGAGCTATTAAGTTATTTTTTTTCCTTTTCTTTCTGACAATTTCTCAAAAGAGTTGTCTATCTTTCCTGTTTCTATTTTCTCTCCCCCACTGCTCCCTCAATTCACTCCAATTTAAGTCACATCCACCTCACACTACCAAATCAGCTTTAACTATCACCAATTACTTCCATCTAACTGTAACACAGTTTTTATTTCTCTTACCTAACCTTTAAATACCTTTTGATGCTGTTGATCACTTCTTTCTTATTGAGATGTTCTCCTGCCCTGACTTCCCTTAGATCATGTGCTCCTGGTTTTCCGCCTACACTTCTAGCTGCTCTTTCTCTGTCTTCTTCACCAACTTCCCCTCTACCAGACATTATATGTTCCTCAAGGCTGGTATGTACCTAGGTGAATATAAAATACCATATTTTTCTCTTAATTTGTTTAAAATACATGTGACTACTAAAAGCAAAAATTATAGCTTTGTCTAGTGGGGTTTATATTGTATGTAACTATAATACTTAAGACAACTATAACACAAAGGATGGTGGAGGGGAGGTTAATGGACCAATGTGGTTTCAAGGTTCTACATTTTTCATAAAGTTAAAGATGTATATTATAATCTCTGGAATAGCCATTAAAATAATACAGAGATATAACTAAAAAAACAATAGCTAAATTGAAATGAAGTTTGAAAATATTTAGCTAATCCAATGAGAGGATAAGAAAAAGGGAATAGAGGCACCAGTAACTGAGAAGACCCAATAGAAAATAATAAAATGGTAGACTTAACATGAATGCAACAACATTCATAATTATATGAAATGTTTATTTTAATAAAGTACGATTTATCAATCTTTGCCTTTATGGATCAGTTTATTATTTGTGCTTCTCTAAGCAGTGTAACTGAAAGATATTCAGGACTAACTCTGAAGCCCATTTTTACAGCCATTGTGCTGCCTTCCAGTATCTGTGCTCCAGGAGATCTATGCTCTCAACCTTGATGAGAGAGAACTGTACAGAAAGTCTGCAAAAGAAAAATCCCAGGTTTCCATATAAAAAAAGAAATCCCAAGGGTCCAGAAATACCTAAAGAATCTAATAACACAAAGGACTGTTCCTGTCCTTGGGAATGACTTAATGATCCATAACCAACGAATTATATAAAGTTCTATAACCAGGACACAGATGTTGATGGTGTGGATTTTCCCCATAGGATTTAGGAGAACAAGAACCAGATAGAGCCACCATCAACCCTATGGCAACACCAGCCTTACTCTAATCATGGCTTCTGGAGATATCTAGGCAGTGTAGCTCAAGTTAAATTAGAACAGCAAAATTCTTGCGGAGCAGTGAGTATCTACTGATTGATTTTTGGTCTGAATCCAATTAATCAGTGAATTTCATGTATATTGAGATTCTCAACTTCTTGACCTTCTTCGTCCATCCACATACTAGCTCTTGTTATATCTTTATGCTATCTATTCCACGTCCATTCTGTTAAACTAATTAGCAATCATCCTAGGACTTCTGATTTTCTTTTCAGCCTAAATCTCTCAGTGTTCCTGGATCCTGTTTCTGTGGTAACAACTAGCATTTGCTTCTGTGACTTTCATTTGATTTCCTTACCTGTAACTTACCCTGTAGCACACTGAAATATGACTTTTACCTCCCTCTTAAGCCTCATACCCCCCATCACAATAGAACTGATCTTTCCAAGGTTAAAAAAGGCCTCCAAGTTGTTAAACACAGTGGAAATTTTGGGGTTCCTATGTCTCAGCAATGTTTGACACTGTTGACCATTATCTTCTTGAGAAAAAAAAATGTTTCCCTTGGCTTCCCTTGTACCCACCCTCTGAATTTCTTCCTCCTCCATGTTCACTTTGCTAATTTTCTTTACAGGTTCTTTTCCTCTGTGCGTCAGTTAGATGTTTGTTTTTATTTGGGCTCTGTCCTAGATTTTATGTTTTTGTCAGTGTACACAATTTTCCAACAGGGTCACAATTGCCCCGGCAAATGTTTATGTATATATGTATATGTGTGTGTGTTTTGATCGGATTGTTTGTTTTGTTGTTGTTATTGAGTTGTATGAGTTATTTGTATAGTTTGGATATTAGGCCCTTATCAGAAACGTTGCTTGCAAATATATTTTCCCATTCGGATGGTTGTCTCTTTACCTTGTAGATGGTTTCTTTTGCTGAGCAGAAGCTTTTTAGTTTGATGTAGTCCCATTCATTTATTTTTTGCTTTTACTTCTCTTGCTTTCGAGGTCAAATTCATAAAGTCTTCTTTAAGTCCAAGGTCCATAAGTTTAGTTCCTATTTTTTTTATGCAATTTATTGTTTCAGGTCTTATATTCAGATCCTTAATTCATTTTGAATTAATTTCGGTGTTTGTTGATAGACAACAGTCTAGTTTCACTCTTTTGCAGATAGCTTTCCGATTTTCCCAGCACTGTTTTTTGAAGAGGCTTTCCTTTCTCCACTGTATGTTTTTGGCTTTTTTGTCGAAAATTATTTGCCTATATAAACATGAGTTTACTTCTGGACTCTCGATTCTGTTCCACTGGGCTGTGTTTCTGTTTTTCTGTCAATGCCATTTTGTTTTGATTTTTGTCACTTTGTAGTATAATTTGAAGTCAAGCAGAGTGATGCCTCCAGCCTTGTTCTTTTTTCTCAGGATGGCTTTGGCTATTCGGGGTCTTTTGTGCTTCCTTACAAATCTGATGATCTTTGTGTTCTATTTCTTTAAAAAATGTCAGTGGGATTTTTATGGGGATTGCATTAAATCTGTATAATGCTTTAGGTAATAAGGTCATTTTTAACTATGTTGATTCTTCCAATCCAAGGACACAGACTATTTTAGACTATTTTGAATAAAGACTCACAGGAGTAATTAATGCTATTCTAACTACTAAGAAACAGCTATCTGGTAGTCTGAGAGTTGGCATCATACCCTAAATTAGACCTCTAGCTGTACTCCATCTTATTGAAGAAGTACTTGCACGGCTCTTTCCTAAGAACAATTAATTTCATAGCTCCACACACCATTGTAAGAGAGAGTATTAGGCTGTACTGCTCTGAAGAATTTCAGAAATTATTGGAAATGGTGGGCTCTCTGATCAGAGTCAGTTGACCATAGCCAACTTAGTATGCTTAGAGGTAAGCATACTAAGATCAGCAGTGACAAGGCTGCCAAATTTGATAGGCATTCTTAGCCAAGTTCTAGCCCTTATCAAGTTTCCTAGCTGTAAAGACACATCAATGTTTTGAAAGACACATTCACATATGGCAATCACCTCTGACTGTAATATAGTCCTGAACATTACAAAATTTTTTCCTAGAAGATCAATATATAAAATAGAAAAAATAGAGCTACTCTCCCTAGTTCCCTTCCCATCCCCTCAATTTAATGACCCCTAAGGGTAAGGCAGAAAGATCACTGTACTAGTTATCAGAAAACAGACTCATGGAATCCCAGAATAGAAATGGAACATAAAATAATTCAATCCAACCATTCACCTTGTGCTCGAATTCTCTTCTACAACAAGAACACTCCAAGCTCTTTCTCCCACAGCCTTTCTGCTCTTAGACAAGTCATTTTCTCTTTATAGACTTCAGTTTCTCCATCTGTAAAAGAGATGTTGGAGTAAATACACTCCAAGATCTTTTCACTTCATAAAAACATGATTCAGTAGTACTAAGAATATATAGGAATCCTGACCCAGAAAGCAGATCATAAAACCTGTTTAGTTTAGTATTCCATGCAACTAGTAGTCCAAAAGAAATAAGATCTGATCCATTCTATAGGACTATGTATCAGGGATTCTGAAACTCCTCTGGATTATTGTGCAAAACTGGAGTATTCTTCCGGTAATGAAGCCCATAGGTTTTGTTGTTTGTTTTGTTTTGTTGTTTTACTTTGTGTTCACTTATTGCAATATTTTACACTTAAAAGGAAGAACTTAGAGTTTTTTGTACAATTATTTCTTTTGAGAGTGATATTTCTGTTCCAACTTTGGAACAATGTTCTAGAGCACTCTGAATCTCCTTTGTGTATTTAAATGTAGAATAAGTTTTCTTTTTTTTTTTCATTTTTCAAACTTTCATCTTCTTTGGCTCTCCCTAACAAAAGCTACAAGTGTTCAGTACATGGACATCAATATGGTGCTTAAGAGGTACAATATTTCCCAAAGTTTCTTTGTTATATAAGGATTTTTTAATTTTTTATTTCATTGCGGTAAGAATATTTAACATGAGATCTACTCTCTTAACAGATTTTTAAGTATACAATACAACTTTTATTAATTAAAGGACTGGAATGAAATTTTAGTGGCACATTGATGACTACTTTCCCAGTGGGCCTGCCACTTTAATAAATCAGAGATGAGAGACTTGATATTGTCCTAACTTAAGTGATGATTTAGATCCTACTCTTTTTTTCCATCTATTTTCAGAGTTCTTGTGAGAATACCCATACCTAAGATATGTAATCAAAATTTGCCTGGAACTCTCCTTAGTATGTTTATTTATTGTAGCAAAAATTCTGAAATCATTTATATGCACCGTAGGACTGAGCAAGTGAGTAAATGTGTTGATGTTGTAGGGTGTCAGAGTTATGACCATGGAAGAAGGGAAATACAATTAATGGAGAAAGACAAGATTGAGATTGGAGATATCAATACGATATCTTAGCAATGATACCACATTATAAATGAGCATGTTTAGTATCCAGATCTTGATTTCCAAATATCATTCCCCATTAAAATGAACTATGACTTTTTGGAGAAATGGTTGATGCCAGGGTTAGTGGAAGAAAGACACAAGATGAGTCTGAAATCTTGTTTTCCTAGAAAGTAAGAAAGTAATAAAATACATTTATATATTTTACATATATTGTGACTATACACACATTATATATAACCTCATCAGTGAAGGGCAGAAAGAAAATGTATGCCTCTGGATATGCTTCCCTTAAATGGGCTCAGCACTTCCCCTATAGTATGTAGAGAGGTCTCACTTGACTCTAATTATGAGGAAACATCAGAGAAACCTAAATTGAAGTACATAGTATAAAAAAACTGAACTACCTTTTTTTTAAATGTCAATATCATAAAAACAAAGTAAGGCTCGGGAACTGTTTCAGAGTAAAGACTAAAGAGACATGATAACTAAATGTAAAACATGAGATTGGACAGAATTCTGTACAGGAGGCGGGGAAATGCTGTAAATGAACATAACTGAGTCAGCTGACAACAGTAAAATATGGACCATAGGTTAGATAAAATATTTTATCAATATTAAATCTCCTGAATTTGGTAAGTGCACTGTGCTTATATAAAAGAATTTCCTATTCTTAGGAAAGACACACAATAGTTAAAGGCTTATGAGGCATATTCTCAAATAGTTCAGAAAAAAATGTTTACTTAAATGTGTGTGTGTATATATAGAGAGAGAGAAAGAGAGAGACAGAGGCAGAGACAGAGAGACAAAAACAGAGACAGATGAAGACATAATAATAAATGTGGCAAATTATTAAATATTAGTGAAGGGCAAAGCCAAGTAAAAGCCATCAGAAGTTTTCTTTGTTGTCCTTGCAACTTTCCTGTAATTTTGACATTAGTTCAAAAGAAAACATTTTAAAAATTGACTGGTGTTGTTATTTATCCTAATTTTAAATGATAAGTAGAATATATTTTAAAACTTTCTTGCCCAGGAAAATAATTTACTGGGAAATGCTTTTTATCCAAATGTATCCATTTTATTTGCAGTGAAAAGAATGATGAGGTGAAATAAGTGAAGCACTGAACACATAGCGATCCACTTAAAAGCAACCCATTAAAAGCTGAGGAAAAATTTCCTACTCAGTAGAAGGATATGAATCACAGAATTTTGCTCCTGCACACACACACACACACACACACACACACACACAATCTATTTATATATAACGTTATTAACTTTTCCCTTAGTTAAAGTCTGCCTGGCTAAACTCTATTAATATTTTTTCCTGTAAAACAGCAAGCAGAGCAGTGGATTGGGAACCAAGAAGACCTGGGTCCAAGTTCCAGCTCTATCACTTACTAGTCACATAGGTTTAACTCTCTAACTTCAGCCTTCCCATCAATATAATGGGGATAATGATATGTTCAGGAGCACATAGGTTCTCTGCAAGCACAATTGTAGTTGACCCCCTCATGAAAAGTTATGTGAAGCTGTTAGTAAATGGTGGGCTTTCGCATCAACTTGTCTTTCTGTTTAATCTGATCAATCTTTAGGGTGGAGCTTGTCTATAGGAGTTACATATTCCTGAGAGGAATTTGAGAAGCTGCTTTCAAGAGTAGTAAATTCTTAACAATCAGTTGCAATGAATTTACTAACCTGTGCATATTAGGGTTATTTTACTTTTTACGTCTGAAATTCTCCAAGTAATCCTGGTGTTGGTCCAGAGCGTGACAATATAGAAAACAAAACTCATTTCCCTTCTGGAGCTTTCTTGAATACTGTTGAGATCTATCTCTTTCATTTACTGACAGATACATTTTTTTTCTTCCTGTTAGCTCTGCTGAACATGTTTTCCTATGAGAAAGAAGAAACTGAATTGTATTCCACCTTCAGCAGCAACAGTTTCGTCACTTAGACTGTGACTGCTGAATCTTGATTCTCAGGATATGGTGAGATAGGGCGATAACTTCCAAATTGCTGACTAGCTATTTTCGGACTTATAAATTTGTGGCACAACTAACTTGTAAATCAATGCTTGTATAAATGTATCTGATACTGAAACATAAAAATATGTCTTTTTAACTATTGAGTCTTGTTCACATTAAAATTATAATGTTCTCTAATTCTTTATCTTCTCTTCACATTTTCTGCCATTTATGAAACAAGCAGGATTAACTACCAGAGAGAAAATGAAATGTAGGCTATCCATAGCATTTACACACTTTTGTGCATCTTCAATGTCTTAAATAATTTTTCCACCAAAATCTTTGTCCACGGTAATTTTCTTTAGTTGTAACTATAGAGTTTTATGATGGGGGAAAGCATAGTTTGGAATATTAAGTAGCAAGCTAGGGGAATGTGTGCTGTGGTTCTGATTCCTAACATCAGTGCTTCAATTCAATCATCTGTAAAATGGGACTAAGGCTACAGATAACATGTAAGTAAAAATTCATAATCATGTGCAATGTGATATAAATTCACAATGATAAGAAACATGCCCTCTAAGATTCCTGTCTAGAAGGAAGACTGCTGGATTCAGAAAGCCCAAGGTCCAGCCTAAACCAACTAGTAGATATCAAAGTAATACTCCTCAAAATGCAGCAAAGCTGTTATGTGACACTTTAACTCCCTGGTATAAGAATTAGAAGGTCTATTAGTTTTCTACTGCTGCTGTAACAAATTACCACAAACTTAGTACCTTAAACAATAGTAAAATTATATTTGTTTTGATAAACAACCAATAACAGGTATAATGATACACATAAAAGAGGTATAGTCCATGATTCAAATAAAAAACACATTTTTTAAAGCCTAGATGCTTGTGATATAATAGATAACACAGAGAAACTAGAAACAGACTATTTCTATACACACAAAGACAAAATCATTATAGAACCATGTCACTTGTAACTTTGGGCAGAACTAACTAATTGGGGTCCTGGCCCACAGCAGCAAAGACATGGAAAAATCTTTTCCTGTCAGTGGGCAGAGTTATAGCTGCTTGGTTTGACAAAAGTTAGGGTCAGAATAGTTTAGAAAGGATACCGAAGCCACACATGGAAAAAAAAAGTTCTATAAAAAAATTATTTACATTCATAATCATAATTTCATGGTTCTGAGAAGAACTTGGGTTTCACGCATATATATTAGTGCTTTCCTCACCCACTATGAGATCTGACAGTTTGCATATCCTTCTGATCTGATAGATCAGAATGATGGATTCAAACCAGAGACTATCACTGAATGAATACATGAGAAAAAGGAAAAAACCAACATCTTGGAATTCCTCTCTCTGAACCACCCATATGGCTGGGCTAGCCTTTCAGTTTTTATACGTCCTATTTAAATGTTGTCTAAACAGTTCTTACTGAGGGGCCCCAGAGTCATCAAATCAGCTCTGGTACTCGAGGTGAGCAACTTGTACTATACATTCCAGGGTGTAGCAGACAATGGCTTGTCATTATGATACAATCCTCAGGGGGTGGGGGACTTCATATTTGAGTTACAACAAGGGATGTGCTGTGGTAGAAACAGTTTGTGCCCAAGTTTGTATTTTAATGCTGAGGTCATTACATCTGTAAAGAAGACAAAATTCTCAAATATTTTGTTTCATGTAACATTTTGCTCCAGAAGTACTTGTTTTCCACTGATTCCACTCAGCCACATTGAAGGCTTTGTTTACACTGCAATGATTAAAATTTGATAGCAAAAATTGAAAAAAATCGGGAACAGGGCACAGCATGGTAACTCTTTCAGGGTTAGAATTAATATACAGAGATGTTCATTCTAACTCTATAGAAAAACTAGGTGTGAGTCAAACTATAATGATGGAAATAACTAGTCAATTGAGTCCAACAACTGATCGATCACTATCAAATTCCAAGTGGGTAAAGCCTGGGATTTTTCTAACAAGCTGTGTTATTATAGGTATTTGAAAGACAAACTTTCTCCCTAAGACATATTTCTATCTATTTTTTTTCTAACATGTAGTGTTTCTAATACACTTAGTATATGCTTGATAGTTCTTGATACACTAAGCTCTTCACAAAAATATGTTGTTTTTTCCATAGACTCCTAGAGGACAGAAATATAGAAGGTCACCTATTTCTTTACTCTGCTATTTCTTACACTGCCGTTTCTACTAATGTCTAGAATGTCATCTAAGCTAGAAAAGACTGGAATAATTTTGAAGTCACAGGTGAATCTCTGGCCCTTTCAAAACACATTAAAGTTCTTGATAACTGAAACAAACATGTGAATCAAAATGTCAGAAACGTAACCTATAGCACATCCTTACATGTCTCAAATGTTACTGTCCCTTACAGGATTAGTAGGTTGTGATCTCTTAGTAACAATTTTTCGATACGTATGGCATATATATCAGCATACTCCTCCTTCAAGTAAGGGGAGGCTGTGGCCTGAGCAGTAGACAGTGAAACATTGTTCATTAGCTGCTTTCTATTATAAGAAAAAACCACGACGGCAAAGAAGTATCTAAGAAAACTGTTCAAGGCAAGAAAGCAATACCTGAATGAAGTCAGGACGTTTCTCTTGGTAGTGTTGCTTCAGCAGCCAGTTAGAGAGATGAATGTTTTTTCCAGAATATGAGTAGCATTGGGTTTAGCTCTTCAATCTTCTGATGTCATGTAATAAAGTAATTGAATATGTACTATTAGACAATATATAAGAGAGCATGGAAGTTACATCAGGGATTTATTAAAGAAAAACTGGTATGAGAAAAGACAACTCGTGTAAAAAAAAAAGAAGAAGAAGAAGAAGTAGGAAAATGCTTCAGAAGTAAGAACATCAATTTGAATGTCACGGAAACCAAAATTGTTATCTCCGAGAATAAAAATACCATTGATAATAAAACTTATTGTTTTGACTTTTCCCAGAATTTACAAAATGAGCTATTGTTATGTAAAGGCTCCAGGGTAAAAAATGCATACATCTGAATGACTCTCTAGACCTCTCCTTCAGTTCTGTTATTAACACTCAATGTAGATTTATGAGGACAGAGAAATAAGACTTAGCAAAGCTACAGTGAATGGATTTGTGGGGTAAGCCCTAGACTGGATGATTAAGGTAGAGTTAAGAGGGAGTTAGCTGTGTATTTTCTAAAGGAAACTAGAAGTTAGCCAGGTGGAATTTTCTAGAACTTGCCTTCATTTTATGACAAAGAATTATTCTCTATTTTAAATAAATTTAATATATTTGAATGAATGACCTTCTTAGAAATTGAACAGACTATTCCTCAAAGAGTTTTTTAAAAATAATGATAATTTTCTATCATATTCCAAAAACAAATACATTTTATTCATTCAATAAAGACCATATAATGCTCATGAAATTGCAAGGGGAAACAACAATCTTGCCAAGTACAAATAGAAAGGTAAAATGCCACGCCTCTTTACAATTCTTTTCTTTTTCCAAGTGCTAGAAGTGTTGGCAGACATGTGCATACAGGGCCCTGATAATAAGCAAATGAACACATTTAACCTGTGGGCCAGATGAGCTGTATGGAAGAGTCATTTCAGATTGTGAAATGTCTAGGGGAAGTCACGTAAGATGTGAGTACAAAGTAGGCTGGTATTCATCAACTATTAGATTAACCAGCTTCTAGGAAATGCATTACCATCCAATTAAGGATTTTCTAAAAGGAAAAAGAATAAGATAATTTTGTTTCAGTGAGCTATTGCTTTTGGAAAGTGTATTTCATGGAAAGCAAAATTATTGAGTTGGGAGACATTTATGGTGATAATCTAGACAAAGTTGCTGAATTTACGAAGGGGTAAACTGAGATCCAGGTAGGGAAAGTAATTTCCTCTTGGAAAAGGAAAAGGTCTTTCCATAGGAAAGCAAAGGCCTACCTAAGCAGTGCTGGATCTATATGTGCTTGGGTAGAGCTGTTTGAGAATGTTCCGACTGCCTTCTTGAATACTTTTCCAGATTTTCTTCCTCTGAAGACCTCATAATTCTTATTCACAATACAAAATAAAAGCTCCCTGACATTTCTACTCAGAGCATTTTATGAGGAAAGCAGAGTGGATGGTGAAGGTAATAGTGAGGCTAAAGTCAAATCAGGGGTGATTCAAATTTACTAATGACCTAATCTCATGTGAAACAAGGTGTGTTCTTCCCATCTGAGCATAGGGCTGTGATCATCTCCTTTTTCTCTTGCATAAAATATATTTTGCTCAATAGCTATATTCCCATTTAATAATCCAAGTAATGAATTAACAGAGTGCTAAATTAAAGGAATTACATGTGTAATGCTATTAATTATTTCTTCATCATGAAAGAGTGCCACCCATAGCCTTAAGCTATGTATTCTATTTTGCTTTTATACTCAATGCTATTTCACTAACAGTTGGAAGAGAAATAGCCTTTCTATGGCAAGAAATACCTTATTCTGTCACTCACTAGCTGTGCAACTTTGGACAATATGCTTAATTTCTCTGAGTTTCAATTTCCTCATGTATAAAACACAGTTCACAGAAAGAGTTAAATAAGATAATTAAGCAAAAATGTTCGCCGTGTAGTAGGTGTTGAATGTCTACCATAGTTGAATATGAATATTTGAGAAAGCATTATATTCTAATACCAACCTAGAATAGGTTTATGGAGAATGAAATAAAATAGAAACAGAAATGTTCTTTTTCAGGTTCATAAGCTAATTTAAAACAATGGAAGAGCAGAGTAATAAAAACATAAATAACGTAACCTTGCCCTGTACAATAAGCTTGGGTTTTCCACTAGATAATTAATTACTTGTTCCTATATAAGATTATATGTGAATCAAGTATCTTAAGCTGGCACAGCCTTGGGTGCTTTATAGATAGCATGGGTATTAATGGATATTAAAGTCATACATACATATCCATACATATAAGTGCACATATACACACGTACTCATGTATAGGAGCTTGCCATGAGAAACTCTAACCTGATGCTACATTTTGTTTAAACTATGAGGTATTTTATTGTCTGTACCTTTTGAATCTCTACTTGCACCCTCTATACCAGAGGCTATCCTGTTTCTCAGTCAGTGATTATTGGTTTTAAGGAACAGAAACCTATTCAAGCAAGCTTAAACAAAAAGGAATTTAATATAAGCCTGCAACAATCTCATGGAAATCCAAAGGCAATCAATAAAGCCTAGTCGGAATCCTAAAAACTGGAAATTTACCTGTTAAGTCAGAAGTCATGGTTGTTCACTCTGTCTCAAAAAAAAAAAAATCCTCTCTCATTTCTGCTTCTCTGCTTCCTCTTTCTCTTTCAACTCACTTCCTCTGCTTTCATATGGTCCAATTTAGCTAAAGTAATTATTTAGGTCAATCATCCATTCATTTTCTAACTAGATCTATGCATCTTATTTCAAATTTTTGAGAAAGAGCAGTGGTTAGCCAATGGATTGGCATCTTGAGATGTGTCCAATTAGGTGTATCGAGGTCTGGGGATGTGGAGCACAAAGTTACTGAAGTACTTCATCCTTGTGAAAGGAACTGGCTATGCTAAAAGAAGTTGGGCAAACAACTCAGCATATCTTTGTTGCTCTCAAAGCCATGACTTTTCAGATGAAACAAACCTGGAAGCCATGAGTTTTTCTTTTTCCAAATGTAATAAGCCTAGAAAATATGGCATTACACACTTACTGGTTTATGCTAAACTTGACACATAAAACATTCTCATCATACCAGTTACATTAGATCATCACTGAATCATTTTTACCCTAAAAACTTTCTAATCCAATATGTAGGATTCAGTAGTTCATTGGTTAGTCCAAGTGATTGAATTAACCAATCATTAAAATATATTGTATATCTTATTTTATTTTAACAAATATATTTTTTATAACAAGTTGATTAATGAATATTTTGTCCCTTCTAGGGTCCAATGAATGGATTCCATGATTTTTATTCTAACCCCCAGTCTTTTCCTTAGGTATGGATTGACTTTTGGTGTCTTGTACTACCTTGCTTGCACAAGCCGCCTCCATAAAAATTTCCAGCCTGGGTCCCTTTAAAATGGAATAAAAATTTAAAAAGACTTATGAGAGGAAATGATATAATATCTGAAATTTGCTTCAAAATAATTGCGGCAGTGGAGTAGGTAGGGTATAGTTGGACAAGATTGGACAGGTATGGATAATTGTTGAAGCTGGGTGATGAGAATACCATGTTAATTATACTAGACTCTTTAATTTTAGATATATTTGAAATTTGCCTTTAGAAAAATAAAAAACAAAGCGTGAAGCAGTCTGAATGTAGAATCTTCTTATTACAATTTTCCCCATCTTGTACTTTTTTCTCACCCATGCCTAATTTGACAGATTTTTTAGCACCCTGCCTTCGTCGAGTCTTACAAAAGCACCCAGCCCAAATTTCACTGAATCAACTCACTTTGCATTCATATTTTGTCCGTTTATATAATATTTAATTAAATCACATAATTACATTATTATGTACAACTGGCATAAATTTGGAACATCAACTAATTTTCAGTTAGCATACAACTCAAATGGTTGAAGCAGAAGTACTTGAGCAAACCAGACATTTCTAAACACGCTACTTCTAACCACATACTACTAACCACTAGCAGCTAGTATAACATGACCATTGGTCACTGGGTCTTACTGAGTGTCAATTAACTCAGCAAACTGATTAAGTGGAAGTTTGCTAAGAGAGAATCTACTCTACTGATGTTGTTGTTATTTTTATATGTTCTTCTACATTTTTCAAACTTGAATTCTAACTTCAATTAATCCTTTTTCATGATCTCAAACTTGGGACAGTTGAAGACTTTATACTTGAAGATCAAATGATCTTCCGGAGTATAATGGAGGCAGTGGGACCAATTCTTTCAATTACTTAGAGTTGACAAGCGAGTGGAGTGGGGATGTTTAATTTTCCTATTCTTATTATTGTGTTTTTTCTGCTTTCTCACAACTCTGATTTAGCTTGCTCACTTAAAAAAAATAGAAGTTAGGTTGTTTTATGGACATAGGCTTTGGCAAGAAGCCTGATTACACTTGCTAAGCCTCCTAGTAGCAATTTCAAGGAATTAATTAAAATGCTGAGACCAGAGTACCTTACCCAGAAAGACAAAAAATGAGTGTACTAGTGGTCCCCAACTCTAAGTTTCTGCAATCATTTGTAGAAATACCTTGAGGAAGTCAGTTTTTATTGCACTATGCAGGATGACAAAAGGTGATATGACATATAATTTTTTGTAATGATAAAACTGTAGGGACCCAAATTCCCTCTTTCTCCTTCTCTCTCCATGACACCTTATAAAGCTGATTCCAGAATGAACTAGTCAAACTGCACGTTGTGTTTCTTTTATTAAACTCATAGTCATAGATGTTGGAAAAGGCTGCTTTCCCTTTGTTTAACCACTTTAGTATAACTAACTCATGAACACACAGGAGCAAGGTAATTTACTCTTCCATTTTCCATCTCGGCTGTGCAGCAGCAGCATGCATTCTGAGTCACACAGAGTCTGGTCTTCAGAATGTGTGCTGTAAGCTCAGAGGGGCTAATAATCAAATGAGGCTGCTAACAATGGCAATTTATAATGCTGAAACTAATGAGAGGTCAAAGAACTAAATTCTGCAAAGAGTTTTAATTATCCTGTCCTTCGTGACTCCACAAGAACATTTTTAAAGGAACACTGCCACCAGTATTCAACTGGTACTTTTAGTTTCATTAAGAAGATTTACATAACCTATTACACAAAAGGGAAATATGCACTTTCTTTCCAAGTAGAACAGAGATCTAAAACTTTCTTTTCAGGGCTGGAAAACAAGCACTGTCAGGGTTTAATGTTCAATTAGAATATCATTCATGGAATCCTTTATTGCCCATAGCATTGATGGATGGAGAAACATGGAGCCTAGCTTCAAGGGAACACTAGATTGAATAGCATATGGAAAGAGAAGAACTGATAAACAAATCAACTGCAATAGACTTTTCTGTCCTTGTTTTCTGTGCCACTTCACTTCTCTTTTCTTTCTTTCTTCCTCTTTCTTTCTTTCTTGTTTTTTTTTTTGTCAGTTTGTTGTGTTTTATTGATGCTTTAATGCTCAGGCCTTGACAGCAAACTTCTGCAGTGGGTACAGCCATTCCTTCCACTACTGTTTCTTGGTCTTCAGCTTCCTCTTGTACTTGTTGAGCTGGCAGCACACGACACACATTTTCTTGGGCTACAGATACAATAACTTGTACTTCTTGCCTTTGAAGAATTTCCTGAGATTCTTTCTCTGAGTCTGGTTAATAATGAGGAGAACACAGGTAATGTATTTACAAACAACTCAGATCTTGGAGAGCCTGGACACCACACCACTTATCACTTTGGCGACACACAGATAAGACAGCTCCATCTTCAGGTCATCTAACTGTTTTAGTAGCTCCTCCTTGCTGCGTAGGTCCCAAACCCCAATCTTGGCCCTGGCTGCACAAGTCGTTGCTGTCTCCGCCTGCTCCAAAGGAAAAACTTCTTTTACTTCTTATTCATAATTCCCTCTGTCACGTATACATCAAATATCACCACCAGAACCACCATACCCACAGATCAAAATGCTCTTCTTTCGGGGCTGCGTTTGAGAGGCATTTGTTTATTTAGAGAGGAATGGCAAAATTGACTAACCGAGGAAAGTCACAATATGAACTAAATGTGGAACCTCTTGGGCAAAAATAAAAACAAAAAGCTACTACCCTTAAAATCTAGAGAAAAGAATAATTCAAAGGCTTTGGAGATATTAGCATAATAGACTATGAGCACTGATGGTCTGGAAAAGCATTTGCTGCCAAAGATAATGTCTACACATCAAGCCAATTTAAGGCCTAAGAATGCATCTGGGCAAGGAGTTTTATCAATAACTGTATCGATGAAATAGCAAATGGAACACAAGAAAATAGAGCATGTCCATATCATGGGCAGCAATACAAATAGCCCAGAGCATTGAAAGATCTGGGTATTGAACTAGTTGCCCTATTGTTGAAAAAATGTCAAAGAATAAAAGCAAATCCAACAAGGAAATTGGGAACACCGCAAATAACAAAAGCTCTCTTCCTGGGAAAGAAGATAAAATCTTGAAATTCTGCTAAACTTGTCTTCACTTGTCATGCTTTACTGTTCCTTCAAATTGTTAACCCATTTTATGAGACAGTATAGCTTAAGGATTAAGAGCATGGACCCTAGAGTCAAAAGAAATTCCAGTTCTATCACTTACTAGCCAGGTAGTCTTAGGCAGGTTACTTTTTTTTCTTTCTAAGCCTTAGTAAGCCTTAGTAAGCCTCATTTGTAAAATTGAGATAATAGCAAGACAACCAGAGTCCAGGCTTTGAAACTAAACTGCCTGGGTTCAACTATCTGTTCCACCATTTACTGGCACTGTGATCTTGAGCAAATTGCCCAACTTTTCTGTGGCTCAGTTCCCTCTTCAATGAAATGGGACCAACTGATTGTCAGAAACTCACTAGGTCATTGTAAAAATTATAGAATATGTGTAAAACATTTGGTAAAAGATTGATAAATATAAGTCATAAGTACTTAACCTTAGAAAGGTATTGTGAAGATGAAATAAGATAATGAATGAAAAGCTTTCAAGCTATCTATAGTAAGTGCTCAATAAATGCCAACTTTTGTTATGTGTTTTGATTCTCCTACTAGCTTTTATATTCACAGAGGACAAGTCATATATTTTTTCATGATATTATAACAACTAGTACTGTGTTATAGGCAAATACGAGTGACTCAACTATAGCAAAAGGAAAGAATAAAGGAACAAATTCTCATGTAAAAGTAGAAACTCAAATATAAAAACTGTGGACTCAGCCATGAGAAGATTGGATTTATTAAAAATTGATGGCACAGGTCAAATAGCATAATCGAATTTGGCAAATTATAAATATCATCAAGAGACCCTTTGGTGTTTGATTTCTTGTGTAGTGGAGGAAAAATTTTTCCTCTATCCTTCTGAGTTCTTGGCTGAGACTACCCTGTAATAAAAGACAAATTAACAAGAGAAAAAAAATTAATTATGTACATGTACATCGAATGTATAGGGGCCCCCCAAAAATATGACACTCAACAGGTGGCCAGACAATTGAGGCTAAGGAAAAGGATAGGAGTCTAGGGCTTCGAAGAAGGAAAGGCAATTCACTAGAAGGTGAGGTGAGAAGAGCAAATGTTTGGTAAACAAAGTTTACCCTCCAATGCAGGTAAGCCTTTCAGGTAAAAAAGGAATCTTTTGTAATAGCTTTCTGATACAGCCCCCTTTAAATTGTAAATTTACTTTATAAATGTAGGTTTCCTTTCCAAAAGGGTGACTTCTACTATTTTCAGAGCTTCTCCTATACCTATAATTTCTCAAAATAATCCTTGTAATAGGCATATTTTGGGGCAATATATTCTGCTACTCTTCACTGGAAAATATTGATGACTACCATCGATGATTCAGTAAAAAAAAAAAAGTTGCTATGGGTTACAGGCAGTTCAAACATCTAGGGTGTAGCTCTCACACTTGAGATTTTTGTGAATCACCTACAAATTTCATTACATCAATATGCCACTAAAATCTTCCTTTACAATTTATTCTTTATACATATTCCACTTGTCAGCACCGAGCTCATTGAGAAGGGAAGCTTTCTGTGGTGAGATGCCCAGTTGGAAGAATGCACAAGAAGTTGACATGTGAATAAAATGGCAGGCACCAACTGTATTGTGGGGAGTGCAGTTCTATTGGAGGAAGTGCAATCTATTGTGGGGAGTGCGTTCTGCTTCTGCTCTTCTTCTGCTCCCCTTTCTTATGCTCCCCTTCTGCTCTACAGGGGACTGCATGGCTCCACATATATCAGCGTATAATAGTGGCATTCAGTCACACATGCTTGATACAATAAGCTGAATTATGATTACATATTTTAGGCGCCATATTACACTAATGTGATATTCTAAATCTGAGGTCCTATTCCTAGCCCTGATCCTGGATCACAGCCAGACCTGAGACCCACCAGACCTGAGACCCACACCAATTTACTATTATTTACTTCAGAATTTTTTCTTTAAATTAACTTAAATTGTTTTTATTTATTGATTTGAAAAACTTTATATCACTACGTTACACTTGTCATAAATAAAAGGCAAAAGTGAAACAAATATATAATGAAAACAAAACAAAATTTTTAAAAATCTAGCTAAATATTATTGCCTAGCGGGAGCTCCTAAGTCTGTGGATTTGAGAACTGCTTTTTGTTGTTGTTTTTGTTGTTGTTGTTATTGTTACAAAGTTTGATTAGAATGTGTCAGAGAAATATTCAAGACAAACTTGCACCAAAGTGAAAACTGAAACAAATTTAAAGGGGAAAGCTTCCCCACTCTGTGATTCAGTATTATTTAACATCTATATACTTTGTTCACCATCTGAAATCATTTTGTGATTTCACAAAACACTGGCATAAATGATCAATAAAGATTGGTTCCTGGCTCTCCTAACATGGGTACGGCAGTATCTCTTAGTGAAGAGGAATTTTCCACTCAAATGGCTAACCCTATAATGAGCTCTGTGTTCTGCTTCTGTAAACATGCTTCCTTGCTGTAATCAGTTTCTTGTCCTGTTTCTGTAAACATGCAAATCCACCCTCCCCTCAGGAATTCTTTGTATAGATAACTGATATATTGACTAAATACCTGTTTGAACTGCCTGTAACCTATAGCAACGTCCATAGTCTGCAACTGGCTGAGAACAAATCAACCAATCGGTCCATGCCAACTGTAACAGCACGGATATATAAACAAAATTTCCCCTAAGCTAGGAGCCCAGATTTTCAGAGCACTAGCATAATAAACCCGAGTTTCGCCAACCCTCTGGGTGCTGCTTGATTTCTTGCTGATCTGAGTTTTGCAATTTTTCTGCAACATTTCTGGAAGTCCCAGTGAGATTCCAACCACTCTGGCCCTTTGAGCTGCCAGACCGGTGGCTCGGCCAGGCCGGGTCGGAGGGGCTACGAGAAGAATGAGGAGGTGTGCCACCTGATGAGTATTCCAGGTTCTCTTTCAGACAGGCGCCTCGACGGCTGAGCTCTCAACCAGGTTCATAGGAGGAGGGATGGACCAACTCACCAGGAACGACCACAGGATAAGGTAAGATTCCAGATCAGCCCTCAGACAGGTCTCGTCTCCGGACGAAAGAGGCGCTTGATCACCTTCTAGTCTTCAGTTTGAAGACATAGGTCAGGGTCTTCCCAGTGGAGGAAGACATCAGGGTCTTCCAAAGAAGGGAAGACAGCCCAAGGCCTTCCAAGGTCGCGGGGAGGCAATGTTTTAACCTGGTGTATGATTCTTTGAGTGAATGAGCAACTTGACCAGCCTGCTGGTCAGGTACGAGTTTGTAGCTCCATGGCTGGGCATCCTTAAGGTCCCCTAAAGGCCACAGAGTTTGTTTGGGCTCACTCTGTGGATCCATGGTGAATGGCATATGGTCCAGGGTGACATCGGACTAGTGTCCAATTGTGTACAAAGCTGAGTCCGCTACAACTAAGCATCACCTAAGCTCCCTGTGAGGGGACATGGCCAGATGAGCACCTGAATGGTCTTCTTTTTGGAGGCGACATCCACCTTTGTTTGTCTTTGCATCACTGTCACATGGTGGGAAGAGTTCGGTTAACACTAAGAAAAGGGAGGAGAGCTCCATCACCCTCTGGAGGACAACCAAGCGGACTCCACAAGTTAGCAAACATGTTAGAGTGGGGGGAGGTTGTACGAAAGAGAGTGAATACTGAGCGGCTGAGAAGTGGCCTTGCCACAAAGGGAGAGTTGAGCTCCCATCCGCATTTCCATGGTGATCCTCATACGGCTTACGGTGGCACCACTGGATCTCAGTGAGGAGTCTACTCTAGTGGTCCGGGTCGGGGGCTTATACTGACCCACCAACGGTAAGAGGCGCCTGAAATATCCCTGTGAGGGGTGTGGCCGGGGACGGGCAAAGAAAGTGATGTCCCCTCAGAGATTCCCCAACCCTATTCCTCAATCCTCCATATGGTGTGATTGTTGTCTGTTGTGGGAGGCATGGGGGGAAGTTTCTCTAAGCCAACTGTCTTAAATTGTATGTTGAAAACTTTTAAGAAAGGTTTCTCAGAGGATTACGGGGTCAAGCTGACTTTGGGAAAACTTCATAGGCTTTTTGAGCTTGAATGGCCCGCCTTCAGGGTATGATGGCCTTCAGAAGGGACCCTAGACCTCCCCATTGTTAGAGCTGTGTACCAGGTAGTAACAGGGACCCCTGGACATCCGGACCAATTCCCATACATAGACTCATGGCTGCTAATCACCATTGTAGTGCCTCCTTGGGCCCGGTTCTGCACAAATAGGCAGAAAAAGAGTAAGGTACTTGTGGCCTGACCAATTCAAGGAAAGAACAAGGAAGAGCCAGCAAAAATCATCCACTAAGGCGACTCTGAGGAAGAACCTACCTTCCCACCGCCGTACATCTCAATAGCTCCACTAGCCCTTACACAGCCACTCTACCCCAATTGCCAGATAGCCCTCCACCATCGGTGCCTTCACCACCTCAACAGCTTCAGTGGCCACCCAGCCCAAGTCAACGGCATCTTCGCTCGGCCACTCAGCCAGCCCAGCCATCTGTGGCCCTTCAGATGCCCCTCCGAGAAACACGAGGCCCTTTAGAGATGGGAAAAGATGGTAAATTCCAGACGGACCGCCCTGTCCTCTACTGTCAGCCATTCAACACAATCGACCTCCTCAGCTGGAAGCAGCACACCCCATCTCATTCGGAGAAACCTCGGGCAATGACTGACCTGCTCAAGTCCATATTCCAAACACATCAGCCTACTTAGAACAACTGCTGCCACCTCCTCTTAACTCTCTTCAACACTGAAGAACGACGACGGATTCTGTCAGAAGTGCAAGGATAGCTCCAAGGACAAGCACCAGACGGTGTACTGGACCCTGCAGTATGGACTTCAATGTTGCAGACAGAAGAGAGTCTCTCAGCAGGTACGGGCAGGCCATACTGAAGGGGATAAAAGCTGGGGCTAAAAAGCCAACAAATATGTCAAAAATGGCAGAAGTACTCCAGAAGCCAGAGGAATCATTCACAGAGTTCTATCAGAGACTATGTGAGGCGTTCCGGGTGTATACCCCTTTTGATCCTGAAGCGAAAGAAAACCAATGTATGGTCAATGCAGTATTGGTGGCTCAATTTTACACTGACATCCACCGCAAACTTCAGAAATTAGAGGACTTCACTGGGATGAACAGCCAGCTACTGGAGGTTGCAAACAAGGTGCTTATGAACTACGAATGGGAGGCCCAAAAGAAAGCTGATAAGCAGATGAAACAAAAGGTGTTTCTGCTGGCAGCCTCATTAGAGAACCCAGGCCCAATGCAACAGGCTGCTGCTCCCCCACAGAAAGGAGAAACCAAAAGGAGACCTCCACTACACCGCAACCAATGTGTCTACTGCAAAGAGACTGGACATTGGAAGAACGAGTGCCCCTACTGCGAGAAAACGCCTGAAGGACCAAAGAAGTTCAATCAACCTCCTAAAGGAAAGTATCAGCCTGGGCCAGCCAACCAAGAGCTTATCAGCCTGGCTGAAGAACAGTCAGAATAGGGGTACCAGGCTCTCTGATCCTAGTCCCCCAGGAGCCCACAGTCACAATGAAAGTAGGAGGTCAATCAATAACTTTTATGACGGACACTGGAGCTGAATACTCTGTAGTAACCACATCTGTGGCTTCCCTGACAGACCGAACAGCAATTATTGTTGGGGCCACAGGGGATTGAGTCACCCACTCATTCTGTAAAGCCCATTCACGTCAGTTAGGGGGCCACCTAGTAACTCATGAGTTTCTGTACCTACCAGAGTGCCCCATTCCTTTTCTGGGTAGAGATTTATTAACAAAGCTTGGAGCGAAAATCACCTTTGCCCCCGGGAAGCCCACCAGTCTTACACTGAAAAGCCAGCCTGCTCTAGTGATGGCTGTGACTGTGCTCAGGGAGGACAAATGGCATCTCTTTTCTCCGAGAGGAAAACAGACAAATCTAACCAGTCTGCTAGAAGAATTCTCTACTGTCTGGGCAGAAAAAGGGCCCCCAGGTCTAGCCAAAAAGCACGCACCCATTGTGGTAGACCTGAGGCCAGGAGCCACTCTTGTCACACAGAGGCAATATCCAGTGCCATGGGAAGCATACCTAGGAATTCGGGACCACATCCAGTGTTCGTGCGATATCAGAATTCTAATTGAGTGTCAGTCACCTTGGAACACTCCGCTCTTACCAATGAAGAAGCCTGGAGGGAACGACTACCATCCCGTCCAGGATCTTCGCACCATCAATAACGCAGTGGTCACCATCCATTCAGTGGTCCCGAACCCATATACATTCCTGAGTCTCTTATCCGCCCATGCAAGCTGCTTCACCTGTCTAGATCTCAAGGATGCCTTCTTCTGCTTCTGGTTATCACCAGCCAGCCAGCCTTTGTTTGCCTTTGAGTGGGAAGACCCACACACTGGGAGAAAGACTCAACTGACCTGGACTAAATCGCCACAGGGCTTCAAGAACTCATCCACTCTGTTTGGCGAAGCACTGGCTGCATATCTTCCTGTCTTCCCCAGAGAGACTTTAAACTGCACTCTGCTCTAGTACATAGATGATCTGCTACTGGCTAGCCTCACCCAAGGAGACTGCTGGGATGATACTACAGCCTTGCTGGCCCTCCTCTCTTCCATGGGATACAAGGTGTCATGGAAGAAGGCTCAAATCTGCAAACAGGAGGTCAAATATCTTGAGTTTATCATCTCAGAAGGACATCAGACACTTGGACATAAGAGGAAATTAGCCATCTGTTCAATACCTTGGCCAAACACTAAGAAAGGCATCCACGAATTCCTGGAGGCAGCTGGATTCTGCCAGATCTTGATACCAGGTTTCTCTGAAACTGCCAGTCCTCTGTATAAGGGCACATTTGGGTCTGATAAAGACCTCCTAGAATGGGGCTGCAAACGACAAAAGGCCTTCAGAGAAATAAAGAGACTTTTGACCAGTGCCCCAGCATTAGGACTACCGGACGTGACATGAGATTTTAACTTCTTAATACATGAGAAAATTCACACTGCACTGGGGGTCCTCATACAAACAGTTGGGCCATGGCAGCGCCCGATTGCATATTTATCCAAACAGCTAGATCCAGTGGCTGCAGGATGGCTGCCATGCCTCCGAGACTTAGCTGCCACGGTAGTCCTAGTCAGAGAAGCGGACAAGCTTACACTGGGACAAAATATAAATGTAAAGGTCTCTCATGCTATAACTGCATTAATGAACAATCAAGGACATAGGTGGCTGACCAACGCCAGAATAACTCATTATCAGGGATTACTATGTTAAAATCCACGAGTCTGCCTCGAGACTATGCAAACATTGAATTTCGCTAAGTTTCTACCACACTGAGGAGGGGCCTCCCAACCATGATTGTGAGGAGGTTACAGATGAAGTCTACTCCAGCAGGCCAGACCTGACAGATATTCCTCTTCAGAACCCAGAACTGGTATTGTTCACTAATGGGAGCAGCTTCATCCATGAAGGACAGCACAAAGCCCACTAAGCAATAACAACTGTGATTGAGGTCATCAGAGCTGATGCTCTGCCACAGGACTGGTCAGCACAGTGAGCTGAACTATGAGTACTCATCCAGGCACTACAGCAGGCTGAAGGGAAATGGGCCAATAATTATACCCACTCAAGGTACGCCTTTGCTACTTTGCACATACATGGGCCATTTATAAAGAAAGGCAATTACTGACGGAGTAAGGAAAAGAAATCAAGAACGAAGAGGAAATCCTCCAAATGTTAGAGGAAGTCTGGAAGCCTTCCCAGGTGGCAGTCATTCACTGCAAGGGCCACCAGAGAAGAACCAATCCTGTCAGGTAGGGGAAATCGACTAGCAGACCAAGCAGCTAAGGAGGCTGACAACCAACCAAGTGCTACAATTGGTCCTGAGCCAATCTCCCAGGTTTCTTGTCACCAGAATTGCCTCTATCCCCAAAATACGCTAAAGAAGAAGAACAATGGGCTTTAAGTGAAAGGGGAACTAACAGGAAGGAGGGCTGGTGGGAGCTTCCAGATCGAAGACTCTTTATTCCCACTGCACTGGCAGCTCAACTAGTAAAACAGCACCCTGAGTAAACTCACCTAGGAAAGACTACTTTAGAAAGCCTGTTAAGCCACTACTATTTCATATCTAAGCTCCCAAACCTATGCCCCCAGATTAGTGCTAGGTGTGTGAATTGTGCATGAAACAACTCTGGCCAAAGGGCAAGGTCTAATCCAGGGGTGCAAACAATTG
>NW_024342257.1:2415800-2578098 GCF_902729225.1 Pteropus medius
GATAGTTTTTTAGGGAATGATTTGGATCTGATAAATATCAAAAATCTTTCAGGAAGACAGCTATAAAACATTCTCTGAGATTCAGGGAAGCATGAATAGAATAGTGAAATGATTCACATTCCTTCAACAAGCTTTTGATAAGTAATTTAAGATGCCAAGCACTGTGCTAGGCATTGGCAGTATGGCATTGAGCAAAGCAGTCTCCAGTCTCACAAAATAACTTTAAATTCCCTCTATTAAAATCAGTTACATTTAGCAGAAAAAAATAGGACCTGCGTTATGGGATAAATTGTGCATCCCCATCTCCAAATTCATATTTTGAAATCCTAATCCCCAGCACTACAGGTTGTGACTGTATTTAAAGACTTTTAAAGAAGTAATTAAGATAAAATTAGGCCATATGGATAGGCCCTAATATAATATGATTAATGTCCTTATAAGAGTAAGAAAAAGAGATTAGGATACAGACATGTGTGCATACATAGGAAAGACCACGTGAGGGCACAGTGAGAAGGTACCATCTGCAAACCAAGAGAGAGGCCTCAGAAGAAACCAAACCTTGATCTTGCACTCTAGCTTCCAGAGCTATGAGAAAACCAACTTCTGTTGTTTAAGCCATTCAGTCTGTAATATTTTGTTATGGTAGGCCTAGCAAACTGTAGGGAATGGGAGCTATTGAATAATTTTGAGAAAGAGAATGATATAGGCAGCTTTACATTTTAGATAAACCAGTCTGGTTGTGATATAGAGAAGGGATTTGGCACATAGAAATACTGAAAGCAGGCTGATCAGTTAGAAGATGTTTACTGTAGTGCAAGTAAGCTATGAAAAAATCCTGAGTTCATGCACTCCTAATAAGAATAAAAGGTAGAGGGAGGTTTTGGAGCCATGTAGAATGTAGATACATAAGTTAAAGATAGCTGGAAGGAAAGAAATGACCTCAGAAAAGGATCTATTAACTTATGAGGGCTTCAGAGTACCTTATTCTCACTATCCTGTTTCAGTCATAAGGAAGAGAATCACTGCTGCTTGGCCCTACTCTAATTTCTATGATATGGATACATATGAATCTCACATCAGTTTTTAAATTACATGGCCTCATGTTTTTCAAATGCTTCTATGAAATCCAGATGGCAACCAAATAACATTGATTAAATGATCTACAGTTAGGATGACCATATATCCCATTTTGCTAAGAGATAGACCCTATTTATTCCTGATCTCCAAGCATAATTATTATAGTGTATTAATAATAGCACCTCCTTTTGTTCTCAAAAGTGCTTTAGTTTGGATGGTAAATTTTATGGTCACCTTAACTTATAATAGCTTCCTAATTTGACTATTCTTCAGAGGGGAAAAAAAATGAACTAAAAAATATCAATAAACTTATCTTTTGCATAAAAATCAAGAGAGATCTGTTCATCTACAAAGGCCTATAAAAATAAAACAGAATGGAAAGCTAGATAAAATGAACATAAATGAAACCATTTAATGACATATAATAGACTCGATTAATGGACTTGATCCTCAAATAATTATTAAGTTCTTCCCATTTACTTTTTCTACCTTTTTATTAAATTTTGTGTAAAATTTAAAGTCTTACTTTCTCTTGTTATTTAAAAATTTCAACAGCATGCCCTAAGGCCTCGAAGAGAATTAGGAGGTTCTAACTGGTTGCCAGGTCTCTGACTGTTCCCCTTTCAAAAGTGATCCTTCATCCTGTCTTCTGTAATCCTGTGAAAAGCCAAAGCAAGCTTGTTCAGTAGGACTCTTTCTGAAATATCAAGAATTCTGCACTAAATCATCACCTCGTTCATGCTAGGTCCACGTAGGACAGACAGAAGAGAAAGAAGCATAGCAACTTTGTTTTGTGGCACAGTGTTCTGTCACGTCAGGATTGATTTTTGATACACTCCCAAACCCTGTTTTCACAGTCTGACCATAAAGTTAAAATACAATTCTGGCCTGTATAAACCAATATAAAAGTGACGGACAAATAGAGTACCAAGACAAAGAAGATCGGAAGAAAACTAAAACCATATTTTATTATTTCTACCCATCTTATTTCCATAAAGAACTAAGACAATAAAATAAATAAGCAGTTTTAATGAATTACAACTACTGTTAGCAATAATCAAAAGAGGAGTAGCCATACATTGCCTTTTTTGTTTATTTGTTTTTACTTCTGTTGCTAGATCTATAGTTTTAAAATAAGAGTCCTGCAAACTCTTCCCAGGTTCATCAGCTTGAATAAGATACTAACTCAAAAGATTAATACTTGGCTCTTCTATCTCTGTAACAGTCTGATGCCTTCAAGCTTTCTAAAATGAAACTGAATTTGAATAAGGATAGCACTCCTGAGGTCTGTAAATTGTCAGTTCTCAAAAGGTTCCTTCTCTGTATTCTATATTCTCTTTCCAAAGCCTTTATGACAGATAATTTAGAACCAATTCTAAGTATAAGATGTAACATGCATGTCAAAAGTTTTCTTTTTAAAGGGACTGATGCGCTCCTCAATTCCATTAAATCTAAAAGATATCTACATAAACTTTATCCATAGAAGGTATTTTGATATTGTCAGCATGGACATTTGCAGAGGTAATGAAAAGGGCTTCCTTCAGCATCCCTTAACCTCAGCAGGGCCCAGAAGATGTCCTAAACCAGTTACTACCACCGTCTGTTCTATTATTTATTACATTTATCTATTTTTGTATCTCTCCTCCTACACTCCATGAACTGCTTGAGGGTAGGATTATTTTCCATTCATCTTTGTTTCTCTGGCACCTAGCATCAAAGAAATTCAGTAAATTATTGTTGAATAAATGAATAGGATCTTATTTTAATTTTGTTAGATGCCATATATAAAACTTAACACTGTGCCTCTTACGTAGTAAATTTTCAATAAATGTTAACTGTCATTTGCTATAATGGGGTCAGATGGAGCTGTGCTAAAGCAGATTCCTATTGGCTATTAAATTTTCAGGAATTTGGCAAGCCTGATGTTAAATTATTGGTAGTTAGAAATAGCCCATGGTGAGAGTACTCACACCACGGAAATTGGCAAATGCAAAAATTCTGCGCACAGCACCACCTCCCCTAACCCCCACCACCAAAGCCAGCTGTTGGACATTTAACAGCTCACCAACTGAAGTCAGATAACATACTATCCTGGGACTTGAATCCCTCTAAATGTTTCAATGTGCAAATATCATAAAGTGTACATGTTATGTGTGTTAGATTTAAGAGAGAAGAAAAAAAGGAAAAGAAAAGGGGAGCAAATGGGGAAAGGCTGTTGTCCTCATATAATAGTCATTGTGAGCATTTATGACACAGTCTTCCTAGTGGACTTAATTTCAGCCAACAAGAAAGAATTGGCTGATGATGTAAAGAATGACAATTGAATGCCAACCATTAGTATCCCTCAGAAAAAAACTTCACAAGTTATGACATTGACAATATAAAGGTTTTCTGTTTAAGTTCCCCATGATGAAGTAGATTGTCTTGAAAATCTGTGAGTTCTTTGTGTAAATTAGGAGTGTTCACATTGAAGCTAGGTGAAAATCTGCAGAGATATTGTTGCAGAAAAGTTGCAAAAATCAGATCTGCAAGAAACCAAGCAGCACTTGGAGAGTTGGAGAACTCAGGTTTATTATGCCGGCAGTCCCAGAAGAGCTAGTGCTCTGAAGATCTGGACCAGGAGCTCAGTTGTAAAATTGCTTATATAGAACTTATTTGGCATGAGCTGATTGATTAATTTGTCTTCAGAGGGTTACAAAGCACGGGAGTTGCTATGGGCTTCAGGCAGTTATGAAGAGGGAGTTGCTAGAGGGTATAGGCAGTTACATTTGTTTCTTAGACAGAACAAACAAAGAGAAGATGAGTCTTTAGTTAATTTTGAGTAAGGCCTATGCATATCTACAGAAGCAGAACAAAGAGCTGATTAGCCTTTTTGAGTGAAAATTCCTCTTCAATATTACAGAGTGATTTCTCACTAGCCGATCCTCTAGTACAGGGGTCCCCAATCCCTAGGCCATAGACCAGTACTGGTCGGTGGCCTGTTAGTAACTGGGCCACACAGCAGGAGGTGAGCGGCAGGCAAGCAAGGGAAGCTTCATCTGTATTTGCAGCAGCTCCCCAGCGCTAGCATCGCTACCTCAGCTCCACCTCAGATCATCAGGCATTGGAGTCTCATGGGAGCATCCGATCCCTGGAGCCAAAAAAGTTAGGGACTCTAGCACCTTGCTTCTCAAAATCTAATCTGCAGAATTCTACAGACACACCCCAGACCTATTGAATCGGGATTTGAATTTTAATAAGAACATCCACTTATTCATATGGAAATTAAAGTTTAAGAAGGCTTTGCTCTACAGCACCTCTAAAGCCACACTTAACTCTAGTATTCTAGGCCTCTATCATGACTTGATGAAGACATACAATAATGCTTATAATATTTTTCAGGAAATAAAATGTCAGCATAAAATATCTCTACATTAAACTCCAGATACAAGTTCCAAAATAATCTCAACACACTTAATGATAGGCAAAACTCAGCAAGATGAAATTCAAAAGCCAAAGTATGAAATTTATGTTTAGACAAATTCCTAAAACCAGGGGATCAGGCAAATCCACAGGACGAAGGCCTACAAAAGCATTCAGGTGAATGACACACAGGCAATTTATTGCTTATTCTCCTGTCTCAGCTTCTGAGCTCTCTTCACTTGTTCTCATGGGTGTACATTATTTTGTGAATTTTCTGATGTCACTGCAGGAATATACAATGACTTCCTAAACGAGACCATTTAGTAAGACCCTTAGTTATGAAGGTAACCAAAGTTTTGTCACCCTGAAACTGCCATTTTGAAATATTGATTGTAAACTGTTTATTAAGAAACAAGACTCAGGAAGAATCTTTGACTCTTCCCCGCTTCCTGCCGAAGAGATTTCAATAGAAAAACCTGCTTCAGGAAGGAAATCTTAGCATGTCCACTTGAGCCTAATTTGAATTAAGAATGATAAATAGGAGGGCTTCAGGCAGGGGCCTGTTAACGAGATACCCCCTATGTCCCATTATTTCTGAGTTGCCTAGAAATAATTTGTCTACTTATGTGTTCTGCTTTTCCTCAACTACCTGTAAATCGCCCATTCTCACTTCTGAAATCTAAGACCTGTTCCCCTGCCTTTTCTCCTTTATCCAAAATGTCATATATACTCAATGTTTCCTCACTGTTTTTGGAATTTTCATGCTTATGTAAATTCCCCATGCACATATATTAAAACTTGATTTTCTCCTGTTAATCTGTCTCTGCTGATTTTTCAGTCCAGCTAGAAGAACTTATAAGGTGGGAGGAAAAGTATTTTTTTAGACCCCATAGTTACAACATCTGCTTCTTTTGGGCTCTCCTTTTCTACCATTAGGCCTAGAACAGAGCTCTTCACTAAGTGGGTGTCCAAGTAATGCTACTGACTGATACTAGTTATCAATAGCATTTTAGATAGTGCCTTTTCTTCTATACTTTTCAGTTACTGCAAAATCTGTGACATACAACAGAACAAATCCACAATATAAATTATTTATATTGGTAAATAGTATATATAATTTGAATTTTAGCAAATCAGTTAACAACTGATATATGGTTACAATCTCTGAATAATATCCTGCAACTACTATTTTCAGTTTAAACTTTATACTACAAACTATCAGTATTTTCCCAAAGTGATCAAGTTTATCGACCACTTCTGAGAATCCTTGCTTCTCTTCCTGATCTCTGTTGGGTAGAACAGAGTTGGTGAATTTTCTCTAAAGGGCCAGAGACAGTAAATATTTTAGGCATTATGTGTCATATAGCCTCTGTCGCGGCTACTTCAAAAGAGCCATAAAATAAGCAAGCCAATGAGAGAATAAGCATGGCTGTGCTCCACTAAAACTTTATCTACCAAAACAAGTAGGTCATAGTTTACTGACCCCAGCGTAGAAGATTCTATATCATAAGAAGCCAAGGTCTCCTCTTATATTTACTCCAGGTAAAAAATTACTCTAGTTCACATAGATTTGCCACCTTTTCAACACAGAAACCTGTAAAGATCTTCTTTATTTAATATAACTCAATGAATATGATCCAAACATGTGTATAGACAAATGCTGAAAATAAGAAAGGCACATCTACACAAATATGTCTTTTTTTCCCCATTCCCCCTTCTTTCTTCTTCAGTTCGTGTGTAAATGCAAAGTTGTGTTCTATTCTGCTTATCTTTCTCAATCTGACTCTGGAGGAATATTCACACACCAAAAATGCTTCTTTGAATCTAATAATGGAGATGAGCAGGCCCATGAGTCAAGATTGAGCTAAATTGCCTAAAGTAATCTAGATTGCAAAATATGAAGACATTTTTGCTTTATATCCTGTACCAGTTATGCCAGAGGAGTGACCATTTAGAGAAAGCAGCCTTGCCCTCTTGGGGGGCGGGGAACTAACTAATTCCCTCTAAATCTGTTTAGTTCCAAGTCTGTGATACTCTTTCCCATGACACTACTCATACCGACTTATTTAACCAATTTGAAGAGAATTAAGGGCTTGGTGGACACTTACAAAGGAGTTTCATGTGGTCCTATGAAAAACATGTTCTGGCAGCTTTGAGCAATACTATAATGAGTTAGAATGTCAGATAAAGGAAGCTGGAGATTGTATCGTATTTTGATTTGAAGCTGATATCAGAAAGGCCTTAAAGGTTCTGTTTCAATTTGCAAATTGAGATATACCAAAAGCCAAGAAAGACAAATAGTCTTCATCAATGCAGCATTTTTGCAAGTTTAATCCACAAGTTCAGAGTTTTTTTAACCCTTGTGGTGCTCGATATTGCTCTGCTCCTCCCAGAACACTATGCAATAAAAAGAAGCTGATCGATGAAGAGAGGCCTCCACTACATGTGAAAGGATAGCTATGGGGAATTAGAAAACCATTTTATTTTATGGTGAGTATAGCTAATATTTTTTCAATGTTTTCAATTCAGAATATTTACTCTGCTTAAAACTAAACAAGGAGTGGGGGGAAAAAAACCTTTATTTTAACTTTTGAAATTTTTAGAAACACTGATTTTTGGCTTTGCTCCTGAAGAGATGTAGGGATTAATTTATTTATTTGAGAAGAGAGACAGTACAGAGTCAGATAATCCAGCTGTTATAATTTTGAAGTAAGCATAAATGTTATTTAGAAGCATATTCACCTTGCTGTGTGCCTGCTAGTGAAAGATAGTAGTGAAATCCTCCACAGAGGCACCAATTGCAGTAATCTTAATGAACTGGAGCCTGAAAACTATCAAGGAATAGCCACAACTTCTGCAATATAAAAAGCAAGCAAGGGAGAAAACAATGATAAACAGGGAAAATGTTAATATTCAGTTTATTCTTTGCAAGACATGCATAAACTATCCCCTCGCTTCTCTCTGTAAACATATAAATGAATATGGGCTACTTCCCCTTTCTCTGAAACTGGATGTTGAAAAGGAGCTTCAATCTCATTGACTAATTCAAGCTGTTTCTTTAAATTGAATTTTTTTTAACATATGGGCACATAAACCAATCTATATGCAGAACAATTATTTGAACAGCATGCAAATAGTTTGAGATTACATGCTAGGTATCATACAAGTGAGTTTTCACAGTACAAAAGAATTAATTTCTTATTATGACACTTGAGATAACAATACTAAGGAATTTCAGCTCAACTTATTCCTCCTTCCAACTGCTATAGTTTTCTTAGTAGGAATATAACACCCTCCTTACTGTTTTTTTTTTCTCCAAAGAATTGCTCATGTCTACTTAAAAAAAATGGTTCATCAATCTTCTCATTCATTTAGTTATTCAACAAAAATTTATTGAGTAACTCTTATGTGTCTAGTACAATCAAACACTGAGAATAGAGAGATAAATATGGCATAAACCCTTTAAAAATTATATCTATAATAGGTATGACAGACATATAGAGAAACTAGTTATATCAAAAAAGAGAAAAAATGAAACACTCCCTAATTTGAGATTTATATTTCAATAGCAAAATCTCCTTTTCATCACTGTATCACACATTGACCTTGTGTTTTGATTTATTTATATGTATTACTGAGAAATTCTTCTTCTCAGTCATCTTTCTGGAAAAAAGAAAATTACTAAACCAGGGTCTACCATTGTATGTAGGGCACTGACCAGCAGGATGGTGCAGGTAGGAATGTGGAAGTGATCTGATGGAACCTGTTAGCAATGATGTGTAAAGTTTGGAAAAAGCTGAGACCTGTAATAACTATGTATAGTGCCAGGTGGGTAATAAACTAATCGTAAATTATATAAATATGTAACTGTCAGCACCAAGCTGATCAAGAAGGAAAGGTTCAATGATGAGGCTCCCAGTTGGAAGAATACACAAGAGGTTGACATGAGAATGAAATGGCAGGCACCAACTTTATTGTGCGGAAAGTAGTTCTATTGCGGGGAGAACGATATGGCGGGCAATTCTCCTGCTCTCCTTCTTGTGCTCTCCTTCTGCTCTCCAGAGAACTGCGTGGGCTTTTTGTTATATGTCAGCGAACAATAGTGGTATTCAGCCACACATGCGTGATACAGTAAACTGAATTATGTTTACATATTTTAGGCATAGGCGCCCTACTACACTAATGTAACATTCTAAATCCGGGGTCCTATTCCTAGCCACGGGCCTGGATAACAGCTAGACCTTGAATTCAGCTGGGCCTGGCACTCACACTCCACCTCTACAAGATCACAATGCAGGATCTGGACCAGAGGGCAACACTTTGGGCCCACAATCCACTTTTCATTCTTGGAGTGGCTTAGTCCCGCGGGGTGTCTCCTCCGAGGTATTCTTTACCCACTGTCTCTCTGGGTGCTGCTCAGCACACCAGGGACATTGTAACACAGTAACTTGTGCTTGTGCCCGCATCAACGATAATCCCCATCCTATTCCATGGTACGAACTCTCTGTGTACCAGGCATTGTCAGGGATGGGAGTCTGACCCTCTACATAATGACTCGGTATCTCTCCCATCTCAGCAGGCTCCACCAGGATCTCTGCTTGGAACTGGACTCATCCCAATAGGAGGTGCAGGTTACTGGACAGGGGGCTTGCAGAGAACTGCACCCGCTGCTCCAGGTAAGCCCCCCATTTTGTCAGTGTAGGGATCTGTGCAATTCCCGTACAAGGAGTCTTCCTTTAAGACTGCAGCCACCCCTCCATGGGTTATGAGATTTTGGCCGATGATGGCCTCACTGGCCAGCAGGGCTGCATATCAGAGAATACTACGCTTCTGCACTTATCAAAGAATACGGCCCTTCTGTGCTTTTCCACAATTGGGATCTGAAGCTTATCAGTACCTTCTGGGACTTGTGCTTCTGTCACAAACCTCATCCAAACCCTGTATCATCTACCTGCACCATAAGCAAGAATGGGAGGGCTGGATCTACTACGTATAGAGTTTGGGCTTGTGCTACAGCTTGCTTTGTAGTCAGCCTTAAAGGCCTCTTCAACCTCGAGGGTCCAATCCCATTGTGCGTCCTGTCACATTAGATGGTGCAGGGGTCAAAATCGCAGCAGTCCCAAATAGATTTGGAGCTGCTTCACAGTCTCAGGTCTGGGATATGCCTGTATCTTATCAATCACTACCTCTGACATTACTTTTATCTTACCTGATCAAACAACTTCCAAGAATTTGACAGAGAACCCAGGTCCTGGACCTTGTCTTCATTGACTGCCCAATCCCAGTCAGCAAGAGCTTCTCACAGGCTGGTCACCACTGCTTTTAGTTCTGTAAGAGAATCAGAGGTTAGCATTATATCATCAATGTAATGATACAAGTACACTGTGGGCGGTCATTTCCACATTGCTAACTCTTGAGCAATGAGACCATGGCACAGGGTAGGGTTAGAGAAAAAGGCATTTGCCAAGTACATAAAGGTATCATCCAAGTTCACGTGACAACCGGTCCATGATGTACATGACGTTCAGCACGGCAGCATGCAGGGGCAGTATAACCTTATTCGGCTCCCGATAGTCAATCGTCATGAGCCAGGAGCCGTCAGGCTTCTTCACTGGCCACAGGTCAACTGGCTCCCCTGCCAAACAGGTACCCCAGCCTGATTCCTAATCAGGGAGATAATTGGCCAGCCGTACCTCATGGGTTGTGTCTTTCCCAGAAATAGGAGAGAATTGCTGGTCAAGGTGTACCTGATTCCACAGCACCAGCAGCACTTCATTAGGTTGCTGTTCAATATTTCTGCAGTAGCCCCTGCCACAAGAAGATCAAACCTCATTTGCCTGCGGCTCACTCTCACACCCAAAGGGACTGGGCACTGCTCCACTCTGGCCATTTGGCCACACCTCCATCCATGCACTGGCTGGTCTGGGAGTGCTGCGAGCAGTAGGGCGCGCACTTGGGTGGAACACTCCTTGTGTTTCACTTCCACATCCCCCAACCTAGCCATAGCGGACGTCATTTCATGAATCTGCCTATATATGTAAGGAGTCAGCAGTGCTGCCATGGTGCCAAAAGTACTGGCCTGGCCAGAAGTCAAAATCAAGTCCTTCATATGGGTTGTAAATACCTCTTCATCGGGGCTAATGTACTGGGCATGAAATATCATCTGTAACATGCCCATTTCACGAATTATCTGGACCAGATCTAACTATGTGGTCCATCTGCTCACTGTCACTGGAAGCTCCTCCGAGTTGGCCCACACTGTCGTGCAGTAGACATGAGCCAGTTAATCAGGGAGTGATTGCCTGCACCCCGCGCCTTACGCATCACATTCTGGAGGCACTTCCTGAGGGACGGTGTCATCGTTATGGAGGCCAGCTGAGCCATCTCTTCCAGAGATAATTCGGTCCCTTCGGCCCTGTCATCCCACAGCCGAAGCAGCCACCCCGGAACCGTTTCCCCGGCTCTCTGCTATACCTGTTTCTTCAGGTCCCGGAGTTTTGTGGGGGTGTACCGGATCAAGGTGGTTTACTTTTTAACCTGGGGGGCGCCGTCAGCTTGTCCCCCTGGGGCCAATGGCCGTTCCACTTCAACTTGCTGCTCTATCACCAGCCGCATCTGCTGTGGTACCACCGGTGGGCTCCCAGACCGGGACAATAGCAGCGACCCATCAGGACTCTGCAGCATACATTCTGCTGCCACCAGTCACTTTTCCAGCACTTCTTCCTGGTGTTTGCAGCTGCTGCATCTGCTGAGCCTGATCCTGAACCTCCAGGCTGGCCTGCTGCAGCACCGCCAGGAACATCCAGGCCACCCGACCTGCTGCCTCCCGGTGAGCAGTCGGGACATTTGGCTCCAGCATCTCTAGAGCTTTCTGGATGTCTTCCAGACATGGTTTCACTCCATCTCCAGTCCTCCGTGGGCGTTCACGTAGCCAGATACATGGCCATGGGATAATATTGGAAGGCGGAGGGCCACATGTCCTCCACCCGGGTTTCCTCCACCCAGGAACCATCCAGAGTGCTAGGGACCGTACACACCTTATCCTGCAGACTACGCCAAGTGTCAGCGTCGAGTTGATTGAGAAGGGAAGGTTTGATGGTGAAACACCCAGTTGGAAGAATGCACAAAAGATATACATGAGAATGAAATGGCAGGCACCGACTTTATTGTGCGGAGTGCAGTTCTATTGAGGGAAGTGTAGTTCTATTGGGGGGAGCACGGTATTGCACGCACTTCTCCCGCTCCCCTTCTTGTGCTCCCCTTCTGCTCTCCAGAGAACTGCATGGGCTTTTTGTTATATGTCAGAGAATAATAATGGCATTCAGCCACACATGTGTGATACAATAAGCTGAATTATGTTTACATATTTTAGGCACAGGCACCCTACTACACTAATGTAACATTCTAAATTCGGGGTCCTATTCCTAGCTGTGAGCCTGGATCATAGCCATTCCTTGGACCAGCCAGACCTTGGATTCAGCCAGGCCTGATACTCACAGTAACTGATGCAGTGCAGGGCAAATTTCTCCAAGGGAGGAGAGACCAAGCCCTGTACTGAGAGAAGTAAAGGGTCCTTTACTGGAGAGTGTAGAAAGAATTCAACACACACACCAAAGTTAGAGTCAAAAGGAAAGTTTAGTAGAAAAGGGGTAAAACTCTGCAGATAGAGTGTGGTCTCCTCTCAGAGGCAAAGAATGAGAGGGACAGTGAGTGAGAGACAGAATAAAGGCACTGAGAGGGACCCAGAGTGTTCAGGGAACTCAGTTTATATGGCATTCTTTAGTTCCCATTTCCTTTGATATGGACATACAGTGAGGAAGGGGGGAAGTATGTAGTTAAAAGGTAAGAATGTGTAGAGTAAAAGGCCTGCTGACAGTTCCCAGCCTTTAATCCTTAGGTTCCCCCATGGTTTTAGCCATAGGGAATGACTCTTGATTCCTGTTTTCCTTTCACAGGTGTGGAGAATGAGTTGTTAGTAAGACAGCAGAAATCTTCCTTTGTTCTGAAGGTGTCTTTCTGGCCTGGCTGAAGAGCTGATCAACACATGGCAGTATCTGATTGTAACTTGATTAACAATTTTAATTCTCTTGCCTCCTCCCTGCATTATAACCACTATGCTATACACCTGAAATTAATATAAAATAATGTTGACTAAAATATATATATATATATATATATATAAGAAAATAAATAAATAAAAATTTAAAAAAGATAAGTGCTAAAAAAAAAGCTGAGTCCTGAGATTTGTATATGGTATATTTATCGGTGCACAGTGAGGGTTTCAGTTGCTGATTCTTCCCCAGCTCAATCGCCTATGCTTTTGCTGATGTGTATAGCCAATGAGGGGAAGAGAAGACAAGAAAAAAGAAAACCTCTTTAAATATTAAGAGATTTTATGGTCTAATAAATGAGTGCTATACAACAAGTATGCATTGATTAGGCATCTGTTCTGATTGCTCACTCATTTAATATCACCCCAAGTCTAGGTACTAAACTTACTATATAAAGTGCACAGAAATTTAAAAGAGAATATATATACATACAGTGGAATATTATTCAGCCTTTAAAAAGAAGGAAATCCTGCCACATGTGACAGCATGGATGACATGGAAGACCTCATGTTAAGTTAAATAAGCCAGACACAGAAGTACAAATACTGCATGATTCCACTTATACTAGGTATCTAAAATAGTCAAATTCATAGAAACAGAAAGGTCACTAGGAGCAGGCGGTGGGGGTGAAGGAAGAGCTACTGTTAAATGGGTATAAAGGTTCAGCTATACAAGATGAATAAGTTCTAGAGACCTGATGTAAAACATTTGAACCTATAGAGAACAGTACTGTATTGTGTACTTAAAAGTTTGTTAACAGGATAGATCTGTTAACAGGATAGGTGTTCTTACTGCAATTAAAATTTAAAAAAAAGGAAATTTAAAATTTTGAGAACTGCTCCCCCTAAAAAATAAGATAATTTGACTTTCAGAAATTTTATCACCTTTGAGACTCAATCAGGGAAGAGTCAGCTCCAGAGATGTGTCTTTAAAGGTTAAATAGAAGGTAGGTTTGCAAAGGGAGGACTGGGGGCATTCCAGGCACAGAGCATAGACTCATTAATAAGAAACATCATAATGAGTGTGAGCAAAAGTACAAATATCTGAGTGTGGATGAAGAGCAGTAGGAAACAAGACCAGAAATGGCCATAGGTTGCAAATTATAGCTTGTCTTATATAATATTGATGCAGGACAGGGCAAATTCCCCCAAGTTGGGGAACCTCAAGCCCGGCACCAAGAGTTTTGGGCTCAGTGCAAGAAAAAATTGAAACACACACCAGAGTTAGAGTCAAAAAAAAAAAAAGTTTATTAGAGAAGGTTGACCCTGCCTGACCATTTCTTGCTCGAACGAATTAGTTCCTGACTGCACTCCCCTCCCCTTCCCAGGACTCTCGAGTTGATGCAGTAGTCCAAAAACCTGCTTAAACGATTAAGCCAGTTTCCTTATACTTTGGCAGCCAATCAATGTTCTCCTTTTGTTCTCCTTCCTTGTATGGAATATCTATAGCGGTGTAAGAATGCGGAAGTACAAGATTGTATAAAAGTGCCCGCTACGTTAAAATCAGGGCTTAGTCTTTGGATAAGAATCTGTTGAGCCGGTGCCAGCATCAATAAATGCTGCTCCCTGCTTATAGCCTTGGTGTCCAGTCTCTCTGTTCGAGAATCCCGCAAGAGTAATGCTCCATAGACAGAAAAAGCAAAGACAAGAGAAAGCAAAGACAAAAAGCCAAGACTAGAAAAAAAGCCACAAGTGTCAGGGAATCCAGTTTATATATCATTTGTAATATCTGTGAATTATAGTTTAAAGACTTTGTTTACCCATTTTCCTTTGATAATAAAGGCATACAGTGAAAAAGGATAAGAATATGTAGTATGAAAAGGCCTGCTGGCAATTCCCAGTCTTTGAGCAATAGGTTTCGCATGGTTTTAGCCATAGGGAATGCATGATTTTATTTTGTGTATGTCACAACTTTTTCTGTCTTCTCTTCACATTGTGGGTAAATGATTTGTTAGAATCTCAAGAACAATCTTCTTTTGTTTTTCAGGTTTCCTCCTTGTCTGGCTGTAGAGCTGATCAGTATATTGCAGTCTCTGAATATAGCTTAATTTAACATTTTTGTTCTCTTATCTCCTCCTTACATTAATACATCATGGAGTTTGAACTTTATCCTAAGAACCATGAGGAGCCATTTAAAGACTTAAGAAAGGCAAATTGAGGGTGTGGTCATCATGTGATCTAATTCGTATTTGCAAAGTTACTCTGGCAGCAGTGTAGAGAATGAATTCGATTGGGTAAAGGCAGAAAGGGAAGATAATTTTGAATACCTGAGAGCTGGAGTTTTCTTGAACTGGTACAGCAGAAGGGACAGGTTAAATGAGTTTTGAGAGGCCAATAAGGGATAAATGGACTAAAGGAAATTGGAGTTGTCAAGGTAGTGACCGTCTCACTATAGAAAAGAGCAGCTGAAATGGGATTGGGGAAGGAGTGAGGTGCAAACTTTGGAGATTATAACCAGAGAATAAACTCTTGGAGTTTAAAATTTCTTAGGTTGTGTGGTTCAAAATATGTGTGATATTGTGATTTATAATAAATATATATTTTGGTCTTCAATACAAGGTTTCTGGCTCATAGCTCTCAAAATCCTTGGCATTTACTAAGCAATAAGAGCAATAGGAGCATCCTTTGTTATATTTAGTGTTTTGTCTTCGATTCAGAGCTTGTTATTTATAACAAGTTTCTTTCCACAACAACTGAGTTTATGTTAACGAGGTAACTTTTTGAAATTCCCTAAAAATGTGGGGGAGAGCTGGTTGCTAGGGGAACCAATCATGATTAGAGGGTTGGAACTTTCCATCCCACCACTGATTTCTGGAAAAGGGAGAGACTTGAAAGTTGAATCAATCACCAATGGCTGATGATTTAATACATCATGTCTCTATAATGAAGCCTCCATGAAACTCCAAAAGGATGAAATTCAGGTAGTTTCCAGGTTGGTAAACCAGAACACACCCCATGTGCCACCATACAGAGCCACAAACTCCATGGAGACAGATGTCCCTGTGCTCAGGACCTCATTCTATATATCTCTTCATCTGGCTACTAATTCATATCCTTTAATATTCTTTGTAATAAACTGGTCATCTGGTGAGCAAACAGGTATCTTGAGTTCTGTGAATGGCTCTAGCAAATTAATTGAACCAAAGGAGGGAGTCATGGGAACCTCTGATCTATAGCCAGTTGGTCAGAAGCACAGGTGACAGCCTAGTATTGTGATTGGCATCTGAAGTGGGGCAATCTTTTGGAACTGAGCTGTGAATCTGTGAAATATGATGCTATCTTTGGGTAGATAATGTTAGAGTTGAGTGTAATTGTAGGACACCCAGCTAAAAACCATGGAAGTTGAATGCAGAAGTAGACATAGGAGCAAAGTTCAAAGCTGCAAGAGATTCACAGTCCTGATTGTGTATCAGATTCACCTGTGGTTTTAGAAGTTATAGAAGCTGGGGCCCCCATCCTGAGAGATTCTGATATGGAAGGTAGAATTCGGGCATATGCACTTAAAAAACAGACAAACAAACAAACAAACAAAAAACCTTTCACAAATGTTTCTAATGTGTAAGCTGAGTTAGGAAGCCCTGAGCTAGAATTAGATAGATTATCCATACAAACTCTGAATCTCTAGATGACAGGAAAATTTGTAAGGGTAGAAAACAGTCTTCACTGAATGTGAGGAAGTGAGTTGGAGAGTTAGAGTAAGCGACAGGAAGAGGAAATTGATTGTGGCATAGCAAGAGGGCAAGAAAGTCAAAGGAGCAGGGGTTTTTACTGGAGAGTGAATGATTTAACCAATCAGGGAGCAAAAGGTGAAGGTGTAAATCTCACCTCCCAACACTGACTTCCTTTAAACTGGTTCACATAGAACAAAGTTGTTTGCTCATCACCACTTCACCCTTGGCATTTCCAAGTTTCTACTTCACTTTATTCTGTGACGAAATGACTTTAAGGAATGCTCTCGTATTCTGAAGCTCTACTTTCCACTTTTCAGAGCTCATTGCCATATTTTAGGTACGTCATTCACTTTGAGATGACCATAGCTCCTGGAGGAATAAAGTGAATCCTGTGGACTTGAATCCAGAAATTTAAAAATATGTACTATTTTCTATAAGGTTCAGTAGCCACTTTACATACCTAGTTTTCAAGATATTTGTGTGAAAGAGTATTAGGATAAAATCTTATTAGATAATGTAAATTAGATAATTTTCAGAAAAATGGACTTATATAGAATATAATATGGAGTATTTGGACTAAAAGAAATTCCAAATGACTATCTCTAGTAGTCATACTAGTAGTAGTAATGAAGCATTACAGATAAATAAAGAGCATCAAGTCTTGTTCATTTAGTATATTTTATTATCTTTTAAATTGCTTTCATTATAAAAGCAACATAAGCTCCATGTAAACATATTGAATAATTCAGAGGTATCTAGAGTAAAAATAAATGTCCTCTTTCCATGGCACCACTTTCAGTGCCCCTCCTCTAGTGTGTATCTCTTTTCAGAAATGTCTCTATGCATGTATAAAAAGAGAAGTATATATACATAAATATATGTATTATGAATTTTTCTACAACTTCTCTTTCTGTTAGCAATATACCACAAATATTCTTCTATGCCAATACATAGGGATCAAACTCATTCTTTTTAGCATCTGATAGCATTTCATACTATGGACGCACAATGTTTTTAAACATATGACCCCTTATTTGGGTGCTCATTTTAAATTTCTTCCTTTTATAAAAATAATTCTTCCATTAACTTCCTTGTACACATATTTTTGTGTACATGTGTTAATATTTCTATAGTATATATTCCTAAAAGGATCAAAGGATATGAATATTTAAAATGTTAATAGAGAATGATGTCAGAAACATGGCAGAGTGAGAGACTTTGCCATATTTCTCTCCTTGAAACAACAACAAGCTGAATATCTAAAACTCAACAAAAAAAAACACCCAAACTGCACACCAGCATGTCTGAGTGTGAGATCTGCACATAAGAGGTACCACAGGTCAGAACCACAGGTCAGAACCCCAGGTGTTGGGTGGTGGAATAGTAAAAACAAAGAAGCTGCCTCTAGCAGCCAGAGCTCCCTAGGAGGAGTGGGTAGGAGAGAAGGCACTGCGAGTTCACTGAACAGCCTGCCTGGGAGAACTGGGAGCTCCATGTGGCTAGTGGCAGGGCCCAGTCAACAGGGCAGAAAGCAGAGAAGTGGGAATGACAGAGAAACAGGGATGGCAGAAAAACAGCAGTTGATTTTTACCTGCCATGGTTGCAAAAACAAGACTAAGCCACAGCCCGCATCTCCCAACCCAGAGGGCCCCTCCTCCCATATCCTCTGAAACCGAACACTGCAGAGCCCCAAAGGAATCTGAGCAAACGATACCAAAACTGTCACTAACTCTGACAGAGACTGAGAATGAAGGTAGTGAGTGTGATTAAACATATATAAGAAAAAGAAGGCATTATTAAGGCTTTATGTAAAACAGGGATCCAAGAGGTTTAGATGCCACCTACTCGCAAGCAAAAGAAAGGGGCTTTTTTTGCAACAGGCTAAAGAGAGACCTTTATATAATAAAGTCTCTTTTTGGAAAAAAAGCAGAATACATTTTCATTAATGCCCAGGAGGAGAAATAGTCCACTAACACCATGAACAAACAAAGTGACAAGGCATCTCAGAAAGGAAGAGAAAAATCTCCAGAAAATAAGCTTACAGACAGAAATATGCAACTTAAATGACAGAGAATTCGGATGGCACTTCTGAAAAAAACTCAATGAAATCTGAAGCGACTAATAGTAAAAATTTCAGAAACTGAAAAAACAACTAGATGGGCAGAATGAGTTCTTTAGCAAGGAGATTGAAACCCTCAAAAAGAACTGAATAGAAATTCGAGAGATAAAGAACATATCGCAAAAGTTGAAAAATGAAATAGCAGGCTTGGGATATAGAGTCAACCAAATGGAGGAAGGGATCAGTGATATCAAATACAGAAATCTAGAAATAAATTAAAAGGAAGAGGAGAGAAACCAAAGAATGAAGAATAATGAAAGAGAAATACAAGAACTAGCTGATACAATCAGGAGAGGAAACTTAAGAATAATGGGCATTACCGAAGGTGAGGAAAAGTGGCAGGGACTAGAAAGCATTTTCTGACAAATAGTGGGTGAGAATTTCCCAAATCTAAGGAATGAGCTGGAGCTTGGAATTCAAGAAGTTAACAGAGCACCCAATTATCTCAATCCAGAAAGGCCTTCTCCAAAACACATTGTATTAAAATTATAAAAAATCAATGACAGAATTCTCAGGGCAGCCAGAGAGAAGAAAATGGTTTTATAAAGGAACATCCATTAGATTATCATCAGACTTCTCAGCACAAACCTTATAAGCCAGAAAGGAGTGGAATCAAATATTCAAACTATTAAGTGAAAGGAACTACCAGCCTAGAATAATGTATCCAGCTAAGCTCTCCTTTAGATATGAAGGAGAAATAAAGACCTTTCCAGACATACAAAAATGGAGGGAATTCTCCACTACGAGGCCTGCATTACAGGAAATACTAAAAGAGGTCAGCTCACCTGAAACAAAATGACTATATATATATTTAGAAGTAAGGTAACTAGCAGGCAAATAGAAATAGATGAGAGCAACCCTTACTATGAACAGGGCATTATAAGCTTAAATAATAAGAAGAATCGCTCTAGCAAGGTAGTAATGAATGTCAGCATACATAGGGACAAATTGAGACAATGACTGAAAAGGGTAGGAATCAAAGGCACATGGAGAAGAAGGTGGACGAATGTATATATACATATATAACTATCCTTTATACTCATAATGGGAAGCACACGCCAAAGAAGTATATAACATAAAACAAGAAGGACCAGAGGGAAAACCCACAAAATCCAACCTAAATAAAGAAAACAGAAGCACAGGAAAAGGAAGCAATGGAAACACTGAGCTACCAGGAAGCAAAAGATAAAATGGCTATAAGAAGACCTTGTATTTCAATAATCGCCCTAAATGTAAATGGACTGAACTCACCAATAAAAAGGCACAGAGTTGCAGAGTGGACCAAAAAACAAAACCCAACCATATGCTCCCTCCAGGAGACATCTCAGCTCCAAAGACAAATATAGTTTCAAAGTGAAAGGGTAGAAAATGATATTGCAAGCAAATGGCATTTGGAGAAAAGCAGGAGTAGCAGTACTAGTATCAAACAAAATAGACTTCAAAATAAAAAAAGGTAAAGAAAGGTACTGAGGGACACTTAGTAATGATAAAAGGTATCATACACTAAGAAGGCATAACACTTCTTAATATCTATGCTCCCAATCAGCGAGCCCCAAAATATGTAAAACAATTACTAACAGAACTAAAGGGAGAAACAGACCAAAACACTATTGTAGTAGGGGACCTAAATACCCCACTGTCGGAAATGGACAGATCATCCAAACAGAAAATCAATAAGGAAATAATATCCTTAAATGACACATTAGATCAACTGGACATAATTGATATTTATAGAGCCTTTCATCCCAAAACAGCTGCTTATACATTCTTCTCTAGTGCACATGGAACTGTCTCAAGAATTGACCGCACACTGGGACACTGAGATAGCCTCAACAGGTATAAGAGGTTTGAAATCATTCCAACCATATTCTCTGTTCATAATGCTTTGAAACTGGAGATCAACTGTTAAAAGAAAACGGGAAAAACCACAAATACATGGAGATTAAACAGCATGCTACTGAAGAATAACTGGGTCAGAGAAGAAATAAAAAAGAGAGATTAAGAGATACATGGAAACAAATGATAATAATAGTACAACATATCAAAACTTTTGGGACATAGCAAAAATGGTCATAAGAGGAAAGTTCATATCTTTACAGGCCTATCTCCAAAAACAAGAACAAGCCCAAATAAACAAACTAATGCTTAATTTTAGAAAACTAGAAAAGAAAGTAGAAAAAAAAATAGCATAGATGATAGAGGCTCTGTTCATCCCTCTGGCGACCAAATTAAACTTGTGAGGGAAATAAGGAGCAGCAGCAAGGAAAAATCTCCTGGGATCTAGATGAACAAACCATACAACTGGGAGAAATCCAAGAAATCATCCTGCAATGGCAGAAGGTAGGACGAGGCAAGGATGTGGGGCTGCCTGGTTTCAAGCGGCTGGGACGGAGACTGTGGCAGCAGCAGTGGCAGCAGCAGACGCCTCTTAAAGGGGTGTGAATTTCCACGGTGACGGACCTGCTTGCTCTGAGCACCAGTGCCCATTGGGCTGCGCACAGGCAGCACCAGGGATTTACAGGGAGACATTGTCAAAGTGAAGGCCAAAGTGAGAGTCATTCTGTACAGAAGTACTGGCGGTATTCACTGTTCCCCATTGAGACATCCCTCCTCCCAGTGCATGGACACAGCACCGCCATAGTCCTGATGTCATCAAACTAGATAACAGAGGTCACTCCACCCAGAGGATTCCCTGAAATCCTGCCTCCCCTAACTCAAGGCCCCACCCAAGCCATATCCAGGTATATCCCCAGCGAATCACTTGCTCCTTGCAGAGCAATGCCTAGACTCACACTGGAGGCAGCTGGCCTCGGTTTCTGTTGTGGCCTTTTGAGGCAAATATAAGCACCACATCTGTAGATTGCTTGCTAAATCTTAACAGGTGGCCATGGACAGGTAGAGGCTTGTGCTAAGTTAGGCCTGTGGCTGAACCCCTCTCAGAACTGTGCCGCTGGACAGACAACTGCTTCACAAATCCACACTAATAAGACCAGGAGACTTAGGAGGTTTGCTTAGTACATAGAAACAGACACCGAAAGGCAGACAAAATGGGAAGACAAAGAAGCAGAAACCATATGAGAGAACAGAACAGAGATCCAGATATAATAGAGTCAAGTAATCTAACAGATGCAGAGTTCAAAACAGTTGTTATAAAGATGTTCGATGAACTTTTGGAAAGTGTAGAGAACTTCAACAAAGAGATAAACATAAAAATGGAAAATATAAAAGAGAACCAGTCTGAAATGAAGAACACATTTTATAAGATGAGAAGTATATTAAATGAAATAAACAAAAGACTAAACAAAGTGAATAAAGAAAAGGATCAAATACCCTATCTAGAGGACAGGAAAGCCAAGGACATGCAAGCAGAATGGCAAGAGATAAGATGCTAAGACTAAAAATATTTTAAGGAGCATATAGGACACTATTAAGGGTCTAAATATTTGTCTGATCGGTGTACCTGAAGAAAATCAAGATGTTGAACAGCTGTTTGAAGAAATAATGATAAAATCTTCCCTAACCTGGTGAAGGAAATGGACATAAAACCCCAGGAAGCTCAGAGAATTCCAAAAATCAGAGATCCAAAGAGGCACACACCAAGACACATCATAATCAAAATGCCAAAGGTTAAATAGAAAGAAAGTATATTAAAAGCAGCAAGAGAAAAACAGATAATTAGTTATAAGAGAAAACCCATAAGACTGGCAGCTGATTTCTCAAAAGAAACTATGCAGGGCAGAAGGACTTGACACAAAATATTGGACAGGATGAAGACCCAGAATCTACAAACAAGGATATTTTATCCTGCAAAGCTATCATTTAGCGTTGAAAGACAGATAAAGAGCTTCCCAGACCAAAAACAAACAAAAAAAAAGCTAAAGGAATTTATCACCACTAAGCCAGTATTACAGGAAATGTTGGAGGGACTTCTTTAAGAAGAAAAAATACAAAAGACTCACTTCAGATTAAAAGACACACACAGACTAAAAAGATGGGGAAGGAAAAAGATATTGCTTTGATAAACCTAGAAGGTATTTAAGTCAGACAGAGAAAAGTAAACACTTTATTATTTCACTTATATATGTAATCTATTGAATAAAAAGAACAAACTAATCAAAAAGACTCACAAATATAGTGGACAATTTGGTGATGGACAGAGGGAAGCGGGGTTCGGGGCCTGGGAGAATGAGATGAAAGGTTAAAGAAGTATAAATTAGTGGCTTATGGATGGTCACAGGGATGAGGAGCACAGCATAGGGAATGCAGTTAGCATTAATATGTTGGCCAGGTGGAAGGTCAGGGTAGGGAAGGAGCAATTGGGGATGATCGTTTTATGAACTATATAGATGTCTAACCAATGTATTGTATACTTGAAACTAATTAAAATAAATACATATTAAAAAAACTAGAAAAGGAAGAACAAATGTAGCCTAAAGTCAGCAGAAGGAAAGAAATAATCAAAATTAAAGCAGAAATAAATGAAATTGAAAACAAACAAAATAATAGAAAAAAATAAATGCAACAAATTGCCGGTTCTTGAGAAGGTTAATAAAATTGACAAACCCGTGGCTAGACTCACTAAAGAAAAGAGAGAAAGGACACAAATAAACAAAATCAGGAATGAAAGAGGGGAAATTACGACAGACACCACAGAAATACAAAGGATCATACAAGAATACTATGAAAAAGTATATAACGCCAAATGTTCTATTTAAGAAAGACTTTCTCACACTCTAGATTATTTTAAAGATAGATATATTTTTCTATTTTCTTTGAATATATTGTTGCAGGTTGAGTTCCCCAGTGTGCAGAATCTGAGACAGAATTTAGCTTTTCAGATATTTATTAGGAGATGCTCTTGGGACCAACACCCGTAGAAAATGGAGAGCGAGGAAGCAGAAATCATCATCAGAAGAAGCTAAGCTGCCATGCTGGGTCAATGACAATGTCAGCCTAACTCATGGGCAGCTCTGGGGCTAGAATAGCTGTTCAAAATTTTATTGAGTTGGGCTGAGATGGCCAGGCTTATATTTTCCTGCCTTTCATCAGTCACTGGTTGCGGGCTGCCCTGGGAAGAGATGTGACCCTTGTTGAGGCAGCTCTTTGCAGCTGAGGCAATTACTAAAGGGGCTGACATCTGAAGACTGTCTACTGACAGCACTCAGAAATTGGAACAGTAAGTTCTTCATTGAAGAGACATCTGGATAGTACTTCATAGTGTCTACCACATATATGTATAGTTTAGAGTCTTTAATCAATCTGGAATTTGTTTTTGTATATGATATGAGGTAGACAGATGTTCAGATTTTCTTATTCAAATTGATAGCCAATTCTTCTAAAATTTGCTTGATAGTCTTTCATTTCCCAGTAAATTTTAAGTCATTTTTTTAAAAAACTCAGTCAAAAATCTCATTAATTTTAAATCTACTTTTTTTGGTGTTTGTTATAACTCAGATACAATGTGGGAATTTCTTATTAAGTTAGAGAAAAAATAATTGTCTTAGTTCAGGCTACTATAACGAAGGGCCATAAACTGGGTGGTTTTTACCAAAAAAAAAAAAAATGTATTTCTAACAGTTCTAGAGGATGAAAGTCTGAGATCAAGGTGCTAGCACATGGTTAGGTTCTGGTTGTAGACTGTCTCTAACTTCTCATTGTATCTCCCCCACCCCCCATGGCAGAAAGAGAGAGGGCTCCTCTCTTCCTCCATGTGTAAGGACACTAATCTCATAATGAAAACTCAACCCTCATGACCTAATTACATTCTAAAGGCTCCACCTTCTAATACCATCCTATTGGGGGTTAGGATTTCAACATAAATTTTGTGGGAAGTAGATGAGAGTGAGGATATAAACATATAGTCCTTAACAATAATCAAAAAACAGAAGACTGTATCAAATCAAGGGCTATAGTAAAGAAGAATTCTCTCATTGAAATTTTTATTTGTCATTAAAGTCATAAATCATCAAAACCAGAAGGAACATCATATATACTTTCCAGTCTCTTCATTTCCCAGATGAGAAAACAAAGGTCTTAAAAGTGGTAGGGATAGATTAAGACCCAGAACATAAGAGTCTTGATTTCCAGAGCAGTGTTAACTCTTCTATACTTGGTTGGTTGCTTCTAATATATCATTTTATAATGTAGGCCCTTGAGGCTTTTTATTATTTTTATTAAAATATTTATTTAAATTTATTTATACTTTCTAATATGTCCTCTAGTTGAAAATAAGAAAACAGCATTTCTTTAATTTCTCTAATATAGACTCTTCACAAAGCTCAACTATCTTCTCTCATCCTCTAATCATTTGGAATTTGTGTAAAATTTTTTGTGCTGGTCCCACTGTCATAGAAACCACAGAGTAGCAAGTAGAAGGCAAACCAAAGGCAGGTGATACTATATTGGCTTGTAAGGATAATTGTGAGTTTACTGATAAAAATCAATTTTTATCAACTCACTTATACTCCATAATAAGGCCACTGTGACACTTATTGCTCAAGGCACATAAGTGAGAGCTAGTACATATTTGATTTTAATAAATGCTGTCTGTGGGAAGCCTGGACAGGAAAGAACAGATGTTGGAACCATATGATAATAGTGTGGCAGGGTAAAAAAAATCTGTGCCTTTATGTGGCACACCTGGTGTTTATGATACTTTTGTACCTTTTATAACTACAGCATCTGGCCCTTTGCTGCTGTTCTTTAATTTTCAAATAGCCAGGATCGTATGTCTCTTGCAGTGTAGATATGTCCATCAGAAGAAGAAAAAAAAAGCAATAAACATGTCATGAATTGAGAGACTACTGCCTCTCTACAAGGAACTTGTGTTAAAATTGTTAGTGAAATTTAAAAATATGAGAAAACATTTAGATCAGCCTCCCAGCTCTTAGGAGGCAAGAAGGAGTCTCTCAAGGATTGCTACATCATCCATCTTCACTGCCAGTTTTCCCAATATTTAAATTTATAATAAAGATAATTAATGAGGAATATCTAAAATACTTAGGGCACTATAGGCTCTAAGTTATGCTACTTACTTTCTATTTGATACAAGTGATGTAGGTTGAGGTAGACAGAAAGAATATAATTTGATGTAACTCAAATTTGGATTTTCTGTTTTTCTCTGAGCTTTAGCGGGTGTTCATGTGTCAAAAGATAACAAATATAAAATAGTTCATCTAAATTCTTAGTTATTCTAATGAGTAAATCAAATTAATATTATAACTCACCCAAAAGTTGATTTAAAAAAAAATCACTGGCACACACACACACACACACACACATAGCTTTGTACTAAAGTTCATTTAGTAACTCTTTAACTCTTCTGGGGTCTTCTGGACTAGAACTTGGAAGAAACTTCAGAGTAGTAAATAATATATGATTTCTATAGCAAGTCATACTTCCTGAAGGTGACATCAATTTTGGCAAGATACTTTTTTTCAGAAAAAACATCCTACTTGGGTTGTTGAGATGATGAACATGCTAGGGTTTGTCAGATGTCAAACTTATATTAAAATTTTCATGAATTAGATAGATTTCAGTGAGGAGGATATCTCTCAGGTAACAACCTGAAATCCCTAAATCTGGGATAGAAAATACTCAGTGTGGTAATGGCTCATGGATTTTTTCTCATTGAGTAGTAGCAACCTTCAACCTGGGGCCTCAGGAGCCCATTCCTAAGCATTTGGAGTTGGTTTATGGGATAAACAAGGAAATACAGACTGGGTACATGAAACAGGAAGGAAAAAGGACTAATTTAAGGATCCATTATCAGGCGGGTCACCACTATGAGTGCTCAATCATGTAGGACCACCTAATTTACCTCATTAAATCCAATCCAAGACCATCTATCTAAAAGGGAAAAGTATTTAAGCGTCAGCTCTGTTGCCCTTTGGCTAAAGGTTGCCTTACAGGGTTTTAACTGTCCCCATCCTGCTTCCGGGTTGCTCCTACTTGAATGCCAAATGCCTTCTTGGAACATCCCTTGGGAAGGAATCAGAGAAGCCCTGGGCCCAGAAGCGAGAGTCATTTGTGGCTAGCCAAAGACGAGGCACTGCCTGGTGGCCCCTTGCATTGAAACTGGTCAAAGCTTATTCGTCACTCAGATGTGACTGGGTAGGAGATGAAACCAGGGGATTTGAAGTAGTTCACAATAAATGTTCAATATATCCTATGCAGGGAATGCCAATGAGAAATTATTAAATTAACTCATATGGTAGCGACAAACAGAAGAGCAGTTTGGTTTTTACAGCTGTTATTTTTAAACTCCCTCACATAATTTAAACCTGAACTGTGAAAGTTTGCTCTCCTTTCAATTAGTATTAATGAAATAATGCCACTGAGACTGGTTACTATGATAAGCACCATGGAACTTATGAAAAATGGATTTTTTATTAGTGTTTTATCCTTATTAGCAAGGAGATTCCACAATCATGCCATTATACATAATTTCGAATAAACAGCTTCTCATAATTATGAAATATAGAGTTATGGAATCCAATTTAAATAATTCCACTAATTCTCTGAGGTTTTTAATCACATCTGTGATTTTTTTTCAAGACCAAAGATGATAGGTTTATTTTTCATGAAAGAAGACAATTTACTTATCAACAAAATCTTATCGTATCATAATTACTAACATGTCTATTTCACTTTCTGGCGTTGATTTTAAATATTTTGAAATTGCTATTACTTAACTTCGTGAATATGCTTCACAATACTTCTACTTAGCCTGTTTGCTAAAATTACCCAAGCATATTGCTGAAGTATTAAGAAAGCTGTGCAAGATTGAGAGGGGGAGTAGAGGAAGTTCATTTTGGAAGGCAGTGTGATTAATATCTGCCATTTATTGAATCCTCAAAATGTGCTAGTCACTGTGCTAAATAAATGCTGTGCATATATATCATGTCATTTAATACTCACCAAATAGGTGTCTTTATCCCCATTTCATAGATAAGGAAAGAGAAGCTCAGAGAATTTGAGTAGTATGTCCATGGTCACATTGTAGTAACTGGTTTACCCAAGATTCAAATGAATGTCTTTTATTTCAGCATTCCGGCTGTTATTCAGCAGTTTGCAGCCTTTGATTTAGATGTCTGAAATGGCAAGGGTACGATCTATAATTCTTGTATACTGAGTCCATTAGAAATTTGGTCTTTCGGTAAGTATAGCCAAGTGTCTGGAAAAATCTGTCAACTGCTCACTTCTTTGCAGATTAGAGCCGTGGATACTCTGTCCAATTTGGCTGCCAGGTACTGTCCTTTCCCTTTCAGCTACAGTCAGATCACATTGCTTGGCTTTCTTTTGGTATATTTCTAGAGCATTTCAGCAGCACATTATTCCCAAGGAAAGTAATGCATAAAACACAACCATATCTCTTCATCAGTTTTTCATCATCCTTACAGATGTTAATTTTGAGATTTTTAAATAAAGTTTCTAAATACTATATCTTCAATTGCACTAACAATTTGAAAGTTTTGATGTTTGAATGTCTTCACAGGAATAGTCCACATGGCCTCTCAATTCACTTTAAACCCACATCACTCGCATCCATGTTCTCAAATGTTAAATTAAACAATATCCATTAAATTCATTAAACTCACCCATTTTTATTTTAACATATCCAAGTAGGTACATAGATACTTAATGAAATCACCTACCCTAGGCAAAGTGAGTTAGAGACAATATTCTGGGTTCTTTATTTCTAGAACATGTGTGGTAACCACATTATCTCTGTTCCAGTCTCACAAATGTTTCTCTATAATTTGTAATGCTTGACCAAATTAGCCTGTATGTCATGAACCAAAACTATTGAAAAACCATGAACTTAATTAATTGACAAGTAGAATATGTCTTTCTCCACATCCTAGTTCCTGCTGGAGCAGTGTGTGTTCAAATGGGTCATCACACCAAGACAGAGGTCAACTCTTTCATCTTATTTTGCTTCAAGTTTCCAATTGACATATGATACCATTTAGTAGTTACAAGAATGATTAAAGCACTATAAAAGTATCTATAGTAATAATTAGCTAACTATACATTGGAAGGACAAAAGACACTTAGAAAGTTTGCTTGCCTAACTACTAAGCTTTGCTCTGGGGCAGGTGAGGGTTCTTTTGCTTTGGCAGGTTGTTAATGTCATATCCTTGATAAAGCATTGGATATACAATGGAGAGACTTGAATTACCTACAGAGCAATTCCTGAATTGTGGAATTAAGATTCTTTGTAACAGCTCCCAAGAGAAAATAAATGCTTTCTGAGATACTCATACTACTGTCTCAAATACTTATGTTGACCCTGGCCTATGAGAAGCTATGATCATCCTATAAGTCAAGGCAGCCTGTCATAACAATGAGTTCCAGTATCTGAGTGACTATAAAGAATAAAATTTTAGTTTTCATTCACCACACAGTTCAAAGCCTTCTACTAAGCCATTCAGGACCCCAGACTCCTCCCAATGTGTGGTCTGCCGTCCCATAGTGCCTCAGAGTCCTCTGCCGCATCCTCTGCTTCTGGCTGGGTGACAAAAGAAGAGAGAGAATATGGAAAAGCTTCACCTGTTTTTAAAAGCCTTAGCCAAGGCATGACATGCATGGCTTCCAGTCATATTCTATTGGCAACAACTAGTCACATGGCTCCACCTAAATGCAAGGGGACAAAGAAATGTAGTCTAATGATATCCCCAAGAAAGGGAAGGGAATGGGTTGTACCTGACACAACCACAACAATAAACACTTTCCAAAACGATGCACTTTCAGAGCACCTTGTCTGTTTGCTTTGTAACACATCACGAAATGCTGTTACTTTATTTGTTTATTAACTCGAGGTTTACCTGTTGTTGTTTTATTTTCTTTGTCTGTCTTCCAAACAAGAAGGTCCTAAGATCAGTGACCATGTCTGTTTTCCACTATTGTAATCCCAGCATTGGGCATAGTGTCTAGTACTTCATAAGCACTTAAAGAGTTGTCAAATGAATGCTAATGCTAATGCTATGGGAAAAGATGAAGGAACAACGATAATAATTCTTTAATTCTAAGATGTACTATTTAATGAATAACAGATTTTCAGAAGGGTGGAAAATCACCACCCTAATAAATAAACATATTGATGATAAGACATCCAGATCTCACAAACATTAACCTGAAAAATGTATAAAAATTAACGATAATTCTGCCTGATGGGCTCTGAAAAGTTTGACCGGGGATATACCATTTGAGCTAATGGAAAGATGGCATTGTCAATTTTTTAAAAAAGTTAGGAAAAGACATTTTGGACATGGATAAAAGCATGCGCAAAGGCAATACAACATCCTCCCTTTGGGAACGATGAGTAATTCATACAGTTCAAGTGAAGGGTACTTGACAGGAGTGGCTACAGATGAGTCTGGAAAGGCAGGCTCCAGAAATGGGGTGTCATTGACATCTTCTAAGCAAAGAACTGACATTGTCAAATTTCTGTTTTACACATTTGTGTTTTCATTCTGGCAGCAGTATGAAGGGTTAGACTGAAGTCAAGGAAATCAGTTGTGAGGCTGTTGGAATTGTGGGAAGTGAATGGAAGGGTTAGTGTTTGTTATATATGTCAGCTCAACAAAACGCAATATGCAAACACAATATCAACTCTTCTTTATAAAGGATAATTAATATAAATTTAAGAAGTAGAACAAACATTTGTTGTCTAAGATTATTTATTGTAGATGATTTCTCATTACCATATCAAATTAGCAAAGCTACCTAATGAAAAATAAAAATTGCTTTGTTATATAGAACTCTTCTCTATAATGATATTCTTTGTCATGTCATATATTGAAACCAGTTGTTCCTCCTGTCTACTTTAGCAATTAAGAACATTCCATCTCCATCATCTATTGAACTATTGCGTATATGGAGATGGAGTATTTTACCTTCTTTGTGCCCATCTCCATATTTATCCTTTCTTTATTAATTACTTTTCAATGTTTTGTTTTCAGATTTGAGGCATCTCTAACACCAAGCCCCCTCCTTGGTTCTTATAGCTGGTGGCATAATTAAAATAACATAAAGCAAATTAATAGGAGAAATCAAGTTTTAATATGTGCACATCGGGAATTCACATAGGCATGAAAAGTTCAAAAACAGTAAGGCAAAATGAGATATATATACATCTGGACTAAGGAGAGGGAGGTAGGGATCTGGGACTTCGAAGAGAAATAGGCATTCCACGGGTAGGTGAAAAGAGTTAATAGTTAGTAAACAAATATTTACTGGGCCATCTTGAAACAAAGGAACATAGAGAGAACTTTGATCAAAGAGACCTTTCTAGATTTTTCCCTGTCTGTCACACCTAGTTCAGATTAAATTATAGTTATCTACACTGATAACTCTTTCCTGTCACAGGCATTCTATTTTAATCTTTTAGACACTTAGGGGGAAGGTCAAAGATTCTTCCTGAAAATTCTGGGTCTCAATCATTTTCAGTTCCAAATAACCTGCATGCCAGAGTGGCACATCTTGGGACACCTGGTTCTGAACCCTTACAACACCTCTTGTTCTTAACAACATTGTGATTATGGAGCTGAGAAATATAAGCCTTCTGAAGACTGCATTTTTTTTACTGAATATAATGAAAGGATGATCTTGTGCTTTCTAGACATATCACAGTTTAATGAAAAGAACATAGGCTTTATAGTCAGAACAACTCCGGCTAAATTCCAGCTTTACCACTTACTAACTGTGAGACTTTGGGCAGGTCCCTTAATCACCACTTCACTGGGTAGTTGTCAAAATAAGATGAGCTAATGTGGGTAAAGAGCTTAGGACATTGCTCCAGGGCTCAACTAGTATTTACTGGATCCATCCTCCAGGGCCCTAGTCAGCCATCCAACTCCCCACATGGCCAGATTCATCCTTTTTCTTTTCACATCTGTGCTATATTTTGGCTTACATTTAAACCGTGGTCCAATTATTATTATTATTTTTTACTTTTGTTTATTTAAAGAAAACATTTTTGCTCAACATTGCTTGTCTTTTATGTTGCGTTTATAAAGTTGTTTTGCCTTCCTAAGTGGCATGACACTCAATTCCACCCATTTCTCTTCGACAGCCTTTAGGGCATTTTCTCTCACAAGATTTTGTTTCTTTAAAGTTTGTTGCCTTATCAGCAATAGGATTAGCTATAAAAATTAAATCAATAAGAACCATTTTTTAGCTGTTCCCTTTAACATATGCTTCGCTTTATATGTCTCTCTCAATCAAGTAGTGCCATTGTGGTACAGCCATATGATGTCCCTTTTATCTTTAAAAATTTTTTTCTTTGTTTTATAAAAGTTGGAAACACAGCTTCTCTCTCATTCAGGAGATAGTGTTAGTAAAATCTCGATTTTCTAGTTTCCAGTTTAGTACACATGACATTATTATCTTTTTTAGTAGGTCTTAAGACTTTGGATTCAATCTTCTTGCCCTGAACTTTTACTGAGATTTCAGCATTTTAAAACTTTTATTCCACTCCTACACATCTAGTTATTCTTGGTCCACAATCATTCCACTTGGGGTCTAGCTCTGTTAGTTTTAACTTAACCTGTGAGTAATACTACAAATATTCTTGCTTATTCCTCCTACTCGATTGCTCTGGCTATATGAACTTGATTATATTAAAAAAACAGTGATTTCCTGTACTTAATGGCTTTGGGGAAAGGGGTGGTGGTGGTGGTGGTGGTAGGTAATCCCTTTAAAATCTTATTTATTTTAAGAGACATTTTATTTTTGTTTATTTTACAAGGTAGATAAGAATTGCATCTTGTGTGTAGTTTTTCTTCTCTCGATTAAAAGCAACATAAGATATCAGTCAATCTTGAAATCCCTTGGAAAGTAGAGATTATCTCAATATTCTCATTAGTGATTTGATCCACCCACATCTTCTGGTGATAAGAGTTAAAAGGGATGTTGCAAATAGCACCTCCTGCTTCTAACAGTTAGCAAAGAACCACCTCCCAAAACACTGAATATACTAAGAGAACACAATACAATGTTCTATGTTCCAACAGTATTTTTATGATATTGCCTTGGACAAGTCCATGGCTTTAACACTTTCACTTTTTAGGCAAATGAGATAAATGCATCCACAGTATTCATACTCTGAACTGATGAATTGTTTTGATTCATATCCTGAAACAATAGTAACCAAAGATAAAATGCCAGTCTCCAATTCAATTGGATTCAACAGATATTTATTGTGTGCCTATTATGTATCCCTAGTGTGATACATGGACCCCAGGATTTCTAGAGGATATTTTAATACTGATGAGGAAGATAGAGAAAAATCTGGGCACCACTGTGCTCATCTAGAAAACCTAGAAGTTGTTGGAAGTTTTTCAAATCTTCAAAAACCTCTGAAAAGTGTATTTTAATTTTGCCTATATCTTTCACTTCAACAAAGATCTCCAACACTTGTTAGGGAGGCACAGAAAGCCACAGAAGACCTGTGAGCTACTTAGGCAACATATCAAAGGAAAGTGAAAATGCTGATGTTTCCTGACTACCTTCCCCTGCTAAACCTGTGTCACTCAATTGTAGATAAATATGTGGAAGGCGTTCCCCTACTGCAATGGGGTGTGTGTGAATTATCCATCACAGTCGTTTTGTTATTTGGAGCAACTCAGGCAATCAAAGAAATGGGTGGTTCTTATTCACTGGCATCTTTACCTCTCCTTCACAGACCATCGCACTTTCACTCACACCTACCATGCATATACATAACCCACTGTTTGCAAATATAAGAGAGAAAAAAAAATTTCTTCTACCCTCTTTGGTCTCTGGCTGGGCCTAAGAATTAAAAAGATTAACAGGAGAAAAGCATACAAATTTATTGAATTTTTACATGCACTTAGGAGTCTTCACAAGAGAATGAAGACCCAAAGAAGGGACCAGAGCAGGAAGTTTTTATACCTTTTAGACAAAGAAACAATAAATTTGTGAAGAATTGACATGAAAAAGGGGTTTGGGCTATGGGTAATAAATAATGAACAATTTTGTTTATATAGAATGCTGGGGCCTTATCCCGATCTCTGGTGATAAGTATGTCTTCTATCCTCCTGCTTTTAGGAGGCCAGAATGTCCCTCTTTCACTAGCTATTTTATAAGTACCTTTAATTAAAAATAGTCAATGTGCTAAAGTGGCATATTTTGGGGTTACATATTCTGCTATCTTTCACAAAAATAAAGTGAATAGTTTCTAGTCATATGTGCTATAGCTTTTGTTTTGCAACTAGGCGAGGAAAGAAAAAGTTTTGGTTGGGAGAGGGGGGCTGAGAGTGACTAGTGAAGGCATAAGGGGATGGAATTAGCTTCATCTACAATGAGTCCTTTGGACTGGGTTCAGTGCTCCTATATATAGAGTAGGTTAGAGGGAGAAGCTGAGGAATGAAACAAAATCCTGCTACCCAGTGATAACATCTTTGACATAGACGATGGCCTTATCTTTGTAGAGGAGAAAAAATAATTTTTACTCTACTTTTGAGTCCTTGGCTAAAACCCCAGGTAATAAAATTTGCGTTAACAAGAGGAAAACAAACAAGTTTATTAGCATGTATACCTCACTTATACATAGGAGATACCCAGAGAAAAATTAGTAAACTCTCAGAAATGGCCCAAGCCACCACCTTAAATACCATCTTTAGCTAAAGACAAAAGAAAGATATTATGAGATGGGGAGAGGCCAGTTATGAGGGCTTACCAGGAAAAGCACAGTAATCAAAGGTTTGTTATGCAAATTTAAGTTTCTACGCTCTCCATTGAAAAAATTCTCTTGTGGTTTAAAGTCAATTTTCTCTTTCTGGTACTGAGAGTGACAATTACAAATGGAGATTTCCTTCATAAATGTAAATGTCCCTTACAAAAGGGTAACTCCTATAGTTTTGGAGACTTATCTTTGTCTGCTGTTTCTCAAAAATAATCAGCTCAAAAAAATCTTTATGCCAAAGAGGTCTGCTTTAGGGTTGCATATTCTGCTCCCTTCATCATTATGGTCTATAACAGCAGCAAGGTGTCACTAGGATATTTTAAGGGCAGTAGATACAAAGAAATAAAGATTGGAGAGGAAGAATATAGAAGACCCCACTCACGAAAGTAACTGACAGACTGGTTTGTAAGTTCATGTGAAGTAGTCCTCCGGGGACTCCTAGAAATAACTGGGGGGACATTTGTGGGTTGTAAGTCTGAGACCTTGTTTCACACAGTTGGAAGTTAGCAAGTCAATGAACATCTGGGTTACCTTCCCATACTAGTGTTAAAAAAAAATAAGAAAAAAAAAAAGAAAGAAACAACAGGCCCACAATGGAGTCACTTCTGCTAAGTTCCAAGTCAGCAAAGCAAGACTTAATACTTAACCTAACAGCAGTTTCAACTTCTCAGAGGAATGTAAACTTTAACCAGTCAATCTGGAATTACCTGGTCAGCACTAGTGAGGTAATCTGCCTGATAGACCCCCACCTTACCACAGGTGACCTTGCCTGAAATAATCCATTCATTGCTAGGATAACTTTCTTGCCCCACATCCTTCTGCCTATAAAAGTCTTCCATATTGTACAGCTCTTAGGAGTGGCTTTCTATCCGTTAGATAGAATGCTACCTGATTAATGAATTGTTGAATAAAGCCAACAGGATCTTTAAAATTTACTCAGTTAAATTTTGTTGTTGTTGTTGTTGTTTTTTAACACTAACATATAAAGCATAATGTATAGAGAGCTACAAATGAACATTATAATGTTCCAGTTTCAAAAATAATTTAGGCTACAAACTAACCACATTTTCAGAAATGGAACTCTCCAGTCACTCCTTACACTCCTTAAGGAACTCGAACCCCACCCCCATACTCAACTCTAAAACATAAGCACAAAAAACTAATCTTGTTTAATTTAAAAGCTGCTCCCAAGACTGCATGGTCAGTCTGCACCCCCAGCACCAGGACAAAGTACGCTTGCTCTTTTGAAACATTTGCTTTCTGCTACAAAGTTAGACCTTTTTTTCTTCATGGTCTCTTGTTGCCTGCAAGAAGAAAATTCTTTCACCATCCAATTTCTCAGTTTGTTTTTAGTCCACTTCAAAGCCCTTATTTCATCCCTTAAAATTGCCACTTCCTCTTTCTTTTGTGTCCTTCCATCTTCTTTCTGTATTTCATCCGCTTCCTTGCTGGGAAGTGCCTGGTAAACTAATTTCTCTAGGAACAAAGGCTTGAGTTTAATTCTCTAGGGAATTTACATTTTAACAAAAGGCAACCTTTAAACAAAAGAAATTAATTACACATGAGAAAATTTGGTATTTGAGCAAAAAGTCTTGAAAAGTTTGTATGGAGAGTGGGAACTTGCTGCAAATTCCACACCACTTCTCAATTGCATACTTTAGGGTAGAGTCCTTCATTTTGCTAAAGCCTTAGGACTTCAAATCTACACACACACTCTTTCCTTGCATCTTTTCTTGAATTTCTTTTTCTTACACCTCTCTCCCAAGTTTTTCAGAGACAGAAGCATTTTCCAATGAACACAATAAAATATAGATCCTGCTAATCCTAGTTGTTTTCTAGGCAAAGAGAGTAAAAACATTTTATGTAAGATGGAAAGACTACTGATCTTCTTGATTAAGAAATTTTTTATCCCCTTTATGTAGTTACTAATGTATATCTTCAATAGCTACAGGTGTACCTCAGAGATATCGCGGGTTTGGTTCCAGACTACCACAATAAAGCGTGTCACAGGAACTTTTTGGTTTCTCAATATATATAAAATTTATGTTTACACAATAATTTAGTCTATTATGTGTTAAATAGCATTATGTCTTTAAAAATGTATTGTATATACCATAATTTAAAAATACTTTATTGCTGAAAAACGTTAGCCATCATCTGAGCCTTTAGCAAGTTGTCATCTTTTCACTGCAAAGAGTCTTACCTGGATGTTAATGACTGCTGACTGATCAACATGATGGTTGCTGGAGGTTGAGGTGGCTGTGGCAATTTCTTAAAATAAGATAACAGTGAAGTTTGACACATCAATTGACTCGTCCTTCCACAAACAATTTCTGGTAGCAATGTGATGATATTTGATAGCATTTTACCCACGGTGGAAATTATTTCAAAATTAGAATCAGTTCTCTCAAAACCAGCCACTGCTTTATCAACTAAGTTTATGTAATATTCTAATTCTTTGTTGTCATTTCAATAATCTTCACTTCATCTTCACCAGGAGTAGATTCCATCTAAAGAAACCACTTTCTTTGCTGATCCATAATAAGTAACTACTCATCCATTAAAGGTTTATCATGAGATTGAAGCCATTCTGTCACATCTTCAGACTCCACTTCAGGCTTCACTTCTTGCTATTTCTACCAAATTTGCAGTCACTTCCTCCATTGAAGTCTGGAACCCCTCAAAGTCATTCATGAGGGTTGGAATCAACTTCTTCCAAACTCCTGTTAATGTTGATATTTTGATCCGTTCCCATGAATCATGAATGTTCTCAATGGCATCTAGAATAGTGAATCCTTTCCAGAAGGTTTCAATTTACTTTGCCAAGATCTACCAGAGGAATCACTATCTATGGAAGATATAGATTTATGAAAGGTATTGCTTGAATAATAGGAATTGAAAGTCAAAATACTCCTTGATTCATGGACTGCAGAATGGATGTTGTGTTAGCAGGCATGAAAACATTAATATCATTGTACATGCCCATCAGAGTTCTTGAGCTACCAGGTATATTGTCAATGAGCAGTAATATTTTGAAAGAAATCTCTTTTGCTGAGCAGTAAGTCACAACAGTGGGCTTAAAATATTCAGTAACCTATGTTGTAAACAGATGTGCTGTCATCAGGCTTTGCTCCTCCATTTACAGAGCACAGGCAGGATAGATTTAGCATAATTCTTTAGTGCCCTAGGATTTACAGGATGGTAAATGAACATTAGCTTCAACTTAAACTCACCAGCTGCTTTATAGCCCCTAACAAGAGAGTCACCCTGTCCTTTAAAGCTTTGAAGCTGGGCATCAACTTCTGCTCTCTAGCTATGAAAGTTCTAGATGGCATCTTTTTCTATTATAAGGCTGTTTCAACTACATTGAAAATCTGTTGTTGTTTAGTGTAGCCACCTTCATTAATTATCTTAGCTGGATATTCTGGATAACTTGCTGCAGCTTCTACATCAGCACTTATTGTTTCATCTTGCATTTTTTTTTTTGTTCTTTTCTTTTGAGGAAAAAAGCCATTCTTTCCCTAAACTTTATGAGCTAACCTCTTCTATCTTTCAATTTTCTTCTGCAGCTTCCCACCTCTCTCAGACTTCATAGAATTGAAAAGAGTTAGGGTCTTGCTCTGGATTATGCTTTGGCAAAAGGGAATGTGGTGGTTGGTTTGATCTTCTATCCAGACTACTAAAACTTTCTCCATATCAACAATAAGGTTGTTTTGCTCTCTTTTCATACATGTGCTCACTGAAGTAGCACTTTTAATTTCCTTCAAGAACTTTTCTTTGCAATTACAACTTGGCTAAATGTTTGGTGCGAGAAGTCTAGCTTTTGGCTTATCTCAGCTTTCGACATGCCTTCTTCACTAAGGTTAATTATTTCTAGCTTGTGGTTCAAAGTGAAAGATGCAATTCTTCCTTTCACTTAAACACTTAGAGGCCATGATAGGGTTATTGACTGGCCTAATTTCAACATTGTGTATTTCAGAGAATAGGAAGGCCTGAGTAGAGGGAGAGAGATGGGGAAACAGCAGGTTGGTGGAGCAGTCAGAACACACACATGCTTATCAGTTGAGTTCACCATCTTATATGAGTGCCATTCGTAGGATCCCAAAACAATTACAATAGTAACATCTAAACTCACTGAGTGCAGATCACCATAACAATATAAGAACGAAAATTTTTGAAAATATTGTGACAATCATCAAAATGTTGTGCAACAGAGACATAAAGTGAGAAAATGCTGTTGGAAAAATGGCACCAATAGATTTGCTCAATACAGAGTTGCCACAAACCTTCAATTTGTAAAAAACTCAATATCTGAGGAGTACAATAAAGTGAGACACAATAAAAATAGGTATGCTTGTACAGATTCTAGGGTTTCTTTCCACTGAAGAGTTTGATATGATCTTATTGTTCTAAAATTTAAAATAATAATAAAAGGATTTTTTGGTAATTAGTGAAAAAACAGTCTTAATACGGTCTTGAAACAATACCAGAATGGCCAGAAAAAGGCTATCATCATGAAAGGGACAGTTCTTGGTCTAGTTTGCAGTAATGAGGACAAGACCTTAGTGGGCGAGCTTAAATTATACTGTTATGTTCTTCAGAAGCAGTGGAGTTGAGAGTAATCCACAGGAATTGTACATTTGTAAACAGAAGTAGGTTAAAGTAATTAATCCTATGTCTTGCAGCTCCAACGTTCTCTCCCTTAAGAGAAATTACCCAGGGTCCAAGGCAGCTAACAGCAAGGCACAGTGTTAAAGTGGTTCAGTTCTCTCTGATTTGGGACCTGTTATTTGTTTCAATGTATGTTAATCTGTTTTGTGCACAGCGCATGTTTTAAACCAAAGAGTAAGTATAAATTTGGTGTAACCTCATATTCTTCCCAGTCAGAGATATTGGAAAATGGTTTTAGAGACATAAAGCCATATTTTTAAAAGCAGCTCACTGGAACTATTCAAAAAGCAATTAGATGCCATCTTGTGGTGGTGGGGGGCGGGGAGCTTCAATAAAATGAGTGGGTGATTTCTTTTAGCATTTCTTATATTCCTAGTTTCACGCTTGATGAAACAGAAGCATGAGAAAGAAACTCTGCCCATTACTGTTTTTTTCTGGGGTAACTTTGAAGTCATTTCTGAAAATTTCAATGTTATTTAGGCTCCCGGAAAAATAACTGCATTTAGGAGCCTTACTCATATCATGTTATTCCTAGAATTAAATGTTTCATTCATTCATATGTTAGAAAACAACCTCCATAAATTCATTCACAGAACAAAAGAACAGCAACAAAAAAGGTGGATCTGCAATCTAAGGCTTTGTCAGCACAATATTATGCATATTCCTTTATAGCAAATGTAGGGTGCTTATTATGTGCCAGGCATGGTGCTAAGTGTCATATGTAAGTTAACTCATTAAATACTACAAAATACTCTGACATAAGTACTTAGACATTCCAATTGTAAATATGAGGTAACTGAGTCTCAAAGAAGTTAAATGATTTGCTCCATTAAATGGTGAAGCTTCTCCAAAGTGGTCCCAAAGCCCATGGAGTCCCATGTATTCATCAGAGTATACACTTCCCCTGAACATAGTATACTTCCAAGGCACATAAATAAAGCCATATACCAATCTGAGGGCATTAGCATTAAAACTTCTGGTCGGACACTGATTAGGAAGAGCTTCAGACATGTGTGGAAGGGCAGAGTTGGAGTATACTGTGCCCGGAAAACACAGAATCTGTTGGCTTAGCAACAGATTGGAAAAACAGGGGCTGTTAGTTCTCCTCAAAGCTTTGTTTGAGGACAGATGTGACCTTGATCTCACTAATAAACCATGCTGTCTTCAGTTTTCTCATCTATGACTTAGAAATGGAAACTTGGAATACTTTGAAAGAGACCCAGGTGATGGGAAATTTCAAGAATCTAGACTTTTATTCTTGAAGTACAACAACACATAGTTCTGTATGAAGTTAAGTATATGCTCTATCAGAAACATGGATAAAAAATCTATTCCCCTTTAGGGAAAAAAAAAGCCATTTACCAAGTTTTCCCTCTGCTAATAAATGTCACATTGATGGATATAGCTAAATAGAGCAATGAAAGAATGAAAAGTTCTGTCATTTCCAGGAGTAAACTTTTTGAATTTTCTTTGTTTCCAGACTTAGTCAAAGTTATAAAGTTTTAATAAATATGGAGCTAATAAAATAGTATTATTTCGAGCTCTTGCATTGTTAAGCCTACTTTTTGTAATGATTAATGATAAATCATTTTGTAAAGCTTGGGCGATTTATCAACGGAGCAACATATTTTTAAAACAGGTGTTCTGGGAATTCAGAACCTCTGTGATACAAATTTTTTTGTTGTTGTTGTGTTGTTTTGTTTTGTTTTGTTTTGTTTATTCTCTAATTTGGGGAATTTCCAAATCACCTGAAAATAGGAATAAAGACAAGAAAAGTAGGAGATATCCATCCTCAGCTTCCATTACTTCCATTTTCATGTGATCTTAATAAATTCAGCTATAAAAAAAAATGTGAACTACAAGTAGAGTCCAATTTTGAAAGAGATGTAGAAGCGTTATCTAAAAAAGATTGTGTAGCTTTTATACCAGTATTTTTCTTTTAAATGTTTAGTCCCTGCTGTGTTATCTTAAAAGATTAAAAAAAAAATGAGAGTAGCAAAACTGTGTCTGCACCAGAGCTCGGGTGTTTTTTGAAAATGTGGACTGCTTCTATGGAATTATATTTTAGAAGGAAGGGTATAAACTTTATATTAGATAGAAGATATAAGGTGATATAAAAAAGATCAAGGGCGGGGGAAGAAGCTAATAACTGCCTACTGAAGTACAGTCCTTTGAACTCATAAAATAATTATTTGATAGAAAGATAATTATCATGACTGTACTTTTGTCTCATATTTTTAGCTTATCTAAAAAGAAAGTGTTAACATAAATGACCAACAATAAAGAAATGCTTAAATTACGATATGCCAATGTGATAGAATACGCTGCAGCCATTATACAAATGTTTTAGAAGAATATTTAATAACAGGGAGATTGTTTCTACTGTAAATGAATAAAAATTACAGAATACAACACTATAAGAGTGTGAACTCAAAATATATAACTAGAAAAAAAAGAAATGTTAATGTTAACGAATATTTCTGGTGGTGGTTTTATTTGATCCTCTACACTTTTCTATGTTTCTCAAATATCTTACAATGAAGGTTATTCTGACATAAGGACAAGAATGACAAAATTCTACTTTTTATACTCTTTCTATCTCTCTCTCTGTCAAGGTATATGGCCCTTATACTTAAGAGTTCTGTAAAAACCCAAACTTGAGACCTCACATTTCACATTATTTAGCTTTCCTATGTAAAGAAATCCATCGTGTTTATAATTGCCAAATGTCAGTGTTTGTATAGCTGTTTATTTGTTCATTTATTAATGCAACATTCTCTTATTGAGGAACACAGACATAATACCTCACTGTGGGGGATAGTTTGGAGGAGGAGAAACTAAAGATGGGAGACCAATTAGGCAAGGAAAGATACATGCCTAAAATGGGGTGGTTAGTATGAGAATGTGAAAAAAGGAACAAAGTCAAGAGACATCCTGAGAATATAAAGAAAAGAGTTTGATAACTTTTTCATGTGTAGTCATGCCTAATATGTACCAGATAGTCTGCTAATGTAGATTGTATAACAGTCAACAAAACATGCCTTCTCATTCCTCAAACCTCCAAGACAACCTCACTCACTCCTCCTCATTCTCAACTCATGGTCTGGGAAAATAGAAACAATCAGAAGAGAACTTAATCATAATCCCACCTCCAAATCTACTAATCTCTCTATACCTTATACTAGGGGTCCCCAACCCCTGAACCATTGATCAGTACTGGGCCAAACAGTAGGAGGTGAGCAGCATGTGAGTGAGTGAACATATCCCTGGTGCCAAAAAGGTTGGAGACTGCTACATTATACCATGTATTCTGCCTTTCCTCCTATTAAAATGGAAGACCTGTCTATCCCTTCATGTGTGTTCTGAATCTCATCTCATCACCTCTTCAAGGACATCAGGCTCGTAAATGTCCAGCTATTCTGCTACATCAAAATTCCCCCCTCTAATGGATCATTCTAAGCAGCACATAAATATTCTGTTATTCTTTCATATTAAACAAACATTCCTTTGAGCTCAACACTCACTCCAGCTACCACCTCATGTCTCTACTAAAATTAATAAAAAAGGTAATAAAAAAAGAGAAAAAGCCCTCCAGATAGTTATCTGTAGTGATATACAGACTTCTTCTCCTTCCATTCTCTCTAGAAAACAATCCAGTTAGACTTTTATCCTGACAACTCTACCAAAAATGTTCTAGTAATTGTCACCAATGACACCACCACCACCACCATGTTGTAAGATCCAAAAGCAAGGCCGGTTTCATGACATGCAATCTATGGAGTTGCACATGCTTAGAAGAGCTCAGTGTTTGGCTTAATGATCTGCTGTTGCCGTCCTGAAATTCTTAATAACTTTTAAACAAGGGGCCCCACATTTTCATTTTTTCATTGGTCCTATATTGCTGGTCTTATCCAAAAAGTCAGTCTCATTTCCTCTACTTATCAGCATCATTTGGCTCAATTGATCACACATTTCTTTCTTTTTTTAAAATAATGTTTTATTTTTCAATTACAGTTGGCACACAATATCAAAATAGTTTCAGGTGTACAATCCAGTGATTAGACATTTATACAACTTACAAAGTGATCACTCCAATAAATCTAGTACCCATTCGACATCTTATGTAGTTATTACAATATTATGGACTCCATTCCTTATGCTATACTCTGCTTCTTAATCCTTTCACCTTTTTCACCCATTCCCTTTTCTCCCTCCTATCTAGAAACCATCAAAACATTCTCTGTATCTATGAGTCTGTTTCTGTTTTGTTTGTTCATTTACTTTGTTCTTTAGATTCCACATACATAGATCATACATTTCTTGAAACCCTTTTTTCGCATGGCTTTATGAACACCATGCTTTTGGTTCTCCTATCTCTCTGGCTCTTTTTACCTGGTTAATCCTCATCTTTCTGACCTCTAAAACTTTGAGTATTGCAGAGGTTAGACAAATTTATATCTTTGGGCCAGAACTCGCTCCTGAACTCCAACTTTCTATAAGCAATTGTCTACTTAATAGCTCTACTTGGATGTTCCATAGGTAAGATGACTCTCAGTTTTTCTGGGACAGTCATGATTTATAACTATTTTTTATAAATAGTCTTCTCTTTCACACTCAAAAGTATAATGGTTTGTACAAGAAATTAGATGGTCACCCTACCTAGATATCTCAAATAAAAAATGTTCAAAAATGAATTCCTGCTGTTCTCCTAAGCCTCCCACACTCTTCTTGATCTCAGAGAAGGATGCCAGTTTTCATGTAGGTTTTCAGAACCAGAGCTTGACTTACTGCATAGCTAATAAAGGCTTCACATCTTCTTATTTCCATGGGTCCTTCTAAGACCCTAAGATCAGGTATGTATTTGTATATGGTTTTATAAAATTTATTAAGTAAGATATAAATTATTCTGATGTTGAGAAGAAAAATTGAAAAAATGATTTGGAAAATTTCTGTAAAACAAATGAAAATTTATTAGACTCGATTTGGCAGAATATGTAAGATGCTCCTTTTGTCATCTTTAAATTTATTTATTAAAGCAGAGAGAAAAAATTTGGATAAAAAATTAATGAAATCTGAAGCAAAAGTGATAAAGATGAATGATTAAATTAATAGAAATTATTTTGACATTGAAAAGTGAATTAAATCATTTTTTCCAGATTATGCCAAAAGCAGTATTAATTAAGAAGATATAAATTTTGAATAGAAGTAATAAATAGGCTGTTCAATTGTTTGACTGTCCAAATAGTGAAGTGAATCTATGATATTTTTATAAAAAAGATTTAAATTTTTTGCTTATTTGATACAAAATACTGAAACTGATGAAGATAACATAAAACTCATAATAATATCACAAAAATGAGCACATTGAAGCAAAACTGGTTAACGAAAGTCATCAATTCAAACAGAATTTAATATTAGTCACTGTACAAGACAATTTGAAATACCCTGAAAACTTACCTCTCATAAACTAAATAAATTTGATAGAGGTTTCCCAAATTTGACAAAAGTCCTGCACATGACATTACCAATAATATGTTGAGAAGGTGACAGAAATGTGTAAAAACTATCAGTAATAAAAAAAAAATCAGTTATGCTAGAGAAGATCAACTTCTCAAAGAGTTTGCAGACAAAACTATAGGCAAAAAGGTAGTAGAGCAGTGTACCAGGCAATGAATTAAGAGTATTACGTTATTTTTCTGAATTACTGTTATGTTTGTGATATTTGACAGCTTTTTGAAAAAATAAATTACTTATTGTTATATCTTATCTCATTCTGTAACAAGTGTAACTGTCTATTGCTACATAATAAATTACCCTCAAACTTAATAACACGTGTATTATTTCACATCTGTGAGTCAAGAATTCAGAATTGAATTCTGAAAGAAAAAAAAAACATGGCAGAGAGAGACGTCTTCAGAACTTTCCCCTTGAAAAAAACAATAAGCTAAACATCTAAAACTCAACAATAAACACCCAAACTGCACACCGGCATGTCTCAGCATGGAATCTGCACATAAGAGTTACCACAGGTCAGAACCCCGGGTGTTGGGCAGTGAACTAGGAAAAATAAAGAAGCTGCCTCTCGCAGCCTAAAACAAAATAACAAACAAACAAACAAAAATACACAATTAAGAGTAAAGTGACTATCAGGCAAATCAAAGCAGAGGAGTGCAAACCTTACAAAGAACAGGGCATTGTAAGCTTAGATAATAAGAAGAAAATGGCTATAGCAAGATAGTAATGAACGTTCAGCATACATAGGAAAAAATTGAGATAAAAATGACTGAAAAGGGCAGAATTAAAAGATCCAAATTCTCAAAAGGGAGAAGAGATAAGGCACATGGAGAAGAAAATGGATGAATGTATATATACAACTATTCTTTTTATATTCGTAATGATAATCACACACCAAAGATTCAGAACTGAAGTATATAACATAAAACAAGAAGAATAAGAGGAAAAACCCACAGAAAACAACCAAAATAAAGAAAACAGAAACACAAGGATAAGGAAGCAATGGAAACACCGAGCTACCAGAAAGCAAAAGACAAAATGGCTATAAGAAGACCTCATATTTCACCCTAAATGTAAATGGACTGAACTCACTAATAAAAAGGCACAGAGTTGCAGAATGGATCAAGAAACAAAACCCAACCATATGCTGCCTCTAGGAGACACATCTCAGCTCCACAGACAAATATAGACTCAAAGCGAAAGAGTGGAAAATGATATTTCAAACAAATGGCATTCAGAGAAAAGAGGGAGTAGCAGTACTAATATTGAACAAAATAGACTTCAGAATAAAAAAGGTAAAGGAAAATACTGATGGACAATTCATAATCAAAAAGGGAATCATGCATCAAGAAGACATAACACTTATTAATATCTATGCTCCCTAACAGCAGGCCCCAAAATATGTAAAGCAATTAATAACAGAACTAAAGGGAGAAACAGACCAAAACACTATTGTAGTAGGGGACCTAAATACCCCACTGTGAGATATGGGCAGAACATCCAAACAGAGAATCAATAAGGAAATTACATCCTTAAATGACACATTAGACCCACTGGACATAATTGACATATTCAAAGCCTTCCATCCCAAAACAGCTGTTTATACATTCTTTTCTAGTGCACATGTAACATTCGCAAGAATAGACCACATACTGGGACACAGAAATAGCCTCAACAAATATAAGAAGTTTGAAATCAGACCAACCATATTCTCTGATCATAATGCTTTGAAACTAGAGATCAAATGCAAAAAAGAAATCAGGAAGAACCAAAAATACATAGAGATTAAACAACATGCTACTGAAGAATTACTGGGTTAGGGAAGAAATAAAAAGAGAGTCCAAGAGTTACATAGAAACAAATGATAATGATAGTACAACATATCGAAACTTTTGGGACATGGCAAAAGCGGTCATAAGAGGAAAGTTCATATCATTACAGGCCTGTCTCAAAAAAACAAAAACGAGCCCAAATAAACAACCTAATGCTTCATCTAAAAAAAAAAAAACCTAGAAAAGGAAGAACAAAGGATGCCTAAAGTCAGCAGAAGGAAAGAAATAATCAAAATTAGAGCAGAAATAAAGCAAATTGAAAATAAAACAAAAAAAGTTCAAGAGAAAAAATAAATACAACAAGGAGCTGGTTCTTTGAGAAGGTTAATAAAATTGGCAAACCCCTGCCTAGACTCACTAAAGAGAAAAGAGAAAGGACACAAATAAACAAAATCAGGGCTGAAAGAAGGGAAATTATGACTGACATTACAGAAATGCAAAGGATCATGCAAGAATACTATGAAAAAGTATAAAATAACAAATTTAATAACCTAGAAGAAATGAACCAGTACTTAGGAAAATGCAACCTTCCTAGACTGAATCAAGAAGATCTGGAAAATCTAAATAGACTGATCAGCAGTATGGATATGGAAATGATCATCAAAAACTTACCAAAAAGTCAAAGTCCAGGACCAAATGGCTTCACCAGTGAATACTACCAAATATTCAAAGTTTTAATACCTATTCATCTCAAACTCTTCCAAAAATTCGAAGAGAAGGCAATACTTCCCAACTCATTTTATGAGGCCAATATTACTCTGATACCAAAACCTGGTAAAGATAACACAAAAAAGAAAACTACAGGCCGATATCTCTCATAAACACAGATGCAAAAATATGAAATAAGATACTAGCAAACTGAATACAGCAACATATTAAAAAGATTACACACTACGATCAAGTGGGCTTCATCCCAGGGGCACAGAGATGGTTCAACATATGCAAATCGATTAATATGATACATCACATAAAGAAATTTAAAAGCATCTTATGATCATATCAATAGATGCAGCAAAAACCTTCAACAAGATACAGCATCCATTTTTGATCAAAACATTTTAACAAAATCGGTATAGAAGGAAAGTAGCCAAACATAATAAAGGCTACATATGACAAACCCTCAGTCAACATTATACTTAATGGTGAAAAACTAAAAACCTTCTCTCTAAGATCAGCAACAAGGTAAGGCTGTCCACTATCGCCACTGTTATTCAATATAACATTGGAGGTCCTAGTAAGTGCAGTCAGGCAAGAGAAAGATATAAAAGGCATCCAAATAGGAAATGAAGACATCAAACTGTCACTATTTGCATATGACATGATTATCTATATAGAAAACCCTAAAGACTCCACTACAACACTAGCAGAAACAATGAACAAATACAGTAAAGTTTCTGGATACAAAATCAATGTTCAAAAATCCATAGCATTCCTATACTCTAATAATAAAGTGTCAGAAAAAGAAATGGACAGAATATTTATTTTAGAAATTGCAACAAAGAGAATAAAATATCTAAAATAAATCTAACAAAACATGTAAAGGATCTATATAATGAAAACTATAAGACCCTATTAAAAGAAATTGAAGAAGATATAAAGACATGGAAAGATATTCTTCTGTGTTCTTGGATTGGAAAAATCGACATAGTTAAAATGACCATATTACCTAAAGCATTATACAGATTTAATACAATCTCCATCAAAATCTCATTGGTATTTTTTAAAGAAATAGAACAAAAAATCATCAGATTTGTATGAAAGCACAAAAGACCCCAAATTGCCAAAGCCATCCTGAGAATAAGGAACAAGGCTGGAGGTATCACTTCACCTGACTTCAAATTATATTACTGGCACTTAGTAATATAATATAAAGAGCATGGTCTTGGCAGCAAAACAGATACATGGACCAGTGAAACAAAATCCAGAGTCCAGAAGTAAACCCATATTTATATGGGTAAATAATTTTTGACAAAAAAAACAAAAACATACAGTGGAGAAAGGAAAGCCTCTTCAATAAATGGTGCTATGAAAACTGGAAGACCACCTGCAAAAGAATGAATCTAGACTGTTGTCTATAATCACACACCAAAATTAACTCAAAATGGACTAAGGACCTGAATATAAGTCCTGAAACAATAAAATGCATAGAGGAAAAGAGGAAAAGAGACAACCATCCGAATGGGAAAACATAGTTGCAAGCAGCGCCTCTGATAAGGGCCTAATATGCAAAATATACAAAGAACTTATACGACTCAACAACAACAACAAAAAAAACAAATAATCCAATCAAAAAATGGGCAGAGGAGCTTAACAGACACTTCTCCCTAGAGGACATGCAAATGATCAACAAATATTTGAAAAGATGCTCAACATCACTAGCTATTAGGGAAATGCAAATCAAAACCACAATGAGATACCATCTCACACCTGTTACAATAGCTAAAAACAACAGAACAAGTAATAAATGTTGGAGAGGATGCGGAGAAAAAGATACCCTCATCCGCTGCTGGTGGGACTGCAAATTGTTACAGGCACTGTGGAAAATAGTATGGAGGTTCCTCAAAACAATAAGAATTGATCTACCATATGATCCAGCAATCTCTCTGCTGGGTATTTACCCCAAAGACTTGAAAACACATATCTGAAAAGATATTTGCACACCAATGTTCATAGCAGCATTATTCACAGTGGCCAGGACATGGAAGCAACCGAAGTGTCCTACCATAGATGATTGGCTAAAGACACTGTGGCGCATATGTACAATGGAATATTACTCAGCCATAAGAAGAGATGAAATATTGCCATTTGCGACAAAGTGGTTGAACCTTGAGATAATCATGCTAAGCAAAATAAGCCAGACAGAAAACGTTGAAAATCACATCATGTCACTTATATGTGGAATAGAAACCTAAACGCAACAAGTGAACAGAACAAAGAGGTACTCATGGACATGGGTTACAGACTAGTGTTTTCCAGAAGGTAGGTGATGGGGAGAGGGAGGAGGCAGACTGGGTAAAGGGGGTTAAATATGTGGTGACAGAAAGAAATTTAACTATGGGAGGTGAACACACAGGGTAAAAAATAAATAAATAAATAAATAAATAAATAAATAGATAGATAGATAGATAAATAAATAAATAAATAGATAAATAAATAAATTATATATATATGCAACTTACTGTTAAAGTGTACAACTAAAATTTATTGAATTCCCTTAACCAGTCACCATGAATATATATATTTATATAAATTTTAAAAAGAAATCAATATATTTGTAGTCTTTAACTCAGTAATTCCATTTCAAGAAATCTTAAGGAAATAATCAAATATGCATAAGGTTTTATATACGAAATTAGAGAAGACTAGCAATATTCTGTCTTCTCCTTCCTCCATTATAGATGACTTAGAAACTACAGAAAAACATTATCATGATAAGAGAAATCACCTGTAATTCCACTACCTGGAAATAATCTCTCTAATTACCCTCTTCTTAGTGTTATTTTCTTCCATACTGTAGTGTTTTCTATTTGAAGCCCTAAAAATTATCACAAAGTTAGTGGCTTTAAACAATACAAATTTACAATCTTACAGTTCTGTAGGTCAGAAGTCTAATGCAGTCTTACTGGGCTAAAATCAACGTATTGGCAGCGCCGCATTCCTTTCTGGAGTCTCTAGGAGAGAATTTATTTCCTTTTCAAGCTTCTTGGAGCCATCCACATTCCTTGCCTAATGGCCTCCTTCCTTCATCTTCAAAGTCCACAGTGTTGCATCTCTTTGAGCTTTTCTTTCATAGCTATCTCCCTCTAAACACAACAGGGAAAAATTCTCTGCTTTTAAGGACCCGTGTGATTATATGAGGCCTACTCAGATATTCCAGGATAATGTCCCCAACTCAAGGTACTTAAAGATAATCACATGTGCACAGTTTCTTTTGTTGTGTAAGATAACATATTCACAAGTTTTAGGAATCAAGGCATGGACATCTTTGGCAGGGAGGGTGCATTATTGTACCTACCACATAAATGCTTTCATATATATTTAAAATATATTTTCTAAAATTGAGAACATATAATTTTATATCTTACTTTCCCTCTACTTATATTTTGAGACTGTTTCCATGTCATTAATTTTTTTTTAATGTGACATTTTAAGGCTGAATATTATTTGACTTTAGGATTCTACTGTAATTTATTGAAGCATTTCTCTACTGTTGGACCTGTAGGTTATTTTTAATATTTTTAAAAAGCTAATACAGCACTGTTTACAAATATCTTCTACATAAATTGTTGTGAATAATTGCAATTAACCTTAGGATAAATTCCGAGAGGTGGAATTATTCAATGAAATATTTTAGGAGGACATCTCTTGAGGTAATCATATCGATTCTTTCATCTTCACCAGTCCTCTCTGGGTTCATGTCACTGTCATCTCTGGACAGAATAATTACAATATCTACATAGCAAATTTCTTTCTCTTCAGTTTTGCCACTTTCCATTCTGTTCTTAGATAGCTACTAGAGTAATTCTTCTGAAATGTAGATATGACCCTGTCTCTCTGCTTCACATCCTCCCCACCATGTCAACTATTAAATGGTTCTCTATTACCTATAAGATAGACTCCAAGGATATCAGATTGACAAAAGTCTATAATATTGATATAAAACTTTGACCTGCAATCTAGGATCATCTTTCTTCTGTACTAAAGTACACTCTAGTATTAACTTTATTGTTGGTATCTTTGTGGCAAACCACGTCAGGTTTTGTTAGTCTAAAAATATATTTTTTAAAATTTTGCCTTCATTCTTAAAGAATTTTTTCAAACCAAGTATGGAATTCTATAATTGACAGTTAAGTTTTTCATCACATGAAAGGCTTCATTCCACAGTCTTCTGATTTTCATCACTGCCTTTGAGGAGTCATATACCCACCTATCTATCTCTTGTTTACTGAAAGTAATCTATCCTTTCTCTAGAAACTGCATTGGTTTTCTACAATTTTATCATCATGTATTTAAGCATAGATTTATTTTCATTTATTTCTTTTGGGGTTCGTTTGGATTCTTGAATCTGTGGATTGATATTTTATTATTTCTAGGAAATTCGCAGTCAAGATCCCTTCTGATGTTCCCTCTGCCCTTGTCTTTCTCCCTATATTTCCGGGACTTCAGTTAAACATATGATAGAGCTTCCTACTTTACACTTTATGTTCTTATCTTTCCCACTTTTTATTTTGGACTCTCCAGGACCACTATGTATAGTTTTCTCTTATTAGCTATGATTAATTTGTCCATCAAATTCCAGTTTATTTAATTTATTTATTTATTTAAAAAAATTTACATAATTTCTATTTCTTACTCAAATCTGTCTCAAGTAAACTTGGAAGTATAGTCACTCTATTGAAGAGGTCTCTTTTTTTTAATTTTGCATTACAGTATAACATACATACAGAAAAGTATGGAGATTATAAGTAAATGACTTGATGAATTTTCAGACTCAGCACACTTGTGTAATCAGCTTCCTGATCAAGAAACAGAACATTGCCAGCACTCCAGAAGCCCCTTTGTGACACTTTCTAGTCACTACCATCAAAGTAACCACTATTCTGACTTATAAACCAGGAGTCCACAACCCCTCGGCCACGGACCCGTACAGGTCAATGGCCTGTTAGGAACCAGTCCACACAGCAGAAAGTGAGCGGTGGGCATGCGAAGCTTCATCTGTATTTGCAGCTGCTCCCTAGCACTAGCATCACCACCTCGGCTCCCCCTCAGATCATCAGGTATTAGGATCATCTCATAGAAACTCTAGTCCCTGGTGCCAGAAAGGTTGGGGACCAGCGACCAAAACTAATCTAAACAACATAGATTAGTTGTGAATGTTCCATACATTATATAAATGAGATTATATAGAATATGTGCATTTGTATCTGGTTTCTTTTATGCAACATTATAAGATCCTTCTATATTGTTTCATATGGTTGTAAGTAGTTTTTTCTCCTACTGTATAGTATTCTGTTGTGTGAATATATCACGATTTATCCATTCTACACTTGATATTTAAAAAGTTTTCATTTGGGGGCTGGTGAGCAGATAAACACTCGTTGGTTATAAACCTAGAGAGGAATTTCTGTTTCATAGGGTAGGCATATGGTTAGCTTAAGTAGATACTGCCAAACCATTTCCCACAAGCAATGAATGAGAGTTTTACTTGCTTTATATCCTTGTCAACAATTTTTTTTTTATACTTTAGATATTTTGGTGGGTAGACTCATACATTTTTATATATATTATCCTCAGTGTAGTTCTTTAGTGGCAGCTATAGGATTTTGTAGTCGATTAAATAGTTATTTAGGAAAGTGGTTTTTAAAATTATAACTGGTTCTGTTCTTTTCTTTAAATTTTTGTTTAAATTTTAGTTTTATCACATTGTAATCAAATAATGTGATCTTTATTACCTTTACTTTTTGAAATTGGTTTTCTTTTAGAATCTAATATGTGGTCAGTTTTGTAAATGTAAAAAGGATGTTTAAAAGTAATATAGATTCTCTGTAGTGTTTTAAGTTTATGACGGCCTGATTAATATTTAAATCATTTATTTATCTTTTGTAAACTTAAACTGTCTAAAATAGAAAGGACAGATTAAAGATTTCCACTTCAATTGTGTTTCTCTTATTTTCTCGGAGCTAGCACATGTAGTGAAGTGATTCTCAAATTTTAGCATGCATAAGAATCAACTGGAGTACTTGTTAAAATGCAAAGCTCTAGAATAGATCTGAGGTGATGCCAGGAATTTGCAGTTTTAGTAAATATTCTGATTCAGGTAATGCAGGGGCTAAACTTTCAGATACACTGATATAGTGTCTTAGAGGCTCTTAAGTCATAAAGCCTCAGGACCAAATCCCAGTTATGTCCTTAATGGTGAGAACCTTGAAGAAGTTATTGAACTTTTCTATGCTCAGTTGTTTTCTTCTATAAAATGAGAATAATAACCATGTCTACTAAATAGTGTTATTCTGAACTCTAAATTAGCTAATGCATGTGAAATAGTAGCTTAGTACCTGACCACATTATTTATTATTGTGTAAAGGATCAGACCTCTTATTTTCATATACTATTTTATCAATGCAAAATGACTCTGTCTTATTTATTGAATTCAACTTCGATTATTATTAAGGACCACTTATCCATTTTTATTGCATTTTCCTATTATATTTTTTCCCATTTAAAAATATTTCCAACTTTTAAAGTACTTTATTTTGATATTGCTCATAAATTGCAGGTAATTGTTTTTCTTTCATTAATTCAATCTAAAACTCTTACTATGGGAGTTAACTCATTTACATTTATTTGCTTTATCTTCTACAAGTTCCTTTTGCTTTAGTATTTTCATTTTGTCATGCTATTTACTTTGTTTTTTATACTATACTTTTCTTTGCTTTTGTTTAGGTATTTGGAACAAATTAACCATCTTTTTAATTTACCTTTGTGTTTAAAAGTTGTACCTATATTTTATCTTATCAATGTTAAGTATGAAACAATATTTCTTGATTTCTCCCCTTCTCTTGACACAATGTCAGTGTAAATAGAGCAATGTTTTACATAGCTAAATGTTGATAAGACTTATTTATAAACTTTGGATTTTAAGAATTTCAACCAGGAAATGTCTGGTTTTGTTTACTTCATTCAGTTTATATTATATTGACTTTTTTCAGCTCAAAGTTTTCTTCTGAACAATGTTTTATTTTTAAATTTTACTTTATCTGTTTTTCATGTGACTGGAAATTTTGATGTCCTAGATCTGGTTTCCATATCTTTTTTACATTTTTTTTTCTGTCCTAGAATTCTTTTTTAGTCTTTTAGGATTTGACTCTGACACCTAAACAACATCAATCCCAACAAATATTATTTTCCATGTCCCCTATTGTACTCAAAAGACATTTGCTCACCCCTCACAGAAAATTTAATTTGTCTCTGATGTGTAATGTACGTAGAAAGAATGGAGCTGATCAAATCACAATAAGCATTGACTCCAATATATAGGTTCTAAATGGATCAATCTATGATGTTTATAAGAATGAAGTTCTAAGTGTCATAAGTATGTCTTGTCTTTATATCACTTATTGTCTGCCTGATTGGTGGAAGAACTCTTTTTGTATAGATGCCCTGAGCTTAGCATGGGTTGCCAGCAAAAATAAGGCCCCTAGCTTTGCCTCTGCTTACTTCTCCAGCTTCATCTTGTGCCACTCTATAATCTTATACTGAATTTCTTTCACCGTGTCAAATACTTTCAGTATACTTCGACTCCAGGTAACAGAAACACTGACTCCGACTAGCTCAAGTAATGTGAGAATTAACTCAAAACTGGAGGTCCAAAAGTATGGCAAACTCTAGGTATGACAGAAATCAATACTGACTTAATTATTATTATGAAACACTTTAATTTATTCCAGTTCTGTGCTAGGCTCGCCACAGTTTGGCTTCATGTTAAGGCGGGTTATTCTCTGTGTAGCAAGATGATTGCCAATGAAAATAAAGGCTACCGGCTTTTATTTTTTTTTATTAATCACATCCAACCGGAATGAGAGGAAATTCTCTCCTTGAAGCATGGACTAGGGCTTTTTCTTTAAGTTTTATTGAGCTAACTTAAGTCAGGTGCCAACTATTGGACAAATGACAGTCACCAAGGGAATGCAACACATTGATTAGCTTGAACAAGTCAGATTCTCCTGAACATCCAGAGATGCAATTAGATATCTGAACAAAATCAAAATCACATTCAGAATAAGAAAAGGGTAAATAGATGTTGAGAAGGCAATAAACAGTGTATACCATGGATTCCACCTTCCTTCTCAAATCCTGATCTTTGCACACAGTTTCCTCTGCCTGAAATACTCTTTGCCTCCCTCTTTACTTAGCTTACTTTTACTTTTTCAGCTCTCATCTTAAACATAATTCCCTGACCAATGCAAACTGCATTAAAGATGTCGAGGCCTATATAGATTTTGTAGATTAAATGCAATTTGCAGATGGAGTGAGAATAACTCAACAGCCTTAGAATTAGTTATATCTAGAATATATTTCAGGCTTTAGGCAGCACTGTACTCTATGACTTCACAGGCTGGGTACTGCAGTTGAATAATACCTCACTTTCTAGGGCAGGGATGTCAGCAAACTATGGCAATTGGCCAAAGCCAGCCCACCACCTCATTTTGTAAAGCGTTATTTGAGCACAAGCACATTTATCTATGTATGGCTTACAAGGCTAAAATATTTACTGTGTGTCCTTTACAGAAAAGAAATATGCCATCCTCTGACTTGGAGAACACAATGGGCCCTTTTTTAGGTCTTGTCTTGCTGAGAGTTCCTACACCTGGGGAATTGACTTGTGATTCCCTGGCCTCACAGTAAACAGGAAGGTAACAGGTTTTTTGTTGTTGTTGTTGTTTGCCCCTTTTACTTGTACTTGGGGAGCGTACAGAGAAGTAACTATAGTCTCTATAACAATTGATGGGAGAGGGAGTGGGCAGGACTGGAGTGCATAAAAACACCCACAAGACTGACAAAGATGAGCAACTCATACTTAACAGATTCTTCATACTGTGTTGTCATCAGCAGTTGTAGTCCACTGTGGAGAACTGGAAAGTCTATATATCTATCTAGGTTCATGCTGCTTTATCTTCTGTTTTATTCAATAGTCTCTGAAGTAGTCTCTGAATAGTTGGTTTTCTATACCTGTTGTCCTTAACAACTTTAAACTATAGATATGTAATCATCCATCGCATTATTGAATTAAGTATAACAAGATTTGTCTATTTTGATGGCTAAAGGTCTTAGGTGGACGTAAAGTATGAAAGTATTTACTTAGAAAGTTGCATTTGATTTCTTTTTCCAAATGATGAGCTTTTTGAAGATAGGGACCATATTTTATACTACTTTGTATGTCTCACCTAGAAGGAGGAGTAAGTGCTAGGCTGTTCAATAAATGCTTGTGAATGTGAAATAAAAATAACAGTTTAAATGTGCGATCAAGCAAGATCGAATGCTTTGGCTAATTCATTGTTTTAAGGAGGAAAAAAATTCAGAACACTTCCTATATCCTATAATTTTATGTGTTCTCATATAAAAGATGTAAGTGAAATAGTAATAAATCCAAAATAAGTGAAACTAGAATAGTGTATTTGCTGTTAAAAGCACACATAAGGACTATTTACGGAAGATTATACCTTTGATCTGTAGTCATAGCCATATTCACAAAAGGCTCAGGGACTTAATATGCTTGAATTGCCCTAACTAATAAGGCAACTCTGTGCTCTATTTCTTGCAAATGGCATGTTAAAAGAAAAAAAAGTCAGAATCTGTCAATATCATAAAGCTCAAGTCCAATTACTCAGAAACATGCAGCCTTTTCATGAATTCAAAAATACTTAACTAAAGGTGAATTGTGATTCTAGTCTACAAGACTGGTTCATGAAAGGTAGTAAAGCTAGCATAATATCAACTCTATGATTGACTATGGAGCCCTAGTTCTACCTTGGTTCCTGACTCATTTGCAAAATACATGAAGCTAAAATGTGAATGTAATTATTCTTTTACCATGTAACAGCCACTGTTCAAAGCACTACAAGTGTAATGTTGAATAATACAAGTAAGATCTATGGCTTTGGGGAGTTTATATTTTATTGGAGCAAGAACATGTAAGTAATAGGACACATTGTAATATAATCAAGTAATAAGTGGTAGACCAGGTAAAGTACTGGGTGCTATGAGAGCACAGATAAAGAATATTCAAACCAGAGTGAAGGATCAAGCAAGGTCTCCCTGAGGAATTCCACTATTACTTATACACCTACAAATGAGTTGAAGTTAACCCAGCAGAGAGGTAGGTGGAGAGTTGGTGAGAATAGTGGTGAAGAACATCCCAAGGAAAGGGAACAACAAATGAAAAGATCCTGAGGTAGAAACAATAGGGTAAAATATTGGAATTTTTGATGGAAAAGATAATTTTCTAGAAAAATGTGTATTTAACAAAAATAGTTCCAGAAACAGCATGACTAACATGAGATTAGGCTTAAGAGGTAGGCAGAAGTGATATTATGAACAGCTTTATTGATTGCGAAAAAGATTCTGAACCATGTTAACTAGTGCAATGAGAAGTCACAGAAGGATTTTGAGCAGGGTGATGACATGAATAGGTTCATTTTCTTAAAAAATATCACCTGTTATTATATAGAAACTGAGGAGAAGAGAAAGAGCATAGGCAAGATGCCCAGTTCAGATACAATCCACTTCTTCTCCATGCTTTCATTTGTAGGAATATTGTGCATAATATTCCTACTACCTGTGATTATATATGTATACAGAAAAACAATGACAGAGAATACACAAAATATTAACCACAGGGTATTGTCCATGGTTTTGTTTTCTCTTTTCTACCTATGACAGGTCAATTAGTGATTTATTTGATCCTTTGAATTAGTCAAGAAAGGCTGTTATGCTTCAGTAACAAACGACCCCCAAAACTCTATGATTTAAAACAACAAAAGTTTTTTTTGCTTATGATACATGTTCACCTTGGGTCAACTGGTAGACTTTGCTTAATGTATTACTCATTCTAGGATTCAAGCTGACAGAGAAGCCATGATCTGAAGTGTTACCCATTGTTGGGGAATTGACTAACTTCTAGAGAGATTCTACATAAAAGTGATGCATATCACCTTTTCTCACATTGAGGAGTGATGAAGAATGTAGTCATATAATTGAAAAGAGGAGAATAAATTTTTATGACCAAAAGATAACCTATATAATGAGAAAAAAATATTTACAAATCATGTCTTATAAGCGTCTAGTATCCAGAATACATAAATAATTCTTAAAACTCAACAGCAAAAACAACCCAATTAAAAAATGGCTAAAGGACTTAAATAGATATATCTCCAAGGACAGTATACAAAAGGCCAATAAAAACATGAAAAGATACTCATCAGTATTAGTCACTAGAGAAAGCAAATCAAAACCACAAAGAGATAGATACCACTTCACACCCACTAAGATGTCTAGAATTTTTTTTAAAAGGAAAATCGCCAGGGTTGGTGAGAATGTAGAAAAATTTGAACCCTCATACATTGCTAGTGGGAATGTCAAATGGTTCAGCTACTGTGGTTCCTTAAAAAGTTAAACATAGAATACCTTATCACCCAGAAATTCCACTCCTGGGTTTATACCCCCAAAGAATTGAAAACAGGTACTCAAATACGTATACACACATGTTCATAGGGAGCACTATTCACAGTAGACAAAGGTGGAAACAATCAAATATGCATCAACTGATGAATAGAGAAATTCTAGTATATCTATACAGTGGAATATTATTAAGTCATAAAAGGAAATGAAGTACTGATACATGCTACAAAGTAGATGAACTTTGAAAACACACAAGAGTGAAAGAAGCCATTCACAAAAGGTCACATATTGTATTATTCTATTTATATGAAACATCCAGAACAAGTAAACCTGTAAGAGGTGGAAAGCAGATTGGTTGTTGCCAGAAGCTGGAAAGTGGAGAATAATGACTTAATGGATATGGGTTTTCCTTTTGAGGTGATGAAAATGTTTACAAAGTAGATAGAGGCCGTGGTTGCATGACACTGGAATGTACTAAATGTCACCGAATTATTCAATTTAAAATGATTAATTTTTATTACATGAATTTCACCTTAAAAAATTATTACAAGAACTAAAGACTACCACACATCTCTCTAAAAAATATGTCATAAGTTAACTGTAGAATATTTTGAAATAGTTAATGTACAAATAAATTTTAGAATATAAGTGACTCTTTGGGAACTATTTTTTTATGACCGTAATTCTCATCTTCCCTTGCAGTTCTTTTGCCTCCTATAAAAACATCAGATATCTTCCTACATGTTTATACGTTTTAAATTGCTCTCTACAAAGGTCAAAATTAGCAATATATTTTGAGTAAGTATCCGCTTCCTGAAGATTAGGATTTTCCTTGTCCCTTTGAATAGAGGCCAGGCCCGATTGCCATCTGAATATCTAAGAGTCAAAATTAGCAGAGTATTTGTTATAATTTTTCAGGAAGAACTATTTTTTAGTAGAGGTCAAAATTATTAGAATCCTCGAATCTTGTCCAAAGTGCTACTCTGTGTTTTTTAATGACATGTTAGCCAGGCCTGAAAAGAAGCCATGAAAAGCAGCTAACAAATAAAAATTAAAAAAAAAAAAAAAGGTTAGGTGTGCTTTCTAAAGAGAACAGGCACCATTACAATTTCAGACTGCAGAGAGTTCATGCTATTCAGACCTTAATATGCTTGCTGATAAAGCATGTACTGATAAAAATCTGATCACCTAAGGTCACTCAGGAATGCACTTTCTGCCCAGAGGTGGTTTGCTGGTATGGTCAAGTCATAAAATTCGTTTTTTGTGTTTTGGTTTTTTTTTCCCCAAAATAAAATGAAAGGTATTTAAATTGTTATAACAGGTCAAAATAATTTGTCTAATGGTTCCTCAACCAGTCACTGCCCCATGTAATCTAAGTTGACACTGCTGACAATGGTGTTTTCTATATCAAACTTCTTTATCTCAACAAATAATACACAGAGAATCATTCAAGTGGTATGGCCTGTTCAATATCTGCCATTTCATCTCTGACCAGCCTAATGCAAAGCATTATGGATATTTGAGAGCAATGGGTCCGAAAGGGTTGTAGATAAAGCAATAGGTGATTTTTTGTGTGTGGGGAGGGACACTAAAGGCATGAGGCTAGATAGGAACGGGCTATGATATGATCAACAAAGGGAAGGAAGTGAAAAGAGACAGAAAGGCAAGGCCTAAAATATTTTTGAAATTTTGAAAATTTTAAAATGGGATTCAAAATCCTGTTTCCACTCCTTGCTAACTGTATAACCTCGGACAGTTACTTTACCTTTCCGTGCCTCAGTTTCATCTGTAAAATAGAAATAATAATGCCTAACTCTTGATCTAAGGAATAAATGAAGTCAGTTCATGTGAAATGCTTAGAATAGCGATTCTTAAACTTCTGTGCATGTCAGAGTCGGCGAGAGAGGCGGGGCTTGCTGAAACAGTGCTGGCTCCCACTCCTTGAGTTTTTGATTCAGTCTAGGATGAGAGCTCGAGACTGCATTTTTAACAAGTTCCCAGATGATTCTGATGCTGCCACTCTGGGAATCACTCTTTGCAAACCATTGTTAGAATGATGCTTGGCCTATGGTAAGTTAGGAATGACTGTTTTATAAAATTACAGCAATAACAATGTATTAAGCAGGCACTTTGGAGATTATTTTATATGTATTGCTTCACCTAAGCATCACCACAACTCTCTGAAGAAAGTACTGTGTCCAGCACCTTATCACAGATGAAGAATGAATACCCAAAGGGGTTGGGGAAATTGGCCAAAGCCCCATACCTTATAAGTGGCAGAGATGTGAATGAATTCAGTCTGCATGACTCCAGAGATTAGGCAGGTGAATGCTCAAATCTGTTACTGCCTTGCATCTCAGTAGTGCCTTGACCCTGCCCCAAGTTTGGTTCTGTTCGCTTTGGCACCAAGAAAGTGTATAGCTTGCTAGGCTATACTGGACCATTAAAAATGTTTTTGTTTATTCTTCCCCATTATCTCCACCTTATCTTCTCCACCTGCTAACCCCAATCAGGGAGCATTTGCCCAGTGCTCACAGCCTGTATCTGGAGTGTTCCAGCCCCATCTCTAACGCAAATGTTTCTTATTTTCTTTCATCAATACCTAGCTCATATGTCATCTTTAGAAACCCTTTCGTGATCATCTCTTTCCCTCTCTACCCCCTCCTCCTCCCCTGCCCCTCTCAACCCGAAAGAGTTGATCACAGCCTCCTGAGTTTAGAGTAAAGGAGCTAAGAGCACTGAACTGGAATTGAATTCTAAACCTACTTCTATTCCTTACTAGCTGTATGACCTCGAACAAGTTGCTTAACATGTCTGAGCCTCAGTCTTTTCATCTCTAAAATGGTGATGATAATAGTGCCTACCTCAGGATTGTGAAGATCAAATGAGTTTATCTACATAAAATACTTAACACAGTTTAAAGGATATATAATGTGATATATAAAATACACTCAAAACAGTAGCTATTTTGTAATGTCATCTTTACAATATAGTCCATACGTAAAGCCTATACCTTATCACATTGTATTATAACCATCTGTTTCCCTGTCCATGCCCTTTGCTAGGCTAGGAGCTCCCTGAGGATCTCTTTGTCCCCACAGTCTCTATACCAGTCATTCTCATAGTGTGGTCTTATACTGCCTATAACTGTACTGCTTGAGTTTGCCATGAACCCATGTCATGGGCCTGAGTTAATTGTGCACTAGGATCTTGTTCCTTTGACTCCTGGACATGTACTTCCATTAGCTATCTTAGCACAGTGTGTGATTCTCTAGGGACCCTACCCTGTAAAGGGGAACTACTTTTTTTTTTTTTTTTAATTATCTACTCTAGTGAATCTCACAGTGTGGTCCTTGGGCCAGTGGCATCACCTGGGAACTTGTTAGATCAGAAACTCTGGGAGAAGGATCCAGCAATCTGTGCTTTCTCAAGGCCTGGGCTAGAGTTTGAGAACCACTGCTCTCTCCTGCTTGGTTTAAGAAATATCTGATTTCCTAAGGGCCTACTGTCTATTTGTTTTCCTTTTTTTTTTTTTTTTTTCCATAAGGCATCTTGTTTCCAAGATTTTTCTAGGGCCTACTCTAGCAACACCATAGTGAAATAGTTATTACTGGACTTGGACTTTATATCAATGTTACAAAGAGAATAAAATAGAAATCTTAATATTGTATGTAACATTCTTAAACTCTTTAAGTGTTGAGCAAGCTGAGATTTTCTAAGACTGCCATTCCTATGAGAAAAATATAATTTTAACCATCCTTATTGCAATTAATAAAACATCTAAAGACTTAAGGAAAATAAGCCTCTCTCTCCAACAACAAAAAACACTCTTCATTGCTAACCTAAGACAGTTGCCCATTGATTTCAAGATATCTCTTAATCACATATTTAACTCTATTGAATTATACTGCCTGTTTATGCATACACAATTACTGACAACTGTAGAGAATTTTAAGTCCTTGAGAGGGTTCCAGAGGCAAATCCTTAGTGAAAAAACAAAAGTGGCAACTTGATCAAAATACTGTAGATTTTATTTCCACACAGCAGTGTGCTCAGTACTCTCTATAGGACATCAAACCATTAAAACATGCTTGTTTGCATGTGATCTAAGCATAAATCTAGGCTGGTGAGGCTACAGCACCTCACTTTTGGTGATATTTCAGAGAGTATTAAATGGGGAATTAGGACACCTGAATCCTAGGACAGGCCCTTCTGTGGACTAGTTCTGTGACCTTGAGCCAATCACTCTCTTTCTCTTTACCACATTCCCCTGTCTATAAAATACAGAGGTTTGAACTGGTGATGTTTAAAACATATAGCTGCTTTAAAATTTCTGGGTGCCCTGAAGGTCAAGATTTAGAGTTAAAGTAATAGTCAAACCTGGGCTCACATTCTTGTGAATGAAACTACAGATATACCTCAGAGATATTGCAGGTTTGGTTCAAGACCACTAATAAAGCAAGTATGATAACGTGAGTTGTAATCGTTTTTCTTGTGAAGGGTCTTGCCTTTGTTTTGTAGAAAACATAAGTGAAGTGCAATAAAGTGAAGCACAGTAAACTGAGATATGCCTGTATAGTAACATGACTTGAAACAAATCTCATTAAAGGTTATGTGAAAGTCACTGGGGATCAGAATAGACATCAGAGTGATGGTAAAGATGGATTCTCAATGAGCTAAGCCTACTTCCTGAGTGCAGGTTGGACAATCACTAGTCCAAGGACCTCTTAGATTCACCCTCTCTGTTAAGGACCATCCACTCATGCTGTTTTACTTCTAAACCCCTTTCAATAAATTCTGGGTGTCCAACATTCTTGGACATCTCTTTCCAGTGATAGTGTCACCAAAAGTTCTGAAAGTAGACATCCTGAGGACCATCTGGAGTTCTTTTGAATTTCCTAAAGAGGTTGTAGGGTTGGCATACCAATTTTCTCTTCATCCTTCAGGCCATTCTGCCTTACAGCCTGCTTCCATGTTAAAAGCCTATGGAGCCTGAGGAGTCACCAGTGTATGCCATTGAAGGAGGTGCCAGAATGATGCACTATTTTTTCTCATATTCTTTAGTGAACTACAAAACATTCTTTAGAGCCTCTTAGGTATCTAACAGCAGTCCAGAAAATATCTTCGAATCTGGAAGCTTTTATATCATTGAGTATTTAAAGACAATATTGGTAAGGTATGAATCTATTTGTCTTTCTTCTAATATCCATTCTTAATACATTTTTCAGAAACAATGATCAAAGTAAGAGAGAACTTCTGATTCACTCCCAAGAACAGAAGTAGTTCTATATTAGCCCATTCTCCATGAAACAGCATTGAAAAGCTTTATATTGATATCGCTGATAAAACTACAATAGAGACATGTCAAAAATTACAATTTTCTGCCCATGGCAATGTTAATTGCCTTATTCTGTAGAATTTTCTATAGCTACCTTAACTTCTAAATATTTGTTTGGGTACAGCTGTAAGTTTGATACTTCCTAATTTTGTGTACCTGATTTTGGATCATTACCCTTGTTTTACTTTTGGTTTTCATATTTAAATTCCAAGGATTTTTTTAAGCTACTAAATACTAAAACAGCTTCAAGATGAACATAAGCATCTGAGTGCCCCAGGATCTGGCAGTTAGACAAACAAATACAGTCTAAGCAGATGCTTGAACAGCCAGGGGAGCCTTAGGCAGAACAGAGTACTCTAACTCCAAGAGATGCTGGCAGAACCCAGGGACCATCGTTTCCTAGCTTGTAAGCAGCCTAATTCCCCAATGTTATGCCTCCAGTTTGAGAGTTTTTATTTCTGGCCTCAAAGTAGGTTCTTGTAGCTTTGCCTGGCTTCCCGCAAACCTCTGCCTAAAATGCTCCATCCCCCAGGAAATTATACCAAGAAAACCTAATGTGGAAGCACAGACTAGAAGCAACAGAGGTGAAATCCCAGAAGTTCTAAAAACACTTCCGTGAATTTTAAAATAAGTACTTCTTATTTGTCAACCACCTTACCAAATGTTTTATATGGATTATCTAATGTAATCCACACAACAGTTGAAGTGGTAGACACTATTATTTCTCCCAGGACATCAACAAGAAAACTCAGGCCAAGGGGAGTTAAGTGACTTGCCCAAGTTCTCAAAGGTAAAAAGGGATGTAATTAAATAGTCAGATACCAGAGTCCATGTTTCTAACCCCTGCACGACACTGTCTCTGTGTAACATGTAAGAGATGTAGTTTAGGGGGCCACTGGTGCAAGACTGAGAATGCTGAAGACTGTCCCAGCATGCTCTGCAGCACTCGAGCTGTGTTCATGCAGTGACTATGCAGGGCATTCAAGCCCAGGGCTGTGGCCCTGCAGTTCATTTCCCAAATGGTCACATCACTGTCTCTAGAGCATAGCTATGTTGGGAGAGGTAATTCTGCCAGGCACATCTCAGCTGATAAAAATTATTGCAGTCAAAAATTGCCCTGACAGGACACGACTCCAGGTGGAAAGAAATAAGGAAGGAAACAAAGACCTAGATAATTCGAGGTGAGCCTGAGGGTCCATGAGAGGCAGAGAATAGCTTCCACACATCATTTGCCAAATGCACCTAGTGAAAGTCTCATTTAAAAAAAAATCCAGCCAACATACCAATGAACGAGTGAATAAGTGGTTGCTAGCAGGTGCACAAAATCATTTAAAAAAAATCCTGCTTTTCTTGCACAGTCCCATCCTTAATGGCTGTTCTTGCTGTTTCTATCCTGGCATGCCAAGATTACTTCAGCGTCTGCCCTTTGAAACAATTATCCTCCTCAGAGGAGTCCAGAGACTCTGGGTCAGGGAGAGTTCCACAGGTCACCAAGCTATTCTCCCCATGGTCAAGGAAACAGTATAAACAGAAATAAGTACCTTCCAGAGGCTTGAAGAAAATGCACCAGGAGGGAAGAGTGGGTCAGATGGGAAAAGAATACTTCAGAAAACCCAAAGTGATAGCGGCTCCTCAGGAAGTCCTATGTCTTTTCCTCATGTTCCATATAACATGTTGAACTTTGTCTCATGAGCATTAAATCTAGTTTACTTTAGTCATGAGTGCATGCATTAGTAGTTACTGGCATCGTGCCACTGCATTTTTATCTCCAAGTTTATCCTGTTTTGACCTCCTGGAGTATTTCCCCACCATCATTCTGCCCCAAACTCAGTTATGTCTGGAAAACATACTTAACGTAGCCTGAACCTCTTTCCTGGAATACCTTGGCTCTCTGTCTTTTATGGTATGCTCCATTCATTCACTTGTTGAGTGCCCCCCATAAGCCAGACCTGTAGTAAGGCACCACCAAGGCTACAAAAGGTAAATAGGCAGTCCCTGACCTTGAAGAGGAGAGAGAGCTGTCAAGACATGTTTCCCCAATTTGAATTTTTCCCAGCTTCAGGAACTGCAACTGAGTTCACTTAATGGCAATGGCCCGGTTCTCTGCTGTTTACTCCCACCTGCTGATGTAGGAACTTCAGACTCTGTGCCAATCATGTTAGTGTTTTCAGCAAAAAGACCCTTGCACATAGCAGAGGGAATGCAGTTAGCATTAATACGATGGCTAGGTGGAGGGCCAGGGGAAGGAGGGAGCAATTGAGGGGATCGTTTTATGAACTATATAGAGTCTAGCCAATGTACTGCATAGTTGAAACTAATATATATATATATATATATATATATATATACACACACACATACATATTTTTAAAAGACACTTGCAGTTTTTACTTATAGCCCAGCCCTTGCTCTCCATGGGGCTTAGACATGAGCTACATGGGGAGCCGAAATGGAAGGTAATTCCAAGTGGCAGACAGTATATGGAGGATGCGAACTCAGGTCTATTTGATTACAGGACCTGAAATCTTAATGACTATACTATGTCCATACATTAAGAGTTTTGTTTATTTGTGAAAGTGAACTTTCCAATGGAAATTATTTTATCCTTCCAGTTACACATTCCATACTTGAGTTAGGAGTGTGGGCATAAGGGACACTGGAGAAAGCCGTAAAAAGAGATTAAAGCCCCATGCCCCTATAAAGCCAAGTTTACAATCTTTCTCAGCTGTGGAAACTTAGAATTAGTTTTTTTACAAAGCACTTCCTCATCTGAAGGTACAGAATTCCCAGAATTTGCCAGCAGAAACACTAGACTGACGCCAGGCTGTAAGCTACTGAGTACAAAGTATTCTATAGCCTTCTCTCAACATATATTTTTAGATTCTTTTTTGTGTAATAACGGTTGCTGAGACTGCCTGCAATTCCTTCTTGGAATACATTCTGCCCTATTTTTCTCCACTAAGATTCTGGTTTCAAATTTATCTAATTACTTTCCCTTGCAGCATTAAATCAAGGTGGCTTAAAAATGGAGATGACCCAGTGAGTTTAATTATTCTCTAATGTGCCACACTGTGGCAAATGCTGTGTTTATGGCATAAATAATAATTGCAAAGGACAGTAAGACTTTTTGTTTGTTTTTATTTTGTTTTATAAAGTCAGCATAAGATTTATCTGAGTTTTAAAACTTGAGTGTCGTCTTTTTCAAGTGATGGTACACTATAGCAAAGCTGTTCACGCTAAATTCATTCAGAATCTTTTTTCTATGTCTTTTTTAGAGAAAGAGAATGAGTGTGAATTTTAGGGATATTGAATCAGCTGACATGCCTATTAAGTTAGCTTACCCCAATGACTTGTTTTTCCCCCAAATCATTGATATGTTGATAAGCATTAGTGCTATTCGTTGTGAGGTTAAGCTAGAATACAGCAATGCGTGCATTAAAATGAGAGAAAAACAGATTAAAGGGTAGGAAAAGGAATTTTGTTGGCCTCTTATCATTTGACTGATGTCTTTGAAAAATCAAAGTTTTATTTCTCTTCGAGACCTTCTGCTCAATTTCCCTTTTATTTTATCCTGCAAAATAAGAATGCAGTATGGCTTCAAAGATAAGATTCTCGATTCTCTCTAAAACAAGATGGTCATCTTTTAATTGCCAGCTATTATTTTTACCCAACATGCAGAAATAAATCCATAGTGAGAAAGGTTTGTTTGTTTCCGTTAACAGCAGATAGACTTTCTGGAAGGGCTTTGTTTACCTGCTTTACAAGGAAATGGAACCAGTTGCTCTGAGACTGCTTTGAATCACAATGTAGCATCAGGCTTTAGTACTCATTTTAGTTAGCACCCCCTTTACACTGCAGAGCATGGCAAAGAGACTCTAGAGGTTCCTAGAAGGAGGAGCTCACTATTCAAGAGGAATTTGCTCATTTCATTTTTCATTTATCCAATCAAAATAGACCATAGTGAAGGAGTTATGTGGAACTGAATTCTTTTAAGATCCTGAAACTCCACTGAGACCAAAGAGAACTGGAGTCAGGAGAAGGGAGGGCAATAGGGGGTAGACCACATTCATTTGTGCTACACTCTCTGCTCCACAAATCTCAGAGCCTAGCTACCTCTGCCATTCTGGGGCTCTTTTCCTAGGATGCCAGAAATTCCCAGCCCTGACAAAAAGCAAAAAAAAAAAAAGAGAGAGAGAGAGAGAGAGAGAGAGAGAGAGAGATACTATGACACTGGGATTCCTGTATAGATTAAGAATTCTTACCAGATTGATAAATCCTATGGAACAGCATTGTCCTGCACATTGGAGATATGAGTTCTAGGTCAAGATTTGTTCATCTTTAACCTGGGGACTTCTGAGCCTCAGCTTCCTCATCCTTGAAATGAGAAGATTGGATAAAAGACGATCTCTGAGATAGCTTTCAGCTCTAGCATTTTGTAATATTTCTCTTCTTCTCATCCTATTCCCTCTTTGGTTTGAAGCAAACCACTGAGTGCAAGGGACTGTCTGGTTCAGTGCCTCTGCCAAAGGACATTTGAGCTATACGAAGCACTGGGGCTCTGCACATATGACCTGAGCACATTATGTGGCCAGATCCAACTTTATTTCCTCAGCAATGAACAATTATCCTCACCAAAACTCTATATAAATGTATCTATCCTCTGGGCCAAGGGCTGTAAGCCATGTTATGTCATTCTTCCATTCTGTTTTATGATCTCTTTTTTTTTTTTTTGCAAGGTAATGGGGGTGGTTACACTTTTTCATATGCCTTCAATTTGACAGATATTAAATAAATACCTGCCAAGTTCCCACTACTGGACTGGAAGTCATAATGGGTTGAAGACATATACTGTATTATATGTATATTTGTGCGTGTGTGTGTGTGTGTGTGTGTGTGTGTTATAAATAGTCTCAAGAAATATAAACACACTCCTTGGGGGAGAGATGAGATAAATGTATATAGGCCAACATTTGTAAGTGGACTACATCCAAGACAACTAAATGTTGTACTATGTAATGGAGGCTGTATGAGCCATGGGCCATCAACAAAGAAAGAGAGGGTCTTAATGATTTAAGGAAGACTTGACCAAGGATTTAGGGTTACCACTGGCTCTTGAATGTTGGGTGGGTTCTGAATAGGTTGAAAAGTGGGAAGGCCTTATGGGATGAGATTGCAACCTGTGGAAAGGTACTCTATTAATTAAAGTTCTTTTGGTTTCAGGCAACAGAAACTGTGCAGAGCTTTGCTACTCAGATGTCATCCCCAGACTAGCGACATCAGTATTATCTGGGAAATTATTGGACATGAAGCATCTTGGGCCCACTATGGATCTACTGAATCAGAATGTACAGTTTACCAAGGTCTTCAGGTGAGCCATACACATTAAAGTTTGCCTAACATTGGAGTAGGGTAATTGTTCACAGCCTTGGATGCATGTTGATGTCAAAAATCCAGAAATACATAAATTAAGACCACCAAATCAATAAACAGTGTTTAATCAGAGTTCGTTGTGTATGTAAAAACAGTTCGTGAACTGGGAGCTTTCAAATTCAGAATGATATGAAGCTGAGGTACACAAAGTTATAGGATGGCTAATAAAGTGAAAATGAAGAAGCAGTTTATTCTTTACAATGATTGATTATTACAATGGAGGTTTCCAGACAGCAGGGGATTGGTTAAAGTGATTATCTCATACCATTTTTAGGAAGATGACTTATGTTTCTTTTAGGATTGTCAAAGGCACTTACAAGAAATAACCTAAGTTTTGTTAATGTTTGTGAAATAAGACAGATTTAGTTTTGTTTACATGGCTTAGATGGTTTGATCTACTTGGGGAATTTTCAAGTTTGGTCTTCATTTTGTATTTAATTTTAATATTGGGATCACCTGGGGAACTTTAAAAAAATACTGGGTCTCACTCCCATTGACCTTAAGCTACTTAAGCTATCTTCAATAGCAGGCAATGAAGGGCTTTGCTTATTGAAATGTCACTGGAATGTTTCTTGAAATTATTGAAGAACAAATTCAAGGAGACCAGGAACCAAAGTTGCTAGAGAGAAATACCAGGTACATTTTATGAATCTTCCTTCTAAAGCAGTGCTTCTCAGTGTTAACATTTATCCCTAAACCAATCAGCTTTGGATAGAAGGAGATAGGAGTTACTACTTTATATCCAGGCTCATTTTCAAAGAAGGGTAAATTCTGAGCTAGGCAGCTGCTATACAATATGTCTTCTATAACCACCAGGGCAAAAATGAGCATGGAACATACAATCAAACAAGAACAGAGAGCAGAAATTGCTACCTTCCTTCAGCTGAAAGTTTTTTGGCTTAGATAACTACGATCATGCTCATATGTAATCTTATTCCTTCTTTGTTTCATTTGTTTTCTTTAAGTTATTTTATAAGCGGTTAATTATTAAAATCTCTAACAATATAAAACAATATACGGTGAAAAGCAAGTCTGCCTTCTACCCTAGATTATCCACCCCACAGCCTTCTCAGGTTCCCTACACAGAAACCACCACAGTTAAGTCTCTCACATTTGCACCTTTGCAAATACTGAAGTTTCTAGCTCTGAGTTTGATGTAACAAGCCAACGTCATTTGGAGAGTTTGCATGCTCATATTATTATGGAGAGACTTCCCAGGAAATAAATTATATGCTAGCCATTTGAAATGGAAACTTAAGTAGATCAAATTAACATCATAATACCACCTTAGCCTTGTATCACAGGACTTTAAATTTTGCAAAGCACTTTTTGTATGCATTATCTCATTTGATCTTCATATTGATTCTGTGAACTTCTTCAGGGCAGGTATTTTCCCATAATTAAGCAATTTCTGAGGTTCAGGGAGGTTGTGATTCATCCCATAATCATGCTTCTCACCAAAATAAAAGGCCTTCTGAGGTAAAATTGAATTGTAGTCAAATATTTATTTCCAACACTTCTCTTAGGAGCTCTCTTGCCCCAGACTGCAAAATCATACTAGGGTAGGATATTCAACTGCTTTTCACCAATTAAAACATCCCCTGGGTTTTCCCAGGCCCAGCTACTATAATTGACTAGCCAAGCTCAGGTAATGATGGCAATACTTTGCAGTTAACTAGAATTTCCCAGGTTACCCTGGAGCTTCACGTCCAGGCAAATATCAATTCATTCAACAAATATTTAATCCTACTTTGTGCCGGGCACTGTTCTAAACACTAAGGACACAGTGGTACACAGGACAGACAAGGTGCCTACTTTCATTGAGCTTATGTTCCATTGTACGAAGAGAAGAAAAGAAGAAATGAATTTGAATTTTAGAGGATGATGAGTGCTATAAAAAAATAAAACAGAACGATGGGTGATAAGACAGAATGACTCATGCACTGCGCTAAGTATTTTCAATTAGAGGAGTGAGGAAGACTCTCTGAGGAGGTGACTTTTGGGCTGAGAATTGAATTATATTGCTGGAACTGTGCCATTTGTCAGTTGTGTGAACCTCAGGCAAGTTAGTTAACTTCTTTAAGTATTAGTTTATTCCTCTGTAAAACATGGGTTATATATAGTAGTCTAATAGTGGCATTTACCCATGGTGTCATTCTGAGGATTAAAATGAGGTAATATATGCAGAGAATTATAACTTTTAATATGTAAGCACTCAGCAAAGATTAGTGTGGATTATCCATGATTTCACTTTGTCCTCATTAGCAATCCATTAAACTGTGTCTATTTTTTGACTAAGAAAATTGGGATCAGGAGAGGTGCAAGAGGTGAAATGATATTGGGTCAATATGTTGATGATATCTTGCCCAGTTTATCTACTTGCAGTTAGAGAGTTCTACTAGCGATGCTGCCTTTGAGAGAGTTTGGCAGGCTGAAGACATAGGAGATATATGGACAAGCAACCATTTTATGCTGTTCAAATCAGAATAGGGCTTGCTAACCCATTTTCAGACTTCTAGAGGGGTGTAAAGCAATTATTTTAATGGTCTCTAGAAAGAAAGCATCGTTACAGGGGATCAGTGATATTAAATACAGCAGATATAAAGCAACTTCATTACATTAGTTGAAAGTGTACACCATTACTTGCTCCTGAATAAGTAGTGCTCGTTCATTAAAGTGAATACTATCCTGTAAAACTCTAGCCTATTTTTGCTTCTCCCAGTGCATTTTTAATTTAATAGAGTTAGGAAAAATTCATTCACATGTGCTCCAATCATTACATTTTTATATTCGACAATGTCTGATATATAGAATCTATAAAACTTATGTTATTACAAACTGATAAGGTGTGATGGTTCATGATAAAGTTAAACCAATGTTCACGTGAACAATTCACAATCCTAGGACAAAAAAGCAAACTTTTTAGTGAAATAATCTCCCCTAAAGGGGAATGCTGAACGTGTCTTCCTATGCTAGTTACAATAGTCCTATCAAGACCCCTAGAATCTGGAATCCTCTTCAGGGCAGAATCTGGGGTTTACTTTCATCCAGGTCTTTACTGACTCCTTGTCCCAAGTAAGCTCAGGAGCCAATGAGCTGATGGCTTTAAACTGCACTATATACTGCAAAGATAATCCCTTTTTGCCATTCCACTTAATAGCTAACACACAGCCCTCATTTGGGGCATTTTACATGGATCAACTAATTTATCGTAGCACTCTTACAAAGATAAGTAGTATGTATTAGTTTGTTAGAACTGCCATAACAAAATACTATGGAGTGGGTGGATTAAACAATAGACATTAATTTTCTTGAAGTTCTAGAGACTGAAAGTCCAAGTTCAAGGAACTGGCAGGGTTGATTTCCTCTGAGGCCTCACTCCTTTGCTTCTTACTGCCTTTTTACATGGCCTCTCTTCTGCCTGCGTCCTCTGGTATTTCTTCCTCTTTTTATAATGACAGCAGCCATATTGGATTAGGGCCCCACCCTAATGGCTTCCTTTTAGTTTAATCACATCTATAAATATTTCAACTCCAAATACAGGTACATTCTGAGGTACTAGGAGGTCAAGATTTCAACATATGAATGGAGGGGGACACAGTTCAGCCCACAATATGCTATTATTACCTTTCCTTTTAAAATGAGGAAACTGAGGAACTAAGGGATTAGGTATCTTGTCCCAGACAACATACTAGTAAGTGGCAGAGCTTACTAACAATTGGGCACCCGAGCTAACACATTGTTACTCACTAGAGTACCTTGTGTGCCAGTAAGATGAGGTTCCCTGCCCCACTCCTTGAATACCCCTTTGTAGGCTGGTTTCTTTGCACAGTTTTTCATTCTATGTAGGATGGAGGCAAACTTATGACAGTATTACTAACTGAATTTTATTATCATTTTGAATTGAGGAGATGAGGAGGGCAGGATAGCATTTATTGATACAAAGAACAGTTTATAGTGAGTGAGCATTCCCTAGAAGAGGATATCTCTAAGGGACAGCCTCATCTTTCTTATATCATAATGCCTCCATCTGGAATGCACCAAAATCTGTAAAGAATAGAACCAAGGGATCTTGGCTTCTCTCTCAGGTCTCTTAAAAACCTCTTGGTGGCTGGGTACATTCTGCATTGGTCTCACTTTTTTGTGTGTTCAAAGAGAAAGAAAAAGAAAAAGGGTAAGCTTTATCAGACCAGACAGCAAAAGTGACCTGAACCACCTGCAAACTGCTTTAGAGATGACATCATAGAGATCTGTCTTACTTCTGAACAAGTCATATCCTGTCTGCTTGTTCTGAGCTACGTAAGCTAATCGTTACCAACTTTGCCTGCCTTCATTTTTTCTGAAGAACTTTTTATGTATTTTTTTTTAAACTGAGATATGATCGACATTAGTTTCAGGTGTATAATGTAATGATTTGATATTTGTATATATTATGAAATGATCACCACAAGTTAACACCTATCATCACACATTATTACAAAATTAAATTTTTTTCTTGTGATGAGAACTTTTAAGATCTCTTTTAGCAACTTTCAAATATACAGTGCAATATTATTAACTATAGTTACCACGTTGTGCATTATGTCCTCAGGACATATTTATATTATAACTGTAAGTTTGTACCTTTTGACTACCTTTATCCATTTCACCAACCCCCACTGCCCCCATTGCCGGCAACTGCTAATCTGTTTTATCTATGAGTTTAGATTTGTTACTTTTTTAACGTTTCACATTTAAGTAAGATCACATGGTGTTTGTCTTTGTCTGACTTATTTCATTTAGCATAATACCCTGGAGGTTCATCCATGTTGTCATAAATAACAAGATTTTTTTTTTTATGGCTAAATAATAATCGTGTGTGTGTGTGTGTGTGTGTGTGTGTGTGTGTGTGTGTGTAAAAACATTTCATTTATCCATTCATCCTTCATTGGAAACAGGTTGTTTCTATGTCTTGGCTATTGTAAATAATGCCTCAGTGAACATGGGGGCGTAGATATCACTGAATAACTGTTTTAAACAGAATTTTTTTTCTTTTTCAAAATAGAAGCAGGAGGTTGAAGAGCAATATAGCTCCCAGTATGGAATTTGCATAAGTCATAAGTGTAAGAAGCCTGCTTGATGAAGGTATGCCAGCACTGATGAAGTGGTTTTGAGAAATATTTTTCAGTGGCTTCCAAGGGCCACATGCCTCTAGGTTTGTGGAATAAATCCATGATTACTAAGTGCTTTGAAATGTTAAAGTTCTTTTAGATGTCTAAATGTTACACCTGAAAAGATTTTAAAATCGCCAAGTTCCCAAACATTGACTTTTTTGAACAAAGAAGTCAAGAAATTAAGAAATTGCAATTAATAAAATCTATCTGTTAGCCTCAGAACTGGCTTTTTCTGGGTTGTGCTTCTCTCTCTGCCATTGATGAGAAGTAACCTGACCAGTCTATTTTTGAATTTTCAAGCTGAAAGAATATTAGACATTAGTCTAACTCCTTCATAAAGAATTGAGGAACCATTAATAAGCTCTTGGGGTATGAGGATGGTTTTTCATGGTCGCTGCCATCTCTCAAGTGCCTAGCACAATGTTTGGCCTATGATAGGTATTCAATAAGTAGTTTCAGATGGGGAAATGATTAGAAACTCCTATGGCTGAAAAAGACCTTAAGAAAAGACCTATGATTAATTCTCCTAACTTTTTAAAAAACCTATTAAATCCTCTACAAAATATACATTTTGTTGAAGGCTATCAAAGAAGGAAATTTTAGTCTCTGTAGTAAAGTATTCCAAACGCTAATGACCTTCACTGATCAAAAATCTCTAATAGATTCTCTGTCCCTCATTTGTCCTATTCAAGTTGATTGTTTCTTTGAAGGCCAATGTTCAGTTGCTCCTCTGTCATCTCTTTCTCTAACTTGAACAATCTTTACCATTTAGTCATCTTTGTTTCTCCTTTAGAACTTGTAAGTTTTCTTGTCCTTCTTAAGTACTAAAATTACCCTGAATGTACAGAGGTCAAATATTAAAATGATTACAAAAGTGTAAATGAATTTTAGATAAAATCTATTTCAAATGCATATATACACAGAAATGATAAGGATAAGCTTTTTTCTCTTTATTATGACAGTACTTTTGAATGGAAGCTGGGTTTGGCAAGTAAGGGAGAAGTGAAGAGGAGGTTTTTTATGTTTTTCTCCATTTCTCATATGAATTTTTTTCAGTCTCCCTTACAGGCTATGCTTGACAATTCTCTAGGTGACTGCTATTTCAAATGCATTGTCGTGCCTGTTAGCTGAACTGCAAATTGTCACCTCTCTCTCTCTTGAGAGTACTACTGCTTAGTAAGACTGAAGAAAAATCAAGAAAATCATTTCTAATTACTATAGTACTGAAGCTGACCAGAAACATCACAGATCCAATCTTATTTTTTCACTGGAGTGGCAGAGCCTTAAAGCTGCAGGCTGCTTTCTTGATTAGCAACAATAGTTGATTTTTAAGACTATGTTATGGCTTCCCAGAACAGGATTGTAAATTGTGGGTAAACTGGAGGAGATAATTAAGGAGGTTTCATACCTTAAAGATGAAATGTCATTAGATTTTGTTTATACATCTTGAACATTTCAGAAAATTGAATTTTTATTATGATTTTGTAGCTTTAGTTTCAACGCCTCAACCCATTCCTATGGCAAAAAAAAATATTGCGTAAAGCACAGTTTGCAAGCTAATGCACACACTGAGATGGCAGAGTGGACACATGGTCTGTCAGTACTGGGTAGCTTCTTGGCATTTTGGTTCTTTTGATAACATTATTTCTGATGGTTCCCTATCTCCAAAGAATACTATCACATGTAAAAGAAAATAGATGTAGTCCTGTGAAACCACAACAATATTAAGAAATTGGTTTCTCACTCTTTTTTCTTTGTCAAAATTATATATACACAAAGATTAGTCAGATAATACAATTTAATTCTATAATAAAATAATATTTCTATAATATATAATTCTATAATAATATGAAAAATAGTTTTTCCTTGACCTCTTCTATATCCTATATCTTGCTCATTAGAAATAAATCTATTTTTAGTGGTTCTTTTGATATTTAATGCCATTAGTCTAAATCAGCATTGTCCAGTAGAAATATCATGAGAACCACTTATGTGAACTGTAAATGTTCTATTAGCAACATTTAAAATGTTAAAACATGGTAAAATATTATATTTACACCAATATATCCAAAATACTATTTTAAGATGTACTCAATATTTTTAAAAAATTAACTATTTTACTTTTTTTCATACTAAACTTTTGAAATCCAGTGTGTAGTTAACATTCACAGCATATCTCAAGTTGGACTTAACTTTTCATCAGAAATGTTTGATCTGTATTTAGACTCCCTATAATTTGAAAAAAAAATTCACATACTCAAGTTGTTCTATATGCACTTAAAAGCTTTCCAATAACCAAATTGAGTATAAGATCTTTACATTTTAGTTAAAATTAAACGAGTTTAAAATTTCAGTTCCTTATATGAATAAGCCACACTTCAAGTGTTCCATACCCAAATGTGGATAGTGCCTATTTTATTAGACAATGTAAGTCTAAATAATATGATTATATTGTTTCCTTGCTAGTTTTTAGTTTTTGATATACTTTACTAAGATCCCACTGCTGAAATTAAGATTCAACTTTTTTATCCCCAACCTCATGCAAACATATAATCATACTCTCTTCTCATCTTTCTGTCCTTCCCTAATAATGGCATTGTTTGATTAAGTCAACATTTATAGTTAATATCTTTTTATATATGTATTCATTCATATGTAAAAAATTCCTTTAATACATTCAGATATATCAAATAGTCTATCAGTTTCTCTTCTTGGCAAAAACATCTCCTATAGTCTTTAGAGTGCAGTGTACCAAGACTGCCTGTCACCACCATTCTGGGAATTATCTTTTCCTCTCTTCTTAGTTGGAGCCCATGTGACTTTTATTACCAGCTTTCTTCCTTCTTGATTTTCTCCTCCATTTTGGTGGAAGATATATTAGTTATTTTCTGGAAAAGTTTTCCATGGGAGAGAGAGATTTTGGATTTTTTTTTGAGATTTTTCATGTTTAATAATGTGTTCGTTCTACCTTCACACTTGATTAATAGTTTGGTTGGGTGTAACATTTTAGGTTGAAAATAATTTTCTTTTAGCATTTTGAAGGTTTTTTCCATTGCCTTCTAGCTTCTAATATTGTAGTTAAGAAGTTTTTTTGCCATTCTGAGTTCAGTTTATTCTCTCTGAAAGCTCGTAAGATCTTCTCTTTGTCCCAGGTATCGTGAAATTTCATAGGAATGTACTTTGGTAATAAGCCCTTTCAATCTGGAGATTGTTGTCTTTTAGAAGTAGGATTTTTTTCTTGAATCGTATCTTTGATTTCACTACATTTTCTCTGTTCTTTTTTTGAAAGTCCTATAATTTCATTATGCTTTCTTTCCTTTTTTTATCACTTTGTTTCTTAACTCTACATTCTGAAAAATTTCCAATGGCTTTGTCTTTAAAACATTTTATTATTTGGGGTGTTTTTATTTCTGTTATATTTTATAATTTGAGTTTTTTAATTCCCCAATGTGTGTGTGTGTGTGTGTGTGTGTGTGTGTGTGTGTGTGTGTGGGTAAGTAAGTAAAACTTGTTTTTGTTTCATGGATCATTTCATATATACATATTGTATATCTCACTTCATAGTTTGTTTCTCCCTGGTTCCTTTTGTTCAATATCTATATATGTATTTGTCATTTCAGTCTCTGTGATTCATATTAGAGACTTTCTTCAAATGTCTGGTTATTCTTGGCTATCTGTTTATATTGAAGAATGAGAAACTAAAAAGCCAATTTATAAGCTCTGAGTCTTCATATTTCATTGTAGGGTATTCTGGCTGAGTCATTTCTTTGGGGAACCCTTGATTTCAGTATTTTAAGTGTTTCCTATTATGTTGGTTATATTCACCAAAGAAACATTTCAGATGTGCTGCCCAGATAATGATGTTATGAGAGATGAGTGGGGAGAGAACACTAGGAATCTCAATATTTAATACTTTTGTTTTCCTCAGCTATGACTGGTCACCCCTACACTGAGCCTCTATTTATCCTCTACAGAGAATAAATTCTCAATCTACTCTCAATGTATGGGAAGGCTGGATCTCCATTGCACTAAGAGGAAAAGGGGATTTGGTAGATCTAATTGTTTTCTAATGTGAAGGTTAGGGTTAGACTTTCTTAGGATTTTAAATCAGATATTATTTGTCCATATGCTTTCCAGCTTCTAAATTTTACTACTCTGGTCACCTTTTATGTTTACTTTTTACTGCAGGTTTATGACTTTTAAAATATCCCTTTAATTTTTAGAAGAAAGCAAAAGCTAATATATACTTTTTAATCAATCATCTTTAATTTGAAATCCTACATGCCATTATTTTATGTTTTTTTGAAACCAATGATTTTTCTCATAGAAATGGTGTATTAAATCTTTTGTTCCCTGAATTCCTAACCCGTTTTTTCTTTTGTAAAAAATTTCTGCAAATCCCAAGCTGCCATGGTAACATCTACCATCCTATCTCAGGGGTAGTGCACAGTAAGGCAATAGTTCTTGGGTAAGAAAAGGTGACCAAAGACTCTGTATATAAATGATATTAGACAGAATTAAGTGATTCTCATATTGTACTCAGTTTTTCTCTACATACATATTTTTAAATTTTAGGTTCAAATAGGGAAAGCAATGACAGATGCTAAAGTTGCTCCAATTTCATTCTTCTGAAGTAAGCTCTTTTATTTTTATCCTAAATCATTTTCAAAATGTCACCAATGAGCTCTACTTTAATAACTCTCAAGTACTACACCAGCATGTAGGTACTATGATGGTGGATAATATGTTTTTTTCTTTCACTTACCTACTTTAGATTGCAGACAGAGTAAATCTGTCTTTGCATCTTTCCCCATTTATCTTCTATAATTCCAAATCTTTTTATTTCTAAAGCTATCAAATTTTTATTTTCTTATTCTACAGTTGTTTGTTTGATGACTTTCCCATAAACTCTACTTGCTGGATCTTCCTGGTAGACTATAACATATTCAAATGAGCTCAGCATATTATTTGCCACTATATCTTGATGCTGTGGACATTAAGCTGATTGTTTCAGTAAATAATTACCCCCATCAACCTGAGCCCCATCTTCTTATGTACAACCCAAAATTAAAGGTGAAAAAGATGAACTAGTATTGCCACTATTTGTCTAAAATTATTTGAGTTGTCAAATATTATCTAGGAGGGAATCTGGTGCTGATCAAGAGCTCCAGAAATCAACCATATGATGTTCAATATGTCTGAGGTAAAGCTTTAACCTCAAGTAGAAATAATTTTTTTTCATGGAATGTCTAAAAAGCATCTGCAGTAATAGTGGTCTATTTTGAAGCAATCATGAAAGCAATGCTAACTCTAGAAGTATGCTACTGTACTTGTTTCCAAAGAATTGTTGGTCAGACTCAAAGGGTCCACAAAAACAGTAATATTTCCAACACAATTCATTGTGCACTTGACACCCATTGGCTATTTTATTTAGTTATCTATATCAGAGTCAACAACAGTTATGACTTAAGTGTTATGTTCATGGACCTATTGAAGGTAGATGGTCATTCCCATAAGTGAGCTGATATGTAGTATAAATACTTGGCAGGGGAGGCCAAACTTATAGGATGGCCTTTTGACTATAAGCTATAATTCAGAATGATATTATAAAATTAAAGATCAGTAAAACTGATCCTAAACTATACATAGGCATACATTTTTAATTAAGTTTATTGGGGTAACATTGGTTAATACAATTATATAATTTTCAGGTGTACATTATAATTTGACATCTGTATACTTTACTGTGTGTTTACCATCCAAAGACCAGTTTCCTTCAGCTACCATATATTTGATTCCCTTTACCCACTTCACCTTACCCTTACTCTCTTATATTTGACCCTCTTTAACCATCTACCTAATCCCTCCTCCCTCACCCCCTACCCTCTGGTAACCACTGGTCTATAGTCCATGTCCATGAGTCTTTGTTCGTCCTGTTCATTTGTTGCTTTTAGGTTTATATCCCACATATAAGTGATACCATGTGCTTTTCAGCTGTTTCAGTCTGGCTTATTTCACTGAGCATAATTATCTCGAGGTCCATCCAAGTTGTTGAAAATGGCAGTATTTCACCTCTTCTAATGGCTAATATGCCACTGTATATATGGACCACAGCTTCTTTAGCCAATTATCTATCATAGAACACTTCAGTTGCTTCCATGTCCTGGCCACTGTGAATAATGATGCTATGAACATCGATGTGCAAATATCTTTTTGGATATGGATTTTCAAGTCTTTGTGGTAAATACCCAGTAGAGGGATTGCTACATCATATGGTAGATCAATTTTTAGTGTTCTGAGGAACTTCCATACTGTTTTCCATAGTGGCTGTACCAATTTGCAGTTTCACCAGCAGTGTATGAGGGTTCCTTTATCTCCACATCCTCTCCAACATTTGTTATTAATTGTCCTGTTGATTATAGCTATTCTAACAGGTGGGAGATGGTATCTCATTGTGCTTTTGATTTGCATTTCCCTAATAACTAGCGATGTTGAGCATCTTGTCAAATATTTGTTGGCCATTTATATGTCCTCCAGGGAGAGGTATCTGTTCAGGCCTTCTGCCCATTTTTTGAGAGACATACATTTTTTGAAAGACAAAACTAAGACAAAACAAAATCTTAAAAGCTATAAACAAATTATCTCATAAGTTTAAGCAAAGCTTTTGGTCATAAAATTTTTAAATAAAAGATAGAAATAGTATGCTAATCTTTTTTCTAAAATACATGTTTATAGTTTGTACTTATTGCTTGAACTATATGTCTGTGCCATACTACCACTGCCTGTTGGCAACATACCTAAACTAAGAATTTGCAATATATACTTTTTTCCATTTAACAATGTGAATATTCCCCTGAAGAGCAGCACTGCAAAACTAGCACTTTGAAGGACCAAAAAAAAAAAAAATCACACATATTTATTCAGGTACTTAAAGCCTATTTATGGGCAATTATTAGTCAACCTCGCAGTATAAATAAACTATAGTGATCCCTTTCTGCCATTTGCATGTATATTTGTCTTGTTGGTTGTGAATTTGAGATAATTTGGCCTTGGCACATGTATTGAATCTTTTTTTTTTTTCTGCTATGCCTTGCCAAGTGTTGGAGAACTTATGGGTTCATGTGTGGCTCACGAATGCTTTGATTAACTTGTTAATGAGACAGGTGGAATCTCATTATATGAAAGTTTGTCCTTATGAAAAACTCTTAAGTATATAATGATGAGATTGCACAAATAAGACTTGTTAGGGGCAAAATTAAGAGATATGTGAAACTTCTCCTTGGTGTCCTGCCTTCTTCCCCCTTTTTCAATATCTCAGATCTCCTTCAATAGCCTTCTTTCTCCAGGGACCTGTTCTGGTTCTCTCCTCCCTGTCCGGAATGTAGCTTCTCACCCATACCTCACCTAGAGCCTGCCCAGGGCTTCTCTCACCACATTTCCCTGAGCCCCAGAATCAAATTGAAGTTGATCTGTCTTGTATCTTCTCTCAAGCTTCTCAGAATTCTTAATGCAGGAGTTCCCAAACTGTCCACTGCAATGCATGTGTCTGATGATATCCACATACATTACATGACTCCCATTACGTACCAGGATTTCTGCAATTCCTTGTGCATAATCTGTATTTCTTGCCCACTCAAGAAAGCATATTTGAGTGCAAAGTAGAAGTGGTGATATTATAGCACTATTGTTGAATGTTCTGTAATTATTTTTATTTTACTCTTTAAAGGAATGTTTTAAACTTCAGAATTTTTTAATCCATCTTATTACTTTTGATATATCACAATTAACTGTGACACATCATCAATATATCAAGACACACCAATATGTCAAGACACATGACCACTGTTCTGGTGTAACTGTGGTAACATGAGAAGGTAGAGAGTAACATTTTAATTATTGGGAGAGATGTTTGGGCCTGATAAGGCCTTTTACCAGCTTTTAAATAGTACTAAGTAGTCAGCTTCTTGCTCTGCCAGTGCACAGCATCAATCTTATTACTTTGAGGCCCTCCATCTTAGTGTGGTTGACAGCTATTAAGTTAATTACCCAGCACACTTTTTTTGAAGAATTGACCCCTGTTAGATCTACTTGATTGTAGCTGAAGCTGTCAGAGTTAGACACTGTAACCTCAGCCCGTAGCGAGGTTTGTTGTTGAAGCAAGGATGAGATGAGCCAATTTGGATATGGAGATGACAAGGAAACCAGTTTCTTTATGGGTGACTAGACAAGAATATGGGAATCCTGAGCACGGAGATTGCCATGTTTTTTTATGATATGGATAAAAGCAGCAGCAAAACCTGGACTGCAGAGGAAAATAAAGGAATCTTAGATGATATCTGAGTGCTTATTTTAGTTTTTTCTTGAAGCCCAGTTACATTTCTGTCCATGGGTTCTCTGAGACACTCATTTATCCTCATTATAATCCCCCCGCCTTTTTTTCTTCTTAAGCTACATTGAATTGTTATTCCATTCCTTTTTTTTTCTGAGTTTTTAAAATATTTCTTTCAATTACAGTTGACATACAATATTAATTTAGTTTCAGGTGTACAACATAGTAATTATCCATTCATATAACTTATGAAGTGATCACCCCTATGAGTCTAGTACCCACCTAACACCATACATACTTATTACAGTATTATTGACTATATTTCCTAATTCTTAAGTGAAATACCTGTAACATAAATGTGTTTATAGTCCTTTTCTTAAAAGGAAGGATCTTCGGGGGTGTGATTTTAAGAATGTGATAAATTCATATTATTATTGCTCTTTCCCATTTTCTTGACAAAAGGGGGAATAAAATGTTTATTACCTGTTTACATTACATTTAAAGATAATCATTAAAGGGGAAGGACCATGATATTTTTTGTATCAAACCTAAAGCATCTGGCATGGCATTATACACATGACAGAACCTAATAAATACTTCATCGTGATGTATTTGATTACAAAAGGGAACAGCTTAAATTGACTGTGGACTTAGAGAAGAACAAAATAGAGGAAAAGCTGTGATCAAAGGAGGTTTGATAGGTTGTATTTTCCAAAGATAGATGCAGTAATATCTCCTACCCCACATGCTCTCTAGAAAGCTGTCATTATCCCCTCAATATGTACAGTCTAGTTCCTCTCCCCTTAAATCTGGCTGTGTTTGTGACTGGCTTGTAATCAATTATGATGTAGAAATAATGCAGCAGAATTTCTGAGGGTAGGTCTTAAAAGGTGATGCAGCTTCTGCCTTGTTTGCTGGAATAATCACTCTTAAAGCTTTCAGACACCCTATGAGCAGCCCAATAACCCCAAGCCTGCCACACTCAGAGGAAGCCCAAATTAGCCTATGCTAGTTCTCTACATGGAGAAGCACTGGAATTACACAAAGAGAGAGATGCCTGGCCAGCCCCTTTGCTCCAACCCACCACTGTCTGGCTCCAGCCACAGTCCAACTGCAACTGAATGAGAGACTCCATGCCAGAACCTTGCAGTCGAACACTTCCTGACCCACAGAAGCCATGAGATATAAGTTGTATTAAATACCTTGTTTTTCCCAACTACATGTGAGGAAAACTTTGTCTAGGAAAGTGTATTAATTTTCTCTAGCATCCCAGAACATGAAAGCTGTAATTTGCCAAATGGCATCCTCGAGATCTGTAAGTTGATGCAGCTTCTCCAAGTGTGTAACTTTCTCCTTGGGAGGAATGAGAGTCCTTGGAGAATTTGGCTCATTAACAATGAAAGAAATGTGAGGTTCACTCAATGACTATGGAGCAGAAGTAAAATTCGGCTCTTTTGGAGGTAGTTTGTAATTGGTCGCTGATGACCCCTTTTCACAACTCTGATAGACTGTTGAATCCAAGAAGAAAACACCTTGTGAGTGGAAGTATGTATGGCAAACATTAATGAATACTGTTAGTTTTGCACTGCATGGAAATTTAAAATGCAATGGTTTTAGTTAAAATTGATTTCTTCCAGAAAATAAGGATTGGTTCCATCTAAAACAATACATAATAGAGAAATGCCCTGACTTAATAACTATATTTAAGTGATAAATATGCTCACCCATGAAGCCTGATGCTTATGCCCATTTCATTCTAATTGTCATTATTTTACTTAATTAGCATAGTTTTAAGAATAATCTGGCTAGAAAAGACATACCCTGGCTCAGATAAGGTACAATTGCCATATTCCTAAGCTAGCGTGATTTCTTTTCAGCTTCAACTTCATTTATTTCTTTAGAAGAATTTTTGAAACAAATAACTTAGCCTTGAATGACAGAAATAAATGAAACACTGTGTTTTCCCCCTGCCCATCATCATCTCACCTGCCAGGTAATTGTGTTTATCGAGGTGAAATTCACACAACAGAAAATTGAGCATTTTAAAGTATAAAATTAAGTAGTTAGTATATTCACAATATTGTACAACTCTCACTTCTATTTAGTTACAAAATATTTTCATTACTCTAAAAAGAGACTCCATACCCTTTAAGCAGTAATTCCCCATTCCCCACTTCCTCCAGCCCATAGCTGCCACAAATCTGCTTTCTGACACTATGGATTTACCTATTCTGGATATTTCATAAAATTGGAATTAGACAACATGTGGTCTTTTGTGACTGGCTTCTTTCACTTAGCTTAATGTTCTCAAGGTTCATGCACATTGTAGAATGTATCAGTACTCCATTCCTTTTTATGGCTGCATAATACTCCATTGTATGGTGTATCTTTGTTTATCCACTCATTTGTTGATGGATATTTGGGTTGTTTCTACCTTTTGACAATTGAGAACAATGATGCTATCAACATTTATGTGCAAGGATTTGTCTGAATACCTGGTTTTTTATTTATTTGGCTATATACTTAGGAGTGGAATTACAGAGTCATATGGTATTCTCATGTTTAATGTTTTGAGTGACCGCCAAACTGTTTCCCACAGTGGCTGAACAATTTTACATTCCTACCAGCAATGTGTGAGGGTTCTATTTTCTCCACATCTTCACTAACATTTTTTTTATTTTTGTATTCTAGTCATCCTAGTGAGTGTGAAGTGGTATTGCATTGTGATTTTAGTTCGTATTTCCCTAATGGCGAATGATGTTGAGGATCTTTTCATGTACTTATTGGCCACTGTGTATCTTCTTTGAAAAAATGTCTATTTAAGTCCTGCATCCTTTTTTTTTTTTAATGAGTTGTCTGTTTCTTTGTTGTTGAGTTATGAGAGTTCTTTACATATCTGGATATTAGACCTTTATCAGATATATGAGCTCCAGGTAATTTTGAAAAGTACTGAGCTAGTTGTAACATTACACATACTTAGTAACAGACAGTTGGTGTTAATCCTTCATGAAATTCCTGGACCTTCCTGAAAAGAAGAATGGGGTCTAGACCAATGTCCTGTCCTTATATATAAAAAGACGTAAGTGAAAAAGATAATGTAGCACTTACATCTCAGAATCTAATAAACATTCTCCAATGAAAGGCAGATTGAATTCCATCTTTGCCATTTCAGTTCAAAAGCAAATGTCTAATTCACCTTTTGCCCTGGATACAATGGAATATGTTTGGACATGAATTGAATCCTTCTAACTTTAGAAAATTAGTGCAGTGTAACCAGCTAGAGGAAAGGCATTTTCTCATTCATAAGAGAAATGGTTATAGAAACTAGAAATGTCTAGCCTAGAGAGCAGAAAACTTGGGGAATATGGTTGCTGTCTATAAATATATTAAGGGCTGTCATGTGGAAGAGCAATTAAAATTATTTTATAAATCCCCAAAGGGTGAAATCAAGACAAATGGGTGGAAAAACTTTAAGGAGACAGTTTTTCAATTCTCTAAGCGGATAAAACATTCTAATTGTCAAAGTGATCCAAGTCTGGAATGGGCTGCTGTGACAGGAAGTGGGCTTCACATCCCCGGATGCAGGAATGCATAGCTCTTGAGTCAGACAGGTAGAATCCCAGCTCTGCAATACACATTAGCTGTGTGACCTAACACGCGACTCAATCTCTTCAGGCCCCAATTTCCTCATACACAAAATGGAGATAATCGTGGCTGCCTTATAGGAATGCTATGATGACTAAATGTTCACCACAGGGCATGTACTCATTGAGTGCAAAGGTGAATAAAATCAACAGCGCTGTTTTCATGGTGTTTTCTCTCTCTTTTTCCCTCTCCTTTTCTTTCTCTCTACTTTTCCCTCATTCTTCCTCTCTCTCCTCACCCACTTACTTCCTCTCCTCCTTTCTGATCTAAGTGTTCATAGTTAAATTTGATTTGTTAAATATGCATATAATGTAACTCTTTTCTATTATAATAATTATGAGATGTTCAAGCAGTAGGTAGATAACTCCTTCTGAGAGATTCTATCTCAGGAACTCAATGTTGGGTAGTAAATAGGACTAAATAGCACCATCCCTACTTTTAACCTAGGTTGTGTCAATAAGATGCACATTTAAAAATCAGATGTCAAGTTTGTTTACTTCAGCAAAATAAACAAACAAACTGTTCTACTTCTACTTCCTTTCCCTTTCCTTCCTGAACTATTCAGTCCTAAAACCATCAGAAGGGTTCAAGCAATGTAAGCATCCATACTATGAGGGATGGGGACAGCTAAAAGGCTTAGATAAGTGTATTGGAGGCAAAATAGGGTAAGGAGGATATCCACACATATGAGTGAACAACAAAAAAAGGAGTGTCAGAGCAAAAGTAGAGTGAAGAGGTTGCCCTGTGGAGGGACAGTCCAGCAAGAGTTATCCTAGAGAGGAATGTCAGAGCCTGAGCCCACTTTGGAGATAGTCTAGTAAGGTCTGTGAGAGTATGAGCAAGGTTAGAAAGAATCCATATTGGGGACAGTGGCAGCAGCATAGAATTGAGTTCATAGCCCAAGTGAGATGATAATATTTGTTCAGGAGAGGTCATGGCACCAACAATGGGAAATTAGTACATGCAGGAGAATTTATGAAATAAGCAAATACATTAAAAATAATGGGAGCAAGTTAAGATATAGAAAAGGAAAAAAGTAAAATGAAGACTGTGGTGTTGGATTGGAATTAGAATTATTGATGTGAACTCATGGTTATCAATATACATAAATAGATAAAATTAAATATAAATGTTAATTTGTGTGTATATGTATATATAGTATATACATACATGTGTTCTCTAGTTCTGTCCATGGAGAGGGCCTGGGAACAGTGACAATGAGCACATCTACCACTCACATCTTGATTTATCAGTACCCTTTCTCCACTAAAAGGAACAGTGACTCTTTAAAGAAATAGATGATTTGAGGGGTGGAGCAGAGGAGATACAAAGTGATCATAGAATGTTATGCTAGAAATTATGAGGTGCTCAAAGAATGACGTGGACATGTCTAAAGGACAGAGGAACAAATTTTAATGAATCTCTCACTGGTTAAATCTGGGACAATTTAAACATCAAAATAAATACTGAATTTACAGATGATATGATCCTATATGTAGATAATGCCAAAAAGACTACTAGGGCTAATAAAAGAATTCAACAATGTTGCAGCATACCAGATCAACTCACTTCAGGGCCCAATTTCCTCATACACAAAATGGAGTTGTTTTTTTTTTAATAAAAATAGCAATGAACAATCCAAATAGGAGTTTAAGAAAGCAATTTCATTTATGACACTATCCAAAAGAATAAATGACCAAGGAATAAATTTAACCAATAAGGAGCAAGACTTGTACACTAAAAACTATACAATATTGTTGAAAGATATTAAAATATAAATAAATGGAAATACATCTTATATCCATGGATTGGAAAACTTAACATCGTTAAGATGGCAGTACTCCTCAAAGCAGTCTATAGATTGAATGTGTTTCCTATCAAATACTCAAAGGCCTCATTTTTGCAGAAATGGAAAAGCCTGTCCTAAAATTTATATAAAATTGTAAGGGCCCTGAATGGCCAAAATAAATACATAAATAAGTAAAAGGAGAACAAAGTGGTAGGACTCACACTTCCCAATTTCAAAACTTACTATAAACCTACAGTAATCAAAATAATGTGGTATTCTGGGAAATGTGGCAGAATGAGAGATAGCCTCAGATCTCTCCTCTTAAAACAACAATAAGCTAAACACCTAAAACTGAACAAAAAACACCCAAATTACACACTAGCACGTCTCAGAGTGGGATCTGAGCATAAGAGCCACCACAGGTCAGAACCCCAAGAGTCGGGATGTGGACTGGAGAAATTAAAAGAGCTGCCTATCACAGCCTCTGTAGCTCCCTGCAGGAGGTGGGGTGGGGATGAAGGTGCCTGACTTCCCTGAACAACTCTGCCTGGGAAAGCTGTCAGTTCCATGCAGCCAGCAGCAGGGTCCAGTCATCACGGTAGAAAGCAGAGAAGCAAAACAGGACCACAGAGAAACAACAGATGATTTTAACCCTCCTGGTTGCAAAACCGAGGCTGAGCCACAGTCCCCAACTCCCAACCCAGAAGGAAACCCCCAAACTCTCCGATAAAGATCACTGCAGAGCCAAGGGGAATCTGAGCAAATGTTACCGAGACTATCGCTGACACTGACAGGAACTGAAACTGAGGGGGGCAAGGGTGATTAAATATCTACAGGAAAATAAAAAAAAAACATTATTTAGGCTTTATATAAAGCAGTATCCAAGAGACTTAGATGCCACTTACTGGCGACCAAAAGAAAAGTGCCTTCTTTGCAGCAGGCTAAAGAGAGAACTTTATATAATAAATCCTTGTGGAAAAACATTAGAATACTCTTCCATTCATGCCCACATGGAGAAATAGTCCATTAAACACCATGAACAACCAAGGTGACAAGGCATCTCAGAAAGAAAGAGAAAAATCTCTAGAAAATAAGCTTACAGACATAGAAATATGTGACTTAAATAACAGAGATTCAGGATGGTATTTCTGAAAAAACTCAGTGAGTTCTGAAACAAGTCTTATCAACGTATTCTAGATGAGCAGAACAAGGAGATTGAAACCCTCAAAAAGAACAGAATAAATATTCTAAAGATAAAAAACACACGGCAAGAGTTGAAAAAATGAAATAGCAAGCTTGGGAAATAGAGTGGACCAAATGAAGGAAAGGGTCAGTGATATCAAAGACAGAAATCTAGAAATAAATCAGAAGGAAGAAGAGAGAAACTGAAGAATGAAAAATAATGAAAGAGAAATACAAGAACTAGCTGATACCATCAAGAGAGGAAACATAAGAATAATGGCATTACCAAAGTTGAGGAAAAGGAGCAAGGACTAGAAAGCAATTTCAGACAAATAAAGAATGAGAATTTCCTAAAACCAAGGAATGAGCTAGAGCTTGGAATTCAAGAAGTCAACAGAACACCCAATTTTCTCAACCCAAAAAGGCCTTCACCAAAACACATTGTTTTAAAGTTACCAAAAAACAATGAAAAAGATAGAATTCTCAGGGCAGCCAGAGAGAAGAAGATGGTAACGTATAAATGAAAATCCAATAGATTATCCTTGGACTCCTCAGGGCAGACTTTAAAAGCCAGAAAGGAATGGAATCAAATATTTAAACAATTAAGTGAAAGAAACTACCAGCCTAGTATAATGTATCTAGCTGAGCTCTTCTTTGGATATGAAGGAGAAATGAGACCTTTCCAAACATACAAAAATTGAGGGAATTCTCCACTACGAAGCCTGCGCTACAGGAAATACTGAAAGGACTCGCTCACCTGAAACAAAATGACAAAAAAAACATAATTAGGAATAAAGTGACTATCAGGAAAATGGAAGCAAAGGACTACAACCTTTACTAAGAATAGGACATTATAAGCTTAAATAATAATAAGACAATTGCTATAGCAAGATAGTAATGAACGTTCAGTATACATAGGGACAAATTGAGATAACAATGACTGAAAAGGGGAGGATTCAAAGATTCGAAATCACAAAAGGCAATGGAGTTTAAGCACACACAGAAGAAAATGGATGACTCTCTCTATATATATATATAACTATCCTTTACATATCCGTAATGGTAACCACGCACCAAAAAAATCAGATAAAAGTATATAACAAAATAAAAAGAACCAGAGGAAAAATCCACAAAAGTCAACCAAAATAAAGAAAACAGAAACACAAGAACAAAGAAGCGATTGAAACACCAAGCTACCAGAAAGCAAAAGATAAAATGACTATTAGAAGACTTCATCTTTCAATAATCACCCTAAATGTAAATGGACCGAATTCACCAATAAAAAGGCACAGAGTTGTAGACTAGATCAAAAAACAAAACCCAACCATACGCAGCCTCCAGGAGACACATTTCAGCTTCAAAGGCAAATAGAGACTCAAAGTGAAAGGGTGGAAAATGATATTTCAAGCAAACGGCATCCTGAGAAAAGCGGAATTATCAGTACTAATATTGGATGAAATAGACTTCTAAATAAAAAAGGTAAAAAACGAAACTGAGGGACACTTCATAATCAAAAAGGGAATCATGCACCAAGAAGACATAACACTTATTAATATCTATGCTCCCAATCAGCAAGCTTCGAAATGTGTAAAGCAATTACTAACAGAACTAAAAGGAGAAACAGACGAAAACACTATCGTAGTAGTGGATCTAAATACTGCACTTTCAGATATAAACAGATCATCCAAACAGAAAATCCATAAGAAAATAACATCCTTAAATGACACATTAGACAAACTGGAAATAATTGACATATACAGAGCCTTCAATCCCGAAACAGTTGCTCATACATTATTTGCTCCTGCACATGGAACATTCTCAAGAATCGATCATATACTGGGACACAGAGATAGCACAACAAATATAAGAGAGTTGAAACCATACCAACCATATTCTCTGATCATAACGCTTCGAAAGTAGAGATCAACTGCAAAAAGAAATCAGGAAGAATCACAAATACATGGAGATTAAATAACATGATACTGAAAAATAAATGGGTCAGGGAAGAAATAAAAAGAGAGATCAAGAGATACATAGAAATGAATGATAATGATAGTCCAACATATCAAAACTTTGAGACACAGCAAAAACTGTCATAAGAGGAAAGTTCATATCATTACAGGCCTATTTCCCAAAACAAGAGCAAGCCTAAATAAACAACCTAACACTTCATTTTATAAAACTAGAAAAGGAAGAACAAATGAAGCCTAAAGTCAGTAGAAACAAAGAAAGAATCAAAATCAGAACAGAAATAAAGGAAACTGAAAACAAAACAACATAAAAGAACAATAGAAAAAATAAATACAACGAAGGGCTGGTTCTTTGAGAAGGTTAATAAAATTGACAAACTCCTGGCTAGACTCACTAAAGAAGAAAGAGAAAGGACACAAATAAACAAAATCAGGGATGAAAGAGAAAAAATTACGACTGACATAGTAGAAATACAAAGGATCATGCAAAAATACTATGAAAAAGTATATAATACTAAATTTAATAATCTAGAAGAAATGGACCAGTACTTAGAAAAATACAATCTTCCTAGACTGAAGCAAGAAGATCTGGACAATCTAAATAGACCGATCAGCAGTATGGAAATTGAAACGATCATCAAAAGCCTACCGAAAAGTAAAAGTCCAGAACCAGATTGCTTCACCAGTGAATTCTACCAAATATTCAAAGAAGATTTACCTATTCTCTTCAAACTCTTCCAAAAAATCAAAGAGGAAGAAATACTTCCCAACTCATTTTATGAGGCCAATATTACTTTGATACCTAGACCCGGTTAAGGATAACACAAAAGAAGAAAACTACAGATGAATATCTCTCATGAACACAGATTCGAAAATCCTAAATAAGTACTAGCGAACAGAATACAGCAACATATTAAAAAGACTATACACCATGATCAAGTGGGCTTCATCCCAGGGGCACAGGGATGGTTCAAATCGATATGCAAATCGATTAATGTGATACATCACATAAACAAATTAAAAAATAAAGATCATATGATCACATCAATCGATTCAGAAAACGCCTTCGACAAGATACAGCATCCATTTATGATCAAAACACTTCACAAAATTAGTATAGAAGGAAAATATCTGCACATAATATAGATCAAAACACTTAACAAATTCATTATAGAAGGAAAGTACCTTAACATAAGAAAGGCCATATATGACAAACCCTCAGTCAACATTATACTTAATGGTGAAAAACTAAAAACCTTTTCTCTAAGATCAAAAACAAGGCAAGGCTGTCCACTATCGCCACTGTTATTCAATATAACATTGGAGGTCCTAGTGAGGTCAATCAGACAAGGGAAAGATATAAAAGGCATCCAAATAGGAAAGGAAGAAGTCAAATTGTCACTATTTGCAGATGACATGATTCTCTATATAGAAAACTCTAAAAACTCCACAAGAACACTACTAGAAACAATAAGCGGATACAGTAAAGTCTCTGGATACAAGATCAATGTTCAAAAATCCATAGTATTCCTATACTCTATTAATGAAGTGTAAGAAAGTGAAGTGGAAAAAATAATTCCTTTTGCAATTGCACCAAAAAAGAAACCCCAAAAACCTAGGAATAACTTTACTGAAACATGTGAAGGACCTATATAATGAAAACCATAAGACTATTAAAAGAAATCGAAGAAGATACAAAGAAACGGAAAGTTTTTTGTGTGTTCTTGTATTGGAAGAATCAACATAGTTAAAATGACCATATTACCTAAAGCAGTATACAGATTTAATACAATCCCCATCAAAATCCCATCGGCATTTTTTTTAAAAAAATAGAACAAAAAATTATCAGATTTGTATGGAAGCACAAAAGACCCCAAATTTCCAAAGCCATCCTGAGACAAAAGAGTGAGGCTGGAGGCATCACTCTGCCTGACTTCAAATTATGCTACAAAGCGACAGTAATTAAAACAGCATGGTATTGGCAGCAAAACATACACATGGACCAGTGGAACAGAATTGAGAGTCCAGAGGTAAACCCATATTTATATGGGCAAATAATTGTCTACGGAAAAAAAAAAAGCCAAAAACATACAGTGGAGAAAGGAAAGCCTCTTCAATAAATGGTGCTGGGAAAACTGGAAGGCTGCCTGCAAAAGACTGAAACTATTCTGTTGTCTATCACCACACACCAAAATTAACTCAAAATGGATTAAGGACCTGAATATAAGACCCAAAACAATAAAATGCATAGAGGACAACATAGAAACTCAAAAACCTTGGACTTAAAGGGGATTTTGCAAATTTGACCTCAAAGGCAAGGGAAGTAAAAGCAAAAATAAATGAATGAAACTACATCAAACTAAAAAGCTTCTGCTCAGCAGAAGAAACTGTCAACAAGGTAAAGAGACAACCATCCAAATGGGAAAATATATTTGCAAGCAAAACCTCCAATATGGGCCTAATATCCAAAATATACAAAGAACTCATACAACTCAATAACAACAAAAAGACAAACAGTCCAATAAAAAAAAAAAAATGAGCTGAGGACCACCTGAACAGAAACTTCTCCCTAGAGGACATACAAATGGCCAACAAATATATGAATAGATACTCAACATCGTTAGCTATTAGGGAAATGCAAATCAAAAGCACAATGCGATACCATCTCCCACCTGTTAGAATAGCTATAATCAACAGGACAATTAATAACAAACGTTGGAGAGGATGCGGAGAAAAAGGAACCCTCATACACTGCTAGTGAGACTGCAAATTGGTACAACCACTATGGAAAACAGTATGGAAGTTCCTCAAAACACTAAGAATTGACCTACCATATGATCTAGCGATCCCTCTACTGGGTATTTACCACAAAGACTTGAAAATCCATATCCAAAAAGATATTTGCACATCGATGTTCATAGCAGTACTATTCACAGTGGCCAGGACATGAAAGTAATCGAAGTGTCCTACGATAGATAATTGGCTAAAGAAGCTGTGGTACATATGTACAAAGGAATATTACTCAGCCATAAGAAGAGATGAAATACTGTATTTTGCAGTATTTCAACTTGGATAGACCTTGAGATAATCATGCTAAGCAAAATAAGCCAGACAGAAGAAGTTGAAAATCACACGATATCACTTATATGTGGGATATAAACCTAAAAGTAACAAATGAACAGGACAAACAAACAGAGATTCATGGACATGGACAATGGACTAGTGGTTACCAGATAGTAGGGGGTGGGGCAGGTTGGGGTAGGTAAACGGTTAAAGGTGGTCAAATATAGGGGCATAAGGGGACGGTGAAGTGGATAATGTGAACCAAATATATAGTAGCTGAAGGAAACTGGTCTTTGGGTGGTAAACACACAATAGAATATTTAGATGTCAATTTATAATGTACACCTGAAATTTATTTAATTGTATTAAGCAATGTTACCCCAATAAACTTAATAAAAAATAAATAAAAATAAAAAGTAAAAATAAAATAATAATGTGGTGCTGGAATTATGATAGATATACAGACCAACAGAATAGAATTGAGAATCTAGCAATGAAACCATACCTTTATGGCCTATTGATTTTCAACAACGATGCCAAGACCATTTGATAGGGAAAGAAATAGTCTTTTCAATAAATGATGCTGAGACAATGGATATTCACGTGAAAATGAATCAGATTGGACCCCTACCTCATACCATACAAAAATTAACTCCAAATGGATTAACAATGTAAAGAACTAAAACTATAAAACTCATAGAAAAAAAACATAAGGGCAAATCTTTATGACTTTGTATTTGATAATAGATTCTTAGATATAAACCCAAGAGCATGAACAAGACGAAAAACAGATAAGTTGAAATTCTTCAAAATTAAAAATATTTCGTGTCAAAAATAATTATCAAGAAAGTGAAGACAACCTACAGAAAGGAGGAAATATTTGCAAATTATATATCTAATGATATATAATCTAGAATATAGAAAGAACTCTCACAGATTTCTCTTACAGAATACACAAGGAACTCGGTCTCAAAAATAACAATCCAATTTAAAAATGGGCAAAGGACTTTAATAGACATTTCTTTATATAAGATATTCAAATAGTCATCAGGCGCATCAAAAGATGCTCAGTATCATTAGTTGTTAGGGCAATGCAAATCAAAACCTCAATGAGATATCACTTTACACTCACTAGGACGGCTAGATCAAAACAGAAAATAACCAGTTTTGGTGAGGATGTGGAGAAATTGAAACCCTCATATATTACTGGTGGCAATGTAAAATGGTTTAGCAACTGTGGGAAACAATACAGGATTTTATCTGGGGACCATAGACATGTTTTGGAACTAGATAGAAGTAGTGGTTACACAACAGTGTGAATGTACTAAATGCCACTGAAATGTTCACTTTGAAATAGTCAAATTTATGTTATGTGAATTTCACCTCAGTGAAAATCAACAAATAGTTTTCGATAGTAATGAATTATTATCCATTGAGTAAAATAGGAAGCCCTGAGCCCATGGTGATATAATTTTAAAAATAAACAAATTGAAAATTTGATAGGATTTTTACATGGCTTTATGTGCTTTCCTGTCAAATATTAATATGGTCATTCAAGATGCTTAAATTAAGAGAAAGTGGATGATGAATACCTGAGCCTCGCTATAGCATACATTTCTGTAAACCTAAAATTATTTTAAAATAAAAATTTCAAAATGTGCTAAGGGGAAAAAGATTAAAACAGATGCCTGGCAGACATTAATCAAATGAGCAAAATGGACACCACCAATAATGGAACAAATAGAAATCACACGGCACATGATAGGATACAGTGAGAAGAATGCAGCATCCACTTCTGTGCTATTCCTGCCAAAAATTTATAACCTGATCTTCATTAGGACAAAACAGCAGACAACCCAAATTGAGGGAGAAATTTCAAAATAACTGACCTGTAATCTGTGAAAGTGTCAAGGTCAAGAAAGTCAAGTCAAACTAAAGATATGTCTCAGGCTCAAAAAGGGTAAAGAGTCATGTCATGACAACAAAAGGAAACACCTTATTTTGAACTGGATCCTTTTAGTCTAGGAGACATTTTTTGGGACAACCAAAAAAACTTGAATGGGCTATTGGGAAGTGATGGTAGTAATGAATGTACTGATTTGGGTGGTAATATTGTAGTTATGTAGGAGAATGTCTTTGTTTGTAGAAAACATGCATTAAACTAGTATTATGGGATATGAGGCAACAACTTAGATGGTTCAGGGCAAAAAGAAAGTTATTTGTATGGTAATTACAATTTTCTGTAAGTTTGAGGTATTTAAAAAACCGGAAGAAATCTTAAGTCAATTTACTAAAAAAGCTGTCCTTTGAGTGCATAAAATGTTATTCTGCACTGTCTAACTTGTGAGAGTCAGATTTCAGTGACTGTTTGGCTGTGACTTGGAGAAACCAGTTCTATCATTTATCCTAATCTTTCTTTTCTTGAAATAAGTTACTCATTACCAAGGGAGTGAAGGTGACGGGAGAAGTCAGGAAATCATGATCTTCACTGCCTAAGGAATGAGCTACATGGAAGAGGGTGGCAAAACCCTCCAATCTTGACTTTGAAGAGAGCAATGACTAGGAGCTAGTGCTTACCACAGCTACCCTAATTGCCTTCTCCCCCCAGTGGCTGGACAATTTTCCTTACACTTTGAGGACAGCTCTGTTTAACAGCACTTAATGTGTTGACTCAACTGGTACTTTGCTATCTTATTGGCAAATCCATCTATTTTCAGGTCCCCAAGCCTGTTCAGTGTAGACTTATTCTCTTTTTAGTTGCGAAAGAGGGAACTTAGCTTTTTAGTTACCTTGTCAGAATCTTTTATGAAGACATGGGGTAAGAGCAGGAGACTTTAACTTCGAAAGGTAAGAGAGTCTCATTTCTTAGCATAATGACCAGGGAGCATAAAACAGTCCAGGAGCCACAACATAAAAGTAATGTCTATCAAGTGTGCGGTTAAGCATTGCCTAAGTATAATAAACTGCAGGCAACAGCATTCATCCAGCTACACATGGTCAGATTACTCCCTTATTCTTTTATATTACAGTATGACAAAACCACTTTCAGAGAGAAATTGAGGCTTCTTCACAGCACTTGTGAAGTTATTACAAGCTTAGCCTCAGTCACGTGGGCTGCAACTACAAACATTGACTCTTTAAAATAAAACTACATTTAAAACTCTCTGCCTTTCTAACTTTACAAACAATCCATGCAGTCAATGGTGGCTCATATTGGTTCCAGTTCCCATCCTTTTTTTGTACCCTTATTTTATTTCTCATACTATATTAAAAGATTTTAGAAAAGGTATCCTGTGAAGAGAAAGAACACAGTACCCTCTAAAGTATTTCCCAGTTAAGATGCTGGTCCAGGGTTGGTAGGGGTCTAGGAGGACCACACAAATTGTTTCTATGAAAATGGCCCTTGGAACTTGAATAATTATACCACACTAGCACATTCATTCTCATTTAAATGTTCTGAAAGTGTGACTTGGTCCTTAAAGCACTCTCCTTGTATTAGAGCAAATCATTTCCATACTCAGTTTAACAGGATGTTCTGCATCTTAATAACTAGGCCATTTCAAGTCATGACTGAAAAGAAGAAATCAGCAAAAACAAGATGTCACTGTTCCAGAAAACCAGAAGCCGGGTTGATGGGAATATGGACAAATGTCATATTTCCTGATGAAGCCCTTGTTCTAGGAGAGGGATCCTCAAACTATAGCCCTGAGGCCAAAGCCAGCTTGCTACTTTTTGTATTTTATATTATATTGGAACACCGCCACCCCGTTCTTTTACTTACTGTCTAGGGCTGCTTTTTCACTATAATCACAGAGTTAAGTAGTTCCCCACACAGACTGTCTGGCCCTCAAAGACTAAAATATTTACCGTCTGGAAAGTGTGCTGACCTCTGTCCTAGAAGCCTCTGGCACATAGTATAGTTCTAATGCCAGTCTGGATCTCTGGCTCCCTGCCTTGCCTAGCGATGTCAGTCATATCCTCCTTCTCTACATAACTTCTTTAGGAAATCTCACTCAGCCACTAGATGGAAGGGGTAGCTCATGTGACTCCACCTACTGATCGCAGGCAATAGGGCTGAGGATGGAAACCTGGCCCAAATGCCCATGAAAATTGGCAAGAGAAACTGTTTTACCTGACATCCGTGAAGTTTAAGCCAAAGTTAGTATTATGGCAAACCACATTAATGTGCAAGCTTATGTGATGACGGAAGAGGAGCTGTAAAATTTCCAGTGATGCTTCTATCTGTAGAAAAGACAGAGCAGACATGCAGCTCATTTGAGAGATCTCAAGGCCCAAAAGAAACAGAAACAGACCCTCTTTCTCTGCATTTTCTAGTACCAACATCATCTGGCTGTCTTTCCTGTCATGCGGGGCCTACAAGGTCTTCTCTATTCCTTAACCTAAATCCCTTTTGTCTAACCTAACCTGAATTAATTCATGTTTTTTTTACAAATAATTGACCCTAGAGAAAAATACAGGTCGGTACTTCTTATTGGTATATATAATATTTATCGGCTGACTATTATATTGAAAATGTTCTAGATGCTCAAAATACAGTTGTGAAAGAAACAAGCAAACACCCCTACCCTCATAGAGTTCCTGTTGAAGTGTAGTATGTATTTGACTAAATTGTCTTGCTTTTCTTTTCTCAGCATTCCCATTTGAGAAAAGGAAATAAAATAGTACCCATCTCATTTGAGTTGTCGAATGACAAAACTGAAACAATTTTGTAATGAGTCTGATATCCTTTATTCAAGGGAAAACAATCCATGGATTTGGGGAGTACAGTGATTCACAAGTAGTGGAGCACTCTTCCTGAGGGATTTTGGGCAAGAGCGAGTCTATAGAGCATTAGAAGAGGCACCAGGGAAACGGGGCATGATTACCCAGCAGGTCCTATTTTCTAGGGCAAGGTAAGCTAGATAAAGCTGAGTTGGAGGATTGTGATTGGCGTTAGGTTTCCTTGACAGATAAGAGGCTCCTGTAAGTACAAGCTGACTTAGATTTAGATTTGTCACATGGGCCAGACCCCTGAGACGGCCTCCATTTTGTGGGTCCTGATATATAAATTAACTTTATCATTGTTATGTGATGATTAAATGGAATACGTACATATGTATATAAAGCACATTAGAGTTCCTGGCATTAGGTTTAGGTATAGTAAATGGTGGTGGTGGTTGTTGAAATGAGAAGCTGAAAGGAAATAAAGGCTATAGCCAGAAGAAGTCTTGTGAAAGAGAGCAAATACAGATAGGCATTGGTGCAGAAGTATAGAATCTTTTGTATCTTTGATTCTTGTAATCCAGAGAGTAATTGCCATTCATCACTTTCAGTGATGAAGGAAATCAACAATCTGCCTTCTCACCTTTCTTTGTGACTCATTTATAAAGTTTTGCTCTTTCTCACAGAAAGGCCCAAGGGAATGAAGAGGGAGCTGAACTCTACCTAGTTACCCTCTGACTATAGCTGTGGGTGATAGTTATGTTATGGACCCCAAATATCCCTGCCTGACAGAATGAGCCTTATTATAGCCAACATCGTAACTATTTACAGAAAGGAATGCCAAACAGAGAGACCAGAACTGGTTCTAAATAAAGTTTATTTTGACAGAACCTAAAAACAGTATTCATTTTAAGAATTTTCTTTAATTTTGTAGAATGGACCAAAGGTATAGATAACCACCTAGACCAGAATGGTCTGTGAGTCATCTGCTTTGGAATCACCTGAGGGGAGGAGGATTTTGAAAGTAGATTTCTGGGGTCCTCCCAACTCATCTATTGAATCAGATTCTCTATTGATGAGGCTCAGGAATCTGAAATTATAGCAAGTTTCCCTGGTGTTAATTAAGCTAGCTAAGCTTGAGAATCACTGAAATGCCACCATCAAAGATTTTTCAGTTTTAGGCTTGGGCCCTTTTTAAAATGTAAATATTTCCAGAAAAGATAATACATTAAGATGTGAATGTAATGAGGGTAAGTTAATTTGTATCCAGCTATCCAACATCACAACTCACAGAAAACATGAGTGGAATGTGAAGAGAATGGATGATCAGCAAGGCACTGGCACCTGGTAGAGGCATCACAAGGGGAACAAGGGGAAGAGAGCACTGCTTTTATAATTTTTCCACAAATCTATTCTGCCTCTAAGTACAGTCATCTCTCTTTATCCATGTGAGCTTGGTTCCAGGACCCTGCTCAGATAGTAAAATCCATGGATGCTCAAGTCCCTTAATATAAAATGGTGTAGTATTTACATTTAACCTACTCACATCCTCCTATGTGCATTAAATCATCTCTAGATTACTTACAATACCTAATATAGTCATGTATGCTTAACATGTTCTGAGATGTATGCTTAACATGTTAGGATATGTTCTGAGAAATTAATTATTAGGCAATTTTGTCATCATGCTAACATCATAGAGTGTACTTACACAAATCTAAATGGTATAGCCTACTACTATAATTATAAGTGCTATACTTTTACACAACTGGTAGGCTTGTTTACATCAGCATCGCCATAAACATGCGAGTAATACGTTGTGCTATGATGTTACAACAGCTATGACACTACTGGGAATTGGGAAATTTTTAGCTCCATTATAATCTTATGGGACCATTGTCGTATATGTGGTCTATAATTGACCAAAATGTTATGAGACACATGACTGTACAATGTAAGTGCTGTGTAAATATTTGTTATACTATATTGTTTAGTATTGAATAATGACCAGAAAGTCTGTACATGTTCAGTACAGATGCAGCCATCATAGGCCTAACTGGATGCTACACTTCACCAACAACATAACATGATTTTTTTGGAATATTTTTGATCTAAAGTTGGTTGAATCCACAGATGAAGAACCTGTGGATACAGAGGGGCAACTTCAATACATGAGCCTTAAGTGGAAGCTCTTAGATATGTAGTGTCATTCAATCAGAAGTTGCACTTGAGTTTGGGCCATGCCTATCTGACAGGGAGCATGTTACTGAGGATGATTTCGATTTTTGCTGTGTGTATAAAAGAAGTCCTTTCTAGGTATAGCTGTTCTAGCTCATGCTTGGTTATGTGAGCTGGAAGGTGGAGTGGGAACCTTTATGCTCTCCTTTACGGGCATTTCCCAGGGGGTGGGGGCAGCATCCACTATGCACAGCTCAAAACTCTTTCTTCCCTGGACTAAATGGTGACCATTATTGAAAAATCCCAAACCCTATTACTGCCTCTGCCTTTCCTAATGTTGAAGATTTTTTGTTTTTGTTTTTATTTTTGTTTTTGTTTTTGTTTTTTAAATCATTAGGGTTGTGGGGAGCAAGCTTCCTTTCTTTTAAAATGCTATCAAGCCAAGCCTGGTGGGTAGCTCTGGATGAATATCAGGATTTTCAAATTGACTCTTCAGGTGTGTAGAAAGAACATAATTACATATCTAATTTTAATTTGCATCCCATGGTCAGGCATGTTGTGTTAAAGCACTTGTTAATGTTTAAAGAAGAGAAGCTGATTATATTGATCCTTCTTGTATAAATTGGCCAAGGTGATCAATTTTGGGTTGTAAACTTTTGATGTTTAAATGCATTACCTTAATATCATTAAGCACAGTCAATTGTCAATCCCATGAACCCATAGTGTACAGTCTGAATTTAAAATTCATTTCCAGAATGGTGACATGAGGAAGGAAGTTTAGCAATTTCCATGCAAGGTAGGCCTGCTATTCTCTTATAGGCTATTTCCTGTGTGTGCTACTGAAATAGGCAATCATGGGGTCATTGGCATAGTCATAGATTGCCTTGCTGAGAATTTACCCTTCCTTCTTCATCCCATCTTGACTGCAATCACGAGAGAATTAGAAGATTTATATTAAGTTAGTGTTCAGGCAGTTATTGTACAAGTAGGAAAGGATTAATAGTGGCATCTGTTATTGTAAATCAACAAGAGATAAACACAAATTTTGTCAGCATGAAGCTACTGAGATACTGAGACAAAGGGCACAATAATTTCCATGGCTCAGGAGATGATTCATGGACACAGGGTTGTTTTGACATGATGGCATCAAAATCACCATGAAATCATTCCTTCCAAAGAACTTTCTCTGCCCTTTGCCCATGCAATAGATCCCCTCTATAAGGAAAGAACCTGATTAAATGCTGTATCAGTTAGGATTAAGTATAGTTGTGAGTGATAAGAAATCCTAATCAACAGTGTCTTAAACGCACAAGATTTAATCCTCTCACATGAGAAATCTAGAGGTTGACCATCCAGGGCAAGGTTGGAAGTTCCATGAAGTTACTGGGATATAGGCTCCTTCCAGCTTTTAGATCCATCATCTCCAGGTTGTATCACTCATGCTTATGACCTATGATGATTGCTTAAACTCTGGATATCCTGTCAACTTTCAGGTAGTAGGAAGGAAAAAAAGGGGAAAAGTGCATTATTTTTTCTTAAGGACACTTTCCAGAAGTCACACACGAAACTTTCCCTTGTACACCAGTGGCCAGAACCTAGCCACCTGACCATACTGAGGCACAAGGGAGATTGGGAAATATAGTATTAAGCATGCATTCTGCTAAAACTCAGAATTCAAATGGAGAGAATAGATATTGAAAGCTGACTGGCTGTGTCTGTCCTGAGGTGGTGTGTATGTTGGAGATGGGGAGAGACTAACTGAGTAAAGCATTTTTCTTTTTCCCCTGCCATCGTGGGAAATTGGCTAAGGTAATCAACAATTTCATGTATCAACAACTCTCTATTTCTTCATATCGCAACCAATCTAAAATGTTTACAGTAACCTAAAGAAAATAGAAAAAACATCCAGAAAGGTCCAAGAGAAGGAGAGGGAGCATATATAACATCAGCATTTCTCCCCCAAATGATTTCAAAGCATTTCATTTCACTTGCTTATTTTAGATAGCATAGTCTGGGCATCAGCTCTGTCTCGTTTTTACTCTGGTAAGCTAAAAATGAGATTTTTTTTTTTTGCAGTGCATTTGTAACTCTCATTAAAGCACACCAGCTGAGCTATTAATACTTTTAAAGAAAAATAACTTACCCATGATTTGGATACTCTAGAAGGCAGCTATCTATCTATCTTCCTATTGTACTTACCATTCCAGATGTCCTGGTAGTTCATGAGAAGTCTCATGGAAACTCGAAGCCTCATGGTGTCCCTAAACTATGTACCTTTGTTTACAGACCCAGTTCAGGGTCATTGGGTTCCCCTAAAATTAAACATTGTCCTTTTCTTAGGAATTCTTTATTAGTAACTGAGAATTCTCATTTGTTTGGGAAGGTTTACTAAACACATCTTCAGAAATGAAGAAATCTCTAATAAGGCTGTTTCTCAACCTGTGGATTAGCCATGCTTAATGATTCATCCCAGACAGGCTTCACACAACTTTCTATTATATACTTCTTGACTTTCTCTTTGCCCATTTATGTGTACTGAGGGAATGCAAATTTAAGTTTAACAGGAGCCTAAGCAAAATCTAATTGAGAAGGTAACTTTCCTGTAAATAATATACAAGGTAAAATAGAAATGATTTAAAAATTATCAGTGTCACATTCATTGATGTGGATAATCAAGAAATGGCTACACGGTAAAGCCTCATTATTTTGGTCCATAGTAATTCATAATTTGGGATTAAATTTCTGCCCGGTTCCAATTCAAATTACCATTGCACTATCTATGAATGAATGATTAGCTAAGCAAAGTAATAGTGTAAACAAGATTGCATAGGGGTATGTTTCACCTCAGAGGGATCAATCTCTTTCTAAGAGCTTTGATACATTAATTATTTGCATGCAAATGACTGTTGCTCATTACAAATAAGTCTTATCTAGTCATTAAAACTCATAACAGGACTTCACTTGGAAACATTTTGTTACCAGTTAGTTTGTTACAATATATTATGAAAAATAATAAAACTGCATCTAATTTTAAAAAAATATATAACTTAGACCCTTCCCAAATGGGGATGAACCATCCCTATATTTGGCCTATATCACTGAGCTTTCCCTGTATGTGTAGAGATATAATTAACAAGCCATAGGCTGAAACTAACCCATTTATAGATTATATTGATGTCACTATTTCTACAAATGGGCCAACTAGCCCTGCCTACATAAGGAAAACATTTAGGATCATTTAAAACTACCTGAAATATTTATCAACTCTGAACAAGCTCAAGGAAGGCACTGGTAGGACAGTTAGGCTTTGATTCTGGTCCAACATCAAGTCACAGCCAATGATCTTAAAAGTATTAGAATCACACTGAAAGTTTTCCTTTGTTTTTGTTGACCTGATCAGCCCAGTCACAAATCAGAACAAAATATCATTTATAATACATTTATAATACATCAGTGGCTTTTTGGTAAAGTAGATCATGTAGTCCAACTAGTTGATTTGTTATTAAAATCTTAAGACTTAGTCCCCTTGGTTTAGCAAATAGGTTTACTGGGAAAGCAGTATTTTATTTTAGTTAAGAGCACAAGACAACATTGTTCGGACCCCAGTTTTCTGCTTTTACCTTAAGAATTCTATTAGTCAGTCTCCTCACTTGTAAAATAAGGAATATATGTCCTACCTTAAAAAGTAAGGGCTTAGCACAGTACCTGGGAAATATTATTATAGCTGTCATTAATGTCAGTGATAATATTTACTGAATTTATGTTGCCAGGTAACAGAACTGAATAACTTTAAAGGAGGCAGACAGTCCCATTAGTTGTTAATTTTAACAGGCTTAGCCAATGAGGTTCCTCATTCATTGGCCTTTAACTATTGCATAGTGTTTAAACCTCAATTAACTTTTTTATTCATTGACACTACTTGAAAACCCATTATGAACTGTGTGTGAGTGTAATTGAAAAGGTCACTGTGGGACCAATAGTACCTTCCAAAATAAGCACATGTGAAGTTTGTCCTCTGATTAGTGAGTGTGGACACTATCCAAATGCCTGCCACCTAGACTCTCCATATGCCACGACATACTGTATACATGTAAGAAATTCCCAAGCTTACTCCATTTCAGTGATTTTGAAGACATACTTATAGATTGATTGCCAAACAGAAAAGCTACATACAGTATCAGCTGAATGGAACAAAACAGCAAAATGAGTAAAAGTCTGTCTAGAGTCAGTCAGCAAAGCACATTCTTTGTGATCTTTTACTGAATGGCAAACCTTTCAAAAAGCAGCGTTTATGCCTCCTCAGCATCTTAATCTAACAACACCGAACGAACTATTCATCAATTTATGCCTTCAGAGGTATTTATCATTACATTACCTACTGGACCAAACCCAGGTGAATGTGAGGGATTAAAAGAATGAGATCAGTCCTTTCTCAGACTCTAGACATACAAATTAAGATGTAGAATTTATCAGATGAGAAGAGTGAAACTGGAAGCTGCACTAACTGGTGTGTATCCTATGAGGAGTTAGATATGTCACAAGTGATTTGATGAAAATAATAAAGTACTGATAGTTGGGTATGATTTAATTTTTTTAAGTAAAATCAAAGTAACCCTAATGATGTCATTTTCATTTAGTACTTACATGCCATTAATGCTTTCTTGAATGGCAGCTAAAGGGGTGGAGCAGGGTTACACACAGAAAACGGGGTATTACCCATAACTCTGGGCATATTTAAAGATAAGTCACTAGAAGTCAACATCCTTTATCTTGTATGTTGCAACTGGGAAAAGAAAGGTGGTTAACTATTGTCTCAGTGTACTCTAAGGCACCTGCTGCCACTAGGCTTTGTCTTGCTTAGAGCTCCTCATTTCATTGTGTTTTCTCACTCTCTCATAGGCACTTCTAACTCCTTCAGGTCTAGAGACCCAATATCTGGACTTTATTCTTAGGGCTTATTTATTACAAAGCAGAGCATAACAATACCATTCATTATTTTTTATTCCTCTTTTCTGTGTAGGGCCATGTGTTTTGGGAATGCCCACAGACCCACAATGGGATGTATAGATGAATTCATATTAGTTCGACAACTTATATCATGTTGATGTTCAGGAAAATTTTGGACAAAAATTATAAAAATTATCTTAAGTAAATGGTACACATGTAGAATGACAGTTCCACCCATCCCCCAAGTCACATTATCACTGTATAATAATATCTACATGTAGAAGTATTAAGTTTTTCCAATTATAAGATGAGTTAGATAATACTGACCTCCCTTTTCATTGATGGATTTTGAGGGCTATTAAATTAGCACTTTTTAAAGGGAGTTAATAAGTGCTAAGCAGTAGTATAAACAATTTTTACTTAAAACAATGAATAATGGAATCTATGCTTCATTTATCATTTCTGGTGCTACATATATATCAGAGGAATCTGGTCATTTTTTTTTCAGCTTTCGTGACAAATGTGCAATTCAGAAATAATTTTTAGGGGTTTTTATGCCTTTCTACTCAATCCCTCATTGACCATTACGATGGGTGCCTGCTTGTTGGTTTTCTGTTTGCTCCTCAGCAATCTGTTGGGAAGTAATGGTAAATAAAAGAGTACTCTGATGAAACAGTGTAGGCCTGAGATTGAGACTGGAGGTTAGGGTGGAAGAGATAAAGGAATGCATGTTCTGGGTTCAGTCTGGAAATATAATTAGTAAGCCTGCAGTGAGAACTTCTAGGTCTAAATAAACTCTGACTTGATATTTGTTCCACTTTTCAGAATATACATATAGTCTTCCATCTATGCATGCCTAAGGCTCTGGTACCTGTGCAATAATCACAAACTAGTTTTCTACTGTTTCTACTAGGTAGACCATCCAATCAAGAAAGATGCTGTGTTCCTCATGCTTCAATGTTATGACTCATTGGTTGCACTGCAGAATAACAAAGCACTCTTAAATGAAGGAATAAATCAGCATCACAAATTCCTTTTCAAAATATTTTGGCCCACATGGTTTGGATGGGATCTGTACATATTAATGTTACTCCCACATCCTTAAAAATATTCAATATTGAGATATAAAATAATACTTATAAAATATTAATAAATCATAAAGAACAGTGATACAATAAACTGGTGCTTATACTGCTCACATAATTTAAAATATAAAATATGACCATCAACTTCAATCTCCTGAATGCCCTTCTCCGAACCTATTCCTTAGAGGTAGGTAATTACTACCTCGAACCACATGTTTATCAATCCCTTGAATTTTTCATAGTTTTGTCACCTCTATTTATATCACTATATAATATCTTGTTTCATTTTATATATTTTTGAACTTAATTTTTAAAAAGGAAGAATATGTTTTCTTCTACCACTTGTTTTTTTCATGAAATATTCTGAGAATCATCCATGTAGTTGTATGAAGCTGTACTTCACTAATTTTCAAACATATAACACAACTTGTCAATTTATTCCACTTTGATGGACTTTTGATTTGTTCCAGTTTGGGGCTACTAAGCACAACAGTACTATTGACATTCTTGTCCACATCTTCAGCTGTGTGTGTTTTACCCATTTCACCATTGTGTTGTTTCTGTTTGCCTTATTGATGTGTAGGATACATACAAATGTGTGTTTTTTTGTGTGTGTAATCTAGATACTAATCCTCTGTTCATATGTGTTGCAAATGTCTTCTCCCAGATTATGGATTCTCTTTACTATCTTTAGGTTGACTTTTGATGAATAGAAGTCTTTTCTTGGTTTTAATGAAGTTGAATTTCAACAATCTTTTCTCTATGGTTTGTACATTCCATATCTTCTTTAAATATTATTTTCTTACCCTGAAGGAATAAAAAAACTTCTCTTAAAAGTCCATTCGAAGATAGATTTTTTGACCTTTATGTTTAAGTCTTTAGTCAACCTGAAAAGTATTTTGTGTATATGGTATAAGATAGGAATCTATTTTTGTTATATATTGCTGTATAACAAACCACGCTGAAACTTAATCAGTTAATACAACAATATGTTATTATCTCCCATGGTTCTGGGAATTGAGTTTCATCTGGGTTGTTCTCACATGGGGTTCCTCTGATAGTTACTGTCAGATGGTAGCTGAGTCTAGATTAAACTGAAGGCTTTTTCATTCATATCTCGGATGCCTGCACTGGTCTCACATTCTCTCTTCATACGGTCTATCCATGTGGCTGGCTTGACTGCTTCACAGAATGACAATCTCAGACTAGTTAATCTTAGATGTGGGCTAGCTTCCCCCAGGAAAGCTATTCCAAGTATTCCAAGAGTCAAGAAGTGGAGACTGCCATTTTGTAAAGGCTCAAGACCAGAAGCTGGAACTTATACTATTCTTTTGTTATAGTTTATTGTTCAGAAAAGTCTCACAGCCCACCCAATTTCAATGAAAGGAGAAATAGACCCTACCTCTGGATGAGGGGAAGTTGCAAAGAATTTGAGACCATTTTTAAATGGCCACAGGATCCAAATTTACTTTTTCCCTATAGATAACCAATTAACCCACGAAAATCTGCGTGCGGTCACTATGAACAAAAGACCACTTTATTTACTTATTTTTCATTTAAAAAAAAATTATTGAAAAAATGATTTTAATTAATTTTTCCCTGGCTATCTCTTCACTCCCATCTCCCCCTTACCCTCTGGTAATCACTATTCTATTGTCCATGTCCATGAGTCTCTGTTCGTTTGCAAAAGACCACTTTAAACTTAATTTTCAGAGGAGATTTTTGTCCCCTGCATTCAACACCCAGTTTTGAGATAGGCGATTTTCTTAAGAATCCCTTAGTGTGTGAGCAGGAGTACCTGTATTTCCAGTTCACCTTTGTACTGGGGACATGGCTTTTTGGAATCCTAGTTTTATACAAGAATAGGGATCTGATAGTAGATTTCCTACCTGATCAGCCCTGGTCTTTATCCCTGGTCCCCCGTACCCCACAAGGTCATAAAAAAATGAAAGCTCAAATTCAGTTTTGTTAATGCCCTCTGAACAAAAGCGAGCTTATTTCTCTGGGTTCCAGTTCTTGTTTTGTTTTTTGTTTACCTCCTCTGCATATTTCTTGACAATTTACTTATGATTAACTATGCGAGCTGCGCACGTGTGCACACACACACACACACAAACAGCATTGTTGAGCAAAATCAGAAATTAATGAATGCTAGTGTTATGGCAATGAAAAGGGCTGGAGGAGATGAGAGAATAACCTTGGAAGCTATGCTTCAGGAGTGCAGAATTTAGAAGCTGTCATTGCTTTCTTAATCATTGCAATATGCTGATTTGTTTTGTTTTTGCATTGTTATTGTTAGAGAATATGAGATTTCTGTAGCTTATCCCAGGAAGACAGGAAATAGAACACACTCGTCCAATCTCAGTAGATAGTGAACCATAAGTGAATCATTACTATTTCATTGAATTTACAAAAAATATTTTTCTAACAAGGTAGTACTTTCATTGAGTAGTGTTTCTTAAACTGCATTTCTTTTTCAATTATCATTTCCAGGTAGATGTGAAAATCTAAAGCTGGAGAAAAGATAAATAGATAAGAATTTGTGGCAATTTGAAATGGTGGTGTTTTGTATTATATTTTTTGTTCTGTGTGTTTTACTTGGAGACATTTTTATGTGTCTTAAAAAGAAAACCATTAAATTGTATACTTCAAGGAAAGTTTTATTAGCAAGTAAGTTTTTAAAATAAAACACTAGGCCTTTTCACATGCCTGAACCTAAGATGAGGTGATATAATGTAGCATTTGCTAAGGTCTGAGTGTTTGTGTCTCTCAAAATTCATAGGTTGAAATTCTAACACCCAAGCTGATGATATTAGGAGGTGGGGCCTTTAGGAGGTGATTGGTACCCATTAAAAGAAGCCTCAGGAACTCTTTTGACCCTTTCCCCATGTGAGAATAGAGAGGAAGCACAATCTGTGAACCAGAAAGCAGGCTCTCACCAGGCATCAAATCTGCCAGCACCTTGATCTTGGACTTCTCAGCTTCTAAAACTGTGAGAAATAAATTTCTGATATTTATAAGCCACTCAGTCTCTGGTATTTTGTTAGAGAAGCCTGAACGGACTAAGAAAGTAGTCAAGAACAAGCTCTCTGATATTACTTTCCAGCTCCACCTTTTCCTAGATAATTTTTGTCAAGTCACTTAGTCCCTCAACCTTACTTTCCTCATCTGTAAACATAGATAAATGAATGTTACATGAGATAATACATGTCAAGTGTAAACTTAGCCTTGACATTTATTTGCCTGGCACTTAAACGCATAAATGTTAATTGTTGTTGCTCTTATAATAATTATTAATATGAAATGACCCCCAAGAATGATGGTATAAGATCAGGAATATTTGTTATATTCACTACTTGATGATTAATAGAAAGAAAATCTGCATATTTTACATATTAAGGTGACAAATTGACCTAAATTAAAGTTATTGCACCAATATGGCTGTGGCAAATTTCCTGCATCTTTCAATAAGGACCACAATAAGTTCTTTACCTCACAAAGGGAAATAATTTATCCTATTAATAGTGTTTGTAAACAGGAAGTTTCAATTAACCTAGCTTTTCTTTCAGCCATTACTGTATTTCAGCTAAGATTGAACAGCAATGTCTACCACAGCAAAGCAAGGCAATAGGGATTAAGAAGAGTCTAATACTTTTAAGATTGTTGTATTTTTTTTACTTGATCATGAAAGTGTTGATTGAGCTAACTTCTTCAGTGGGCAGTTGCACTTACAGTTTTATTTGTTAACGATCACTAGTGGCCTCCACTATTTGTTTGTTTGTTTGTTTGTTTGTTTGTTTGTTTGACAGGGATGATAAGAGGATGAGAGAGAGAGTTTCTACTTCCTAAAATTAGGGAAGGGTGGGAATTTTATTTTTTTTAATTACAGTTGACATTCTATATTATTTTATATTAGTTTCAGGTATACAGTGTAGTGGTTAGACATTTATATAATTTACAAAGTGATCCCCTGATTAGTCTTTTTTTTTTTCCAAAACAAGTGAAAATTTATGCTATGATAAAGGTAGCATTTAAGTCATTGGGAAAATAAACTAATCAATAATGTTATTGGGATGATTGGGAAGCCATTGAGAAAATATTAGATCTATACCTCACACCTATACCTAAATAAATTCCATACGGATGAAAGATAAGTCTTGTACCCACTTAGCACTATAAAAACTTATTGCAGTATTATTGACTATATTCCCTATGGTGTACTTCACACCCCATGACTATATTCTAACTGCTAATTTGTACTTCTTAATCCCTTCTCCTTTTTCACCCAGCCCAACAACTCCTCTCCTATCTGGCAACCGTCAAAATGTTCTCTGTAACTATGAGCTTGTTTCTGCTTTTTCTGGGGGGCGGAGGATTTTACATGTAAGTGAAATCACATGGTATTTGTCTTTCTCTGTCTGACTTATTTCACTGAGCATAATACCCCCTAGTCCATCCATGTTGTTGCAAATGTTAAGATTTATTTTTCTTTTTTATGGACTCGCCTCCACAATTTAGTTGTAATGGTTAAACAATTACCTTTTGCATATGAACTGGAAAAAGAAGAAAGTCATTTAATTTCTAGTAATTTTTTTTCTCATTATATAAAAGCCCTTTCTTCTTGGTAACATAAAAACAGATAAAAAACAGTGATTTGGTACACAATAACTCATTTTGCTTCTTAAAAGATAAACTATAAATCCCAATGGCCTCATAGCATACAAGCATTGGGCCTAAAAGAGTATATTTTCAATATTTTTAAGAACAAAGAAAAGAGGTCTTGGTAAGAGTTAAGGGAGCTCTTTGTCCTCTTCCAATGTGTTATTTGTGATAACATAGTTGACCAGAGCAATGCAAATCTATGAGATGATTTAGTCATCTTCCTCTTATCTCCCTCCACCTTTCCAGACTTGTACATTTACCCCCATACTTGATCTCCCTACTATATTCTTAAAAATGACTTGTTGTCATGACAGAGTTAGGTGAATAATTGTGTCTCTCTGGATGAAAGAGAAAGAAAAACATATGATACAGATTAGTCTTGTTCTCTGGTTTGACTCCCAGCTGCTCCTGAGCAGTTCATAGAGAACTAACATGCATTTAATTAGAGAAATCTGGGGTATTGGGAAGGTCACACAATTTCTGGCAGCTTCTTTACAAACTAAAACCAAGTAATTTATTCATGATGGTATCTATTTCAGTGGTGGAGAGACAGAGTAGAAGAAAACATTGTCTGAACAGTGATTTGGAAAACAGAAATTCTTGGGCTTTGCTCCCAACCTTAATGTCAGCTACCTCTACAGCCTGGGTGCTTGTTCCAGTACTCCAAAGATTAATTAGCTTCTTGAATGCTTTGAAAGTGAAAATGTGCTAAATAAACATGGCAGATTGAAGTCACCAGAAGAAAAGAGACCTGAATTGGGAGAGGATGGTGAAGAACAGTTATAGATGATAGATTATTGAATGTTGATTCATTCTTACTTAGTAACAATAAAAAGAAAATACCCTTAAAGGGTATATTGCCTTATGTACATTGAAGGAGGGGGGAAAATAAGGTTAAAAAATCATCAGGAGCTAGTAGAATATTGTGCTTCATAATCAGTGACTAGAGGTGGGAGGCTGAGTAAGGACAAGGGTGAACCATATAATAATGTAGAGCAAGGCTCTGTGGCTAGAAAAATAAAGCTAATCCTTCAAGAAAGAAAATAAGACACTGATTTTAGGAGGCACAGAAAGCAAGAGACAAGACTGGGTAATTAGATGAACTTGCCCCAGAAGAAATAAGTTAGGAGGAAGGAGAGGTAGGTGATATTAATGTTGTAGGCAGATGGACACTGTAATACCAAACCAAGGTTGCTGATCCAAAACACACGAACAGACATGAAGTAGTCAAAACTGCAGGGAATGATCAAATATGAGATAGAAATTTTACAGTTGTAAAATAATAAGCTAGTAATAAATTATTGCTTATCAGGTTGAAAAGGATAAGGACACAGTAAAATGCTGAGGAGGTAGACGGTGAGAGAAAATAATGTGGTCCAAAATGCAGTTTCAGTCGAATATTAGAATATGAAAAAAAAGAGAAATTGAACAATAACATGAAGAAAGGTACTGAAAATTAGATGATACTGAGTGAAGTTGAGGGATGAGGACATTATAGGAAGAGATTTGTGGTGTAATAAGATTTAGTATGGGTCTTAGATATGCCTGCCGTCTAGGCTTTCAATAAAGAAAGAGTTCAGAAGCAGGACTAGAATTATTTACATATATGGTTGGCTCATTGAACCCCAGTATCTACTCCCCAAATTGCCTTAGATGCCCAGATTGCATTTGCTTCTGCAGAAATGAATGTTCATACCTGCTCGGAACATCCTGCTGTCATATTAGCCCATCCTCTAAGGAAATAACAATCACAGCTTGCATACCCAATTAAGAGGTTCAAATTCCACTATTCTCCATTATTTCCTTTCAGGGCAGTAATTCCATCCAGCAAGTTTCTAGTACTGTCATCATTTCAGTCCTTTGGGAAAATCCACTTCATTGACATCCATCAATTAACTGACGCTTTACATTTTGACTGGAATTTCAAAGTTAAAATCTTGTTATGAACTTTTCCCTTCTTAATTTGTATTTTACACAAAATTGGATCCAAAAATGCTTAAAGAGCATTTCTTAAAACCCAGATTACAAAATTATTGGTGATTTAGCTAGTTACCTCTTCTGAATTGGCTAGATAGAAGCCATAAACCTTAATTACATCATAAAGTTTCCTTCTAAATATCGAAATCCCTAAAAGAACAATCATTTGTAGTATCCAGACCAAGATTTTGTGTGCAAGATCACCAAGTACCCCACATGGGTTTTAGGCACAGGCTGTTATTGACTGCTTCGTGGCTGCATTGCCAGCTCAGCTTCACTGAGTTAATTTTCTGCCTTATGTTACCCGAGCTAATTGATTCACAAAAGATTGAGGGGGCTTTGGTTTGGAATAAAGTTACTCTTTGAGTGTTCTTCAAGTGTTTAATCTTAAACAAGGGCAGTGTCCCCACCCATAAATTGCCCCAAGTAGGCACTTGAGATTGACCCATCTATTTATTAAAACAACTTACTTGATATGTTGCTTATTACTATTCCCAATAACTTCTTCAATATAAAAGTTAATAAATGCTCATTGCAGAAAATCAAATATATGGAAAACTACAAAAAGAAAAGCAGGGTCAAAGTACCTGGATAGACATTTCTCCAAAGAAGACATACAAATGGCTGGCAAACATATGAAAAGATGTTCAATATTACACTAATCATCAGGGAAATATAAATCAAACTATAGTGAGATATCACCACATACCCATTAGGATGGCCACTATAAAAAAAAAAAAAGAAAAGAAACGAAAGAAATAACAAGTGTTAGTAGAGATGTGGAGAAATTCGAACCCTTGTGTACTGTCAGTATAAAATGTAAAATGGTGCAGTGCTATGGAAAACATGGAAGTCCCCCCCACTCAAAATTAAAAATAGAATTACCATATGATCCATCAATCCCATTTCTGGATTTCAAAGAGGTATTTGCACTCCCATGTTCGTTGCAGCATCATTCACAATAGCCAAGAAGTGGAAGCAACCCAAATATCTGTCAGTACATGAATGAATAAAGGAAATGTGGTATATAACTACAATAGAATATTACTCAGCTTTGAACAAGAAAGTCTTGCCATGTGCTACAATATGGATGAAACTGAAGGACACTATCCTAAGTGAGATAACCCAATAACAAAAAGACAAATACTGTATGATTTCACTTATGCAAAACATTTAAAGTAGTCATGCATGTAGAAACAGAAAATAAAGTGGTGGTTACCAGGGGCTGGGAAGAGAAGAAAGGGGGCTTTGTTACTCAGTGGGTATAGAGGTTTAGTTTTCCAAGGTGAAAATGTTCTCAAATCTGTTGCACAACAATGGGAATATAGTTGGCGCTACTGAACTGTACACTTAAAAATGGTTAAGATGGTAAATTTTCTGTTTTTTAAACACAATTAAAACTTTTAAAAGAAGAACGAAGAAGGAGGAAGAAGCTCTAAAAGCACTTGTGTGTTGGTGCTTATGGACTTGCTGAGCCTGGAACATTACCATGATGTGAATGAGCCTGGGCTATGGGGGATACAAGACCACATAACAGCACAGTTAACCAGCCACCAGCCAACCCAGCAGCCAGTCACAGACACATGCATGAACCACAGCAGAGATCAGTTAGCTGAGTCTGCAGAAGCACCCAGCTGAAAACAGCCCAAATTGTTGGCCTGCATATTTTTGAGCTAAATAAATGGTTGTTGTTTGGGAAAAAATAAAACAAATGACTCAAAATTCTTCCACTTAGAGGGAACCAATCATGAATTTATATAAGTTGTATGTATGTGTTCATGCACATAATAATATTCTATCAAGTGTTTGCACCTTTATTTCTTTAATCCCAATGCCTCGTTGTGGGGGCATTTAGCTTGTTTTCGATATTGTGATTTTGAAAATAGCACTGAGGTGAGCACTTTTTGGATATATTTTGTGTACAACCATGATTATTTTCTTAGGATGAATTCTTAGACATTGGATATCTGGGCGAGAGCTATGTAAGTTAAATTACTCAAGTGTCTTAAAAGCATTAACTGAACATTTTTTAAAATGGAGGTGGATTTTCTTTTCACATCCGATCACTAAGTTACAACACTTTAAAAATCTAGCGTTGTCTAACTGTAAAAATCATTTAATTAACTACTTTGGGTGAGCAACTCGAGAAAGAAATCTATAGGCAATGAAAACAGATATTAGCTGGGAAATTCTTATTACAGATGAGAGACACACAAATGCAACCCAAATAGAAAAAAAAAAATGTTATTTCCTTTTTGATGTCTGCCTGGTCTACAAAATGTACCAGATTTTTCAGTGCCTGCAGTAAAATGCAGCACACATTTGAGTGAGAAACCAGACACTAAGAGCTTTATATGTTAATAATACTGAGATCCACTAAATTGTTTGTGCATAAATGCCCCCAAAACATTTGGTTTAATCCACACCCTTGAAGAAATAATATTAGGGTCTATTTGTTGTTCATCTTCATCTATTTTAAATGCCAGCTAACCTGTGAATGATGCATATCAGAGGGCCATTCAGCTGAAGACTATCATTAAAATGACATGAATCAACATTTTTTTAATTAAGTAAGATTTCATCCTATGTAAATATTTTGGAACTCAAGCAAAAAGAAATCCTTTTCAACTAAGGAGTAGATAGATGTCTAGTCTCTCTTACATCCTTCAATGCAAGTATGACTTGCTTCTTACATATGCCTGTGCATGGGAAAAACAAAGAACGACTTCCTTAGGCACACTAGAGTGCTTAGCTTGTGTGCAACATGATGAGTATAGACTAGTATATCTGGATAAAGTTCATTAATGGGTGACTTTCTAGGAGACTAATATTTTAGGGGCATTCCTATAAGCATAGAAGGTTTAGTTGCCATCAATAACATGTTTAGTAGAGTTTCAATAATTCTTGGCAATTCTGTGCACATATTCCTTTGAGAGTTAGTAGAACTTTGAATTATTATACAGGCAAACAACAACTAGGTCGATCTCTAGGCCTCAGATCTTACAAAGGGTTGCTTAGGAAGTAGCTATTTCTATCAAGTTAGAGAAGCTTGGAAGTGAATGACACCATCCTTCCACACAAGCGTCCCTTTCGAATTCCTAGAGTATGTATGTGTGTTGGAGGAGGGTCAGTATATGCAACTAGGAGAGAATCTCCAATGTTATAACAATTGGGGGAAACAGTCATACTGAACCCCAAGAAAACTGTCTCCACTGCTGTTCCCTGAACTTCACACACAAAGCGAATGATGAGAACGAATCATCCGAAGTTCTAACAATAGGGTCAAGTCAGTGTAAAATTAAGTGTTGAGGACAAATTTAAAGATGCTGTTTTCAACAGGACAAGTAGTAACAAGTGTTAGAGAGGATGTGGAGGAAAAGGAATCTTCATACACTGCTGATGGGACTGCAAATTGGTACAACCACTATGGAAAACAATATAGAGGTTTCTTGAAAAACTAAGAATTGATCTACCATATGGTCCAGTAATCCTACTGCATATTTACCCAAAAGACTTGAAAATATTTATCTGAAAAGATATTTGCACATTGATGTTCATAGCAGCATTATTCACGGTGGCCAAGACATGGAAGTGTCCTACAATATATGATTGGATAAAGAAGATGTGGTACATATATACAATGAAATATTACTCAGCTATAAAAAGAGATGAAATATTGCCATTTGTGACAACATGGATAGATCTTGAGATAATCATGCTAAGTGAAATAAGCCAAACAGGAAAAGCTGAAAAACACATGATATCACTTAGATGTGGGATATAAATCTAAAAGCAACAAACAAACATGACAGAGACTCATGGACAGTGGACTCACGGTTACCAGAGTGTGGGGGGAAGGGGAAGGACATAGGGGTAAAAGAGGTCAAATATGTGGTGACAGAAATCTAACTGTAGGCGGTGAACATGCAATGCAATACACACACACACACACACACACATATACACACACATACACACACTCACATACACACATATATGTATGTATATATACATGACTTACTGTTGAATTATACACTTGAAACTTATTGGATTATGTTAATGTCACCATAATAAATTGAAATAAAATGCTGTCATTATATCTTGGAAATTGTTAAAATAATTTTATTTCTTTTGGTAGTGGCCATTGGAGGCTAGAACCTGCCTACCCCCAAAACCTCTCACTTTGAAATGCAAACAAAGGCTTGTTGATGTAACACTATGAAGAGTGGTTTGACTCTTGAGAGAGTAGGAGTATTTATTTTTTCTCTTCTGTTCATAGTGTATTGCATGACTTTTGCAGATAGAACTGATGAAAGCAATGGTTCAAATCCCTATTTGGCCTGGCCCTGACACACATAAACCCTCTTACTAGCAATAAGTTCAAGAAACATGATTTCCTCCCACTTTAGAAAAAATCTTTAAGAGATGTTTGGCTTTAGCATTTGTATCTTAAATATGGCATTTGGCAAGACACAAAAACCTCTGTTGCTGGTTCTCTCTCTCTGACACACATGTACACACACACATACATGTACTTTTTGGAAAGAAAAGAAATTTAAGAAGCATAAAAGTTTCTGTGGTATATAACCTGGAAACAGTAGATTTAGGTATCATAAATCTAAGATCTATGATTGGATTCTGTCTCTCCCACCCCCAAATTATGGGTTGAGTGTTTTTAACCAAATATTCTTTTTTATCTTTGAATTTCTCACTTGAGGAACATAGTACTTGGATATCCCTGAGATATCTTATTTGTAGATACAGAAAATAGAATGAGATTATGGGCAAGCAAATCTTTCAAGCACATAAATGGAAAATAAAAGTAAGATAGCACAGTAATTAACACAGATGAAAACAGTTCGTATTTTCCTAGAACTCTTCTGTGTGATAAATTGTCTTAGCTGGAAACTCTATTTTCAAGTTGTAAATCTTCATATGACTAATGACTTCCCTGTGCCTTGCAATGAAATTAGAGAACAAATATTAAGATGTTGTTTTTATTTATCTATAAAATTATACCAGGGCAAAAGCATGAAACTGTACATGAAATTATGACCATAAGTTATTGCTTGATGTCCATTTCTCCCCATTAAATTATATAGGTAGCAGTAGGTAGATAGAAAGGCAAAATAACTAAGGTTCATAGTCTGCGTCTTATCAAGTGGTTAAAAGATTTCCATTGAAGGCACCGATTCATGGAAATATTTATTTTAATTTGAATCTTTTTCATGTATTAAAAACTCAGTCGACTAAAAAGATCAGAGCCATCATGCAAATGTCTTTGAAGAGTTCATTTGCCACACCTAAATTGGCATGTTTACCGTAGAATGTTTTTATAAGTGGATATCTCTGGCTTCTCACATATCAGAAATGCTTCAGCCAACTGCTAAAATAGAGAATGGTACACCAGAAAAGTATTTCTTCTATTGCCTTCCCTGGGCATTCAGTGTGACCTGAATCTAAAAATTAGTCTAAAAATTACTTGTCTAAAAATCCCTTAGTCTAAAAATTACTTGAAGGAATTCAGCTAAGAATATAGAATAGCCCCCAATCATGTCCATGAATTCCTGGGTACCGTTCACATTAAAAAACAAACAAACAAACAAACAAAAACTTTAATCCAAAGGCTAGCACTAACCCATTTCCAGCAGAGGCAGACAAAGACTGGCTTTGATCCACAGGTCAGCAGTTGTTAAATCTTGAGTCTCTTTACATCAGCCACCTCATGATGTGGAAGAAGTATTTGATGCAAAAGGGCATTAACATATTATAGAAAATTTAAAAGTACAAAGCTTTTAATTTTTGGAATTTAATCAGGTTCTGAATGCCCACCCATCTGGGATGCTGTGAAGGAGATTTCTGTACTGGGTATATCCCCTGAGGACCATTCCAACTTTTTGATTCTATGACTAGGAGGTAGAATTATTAAACATGAATATTTGGGGCATAGTCTTATCCTAATGATTTCAGTACTTTTCTTACATAGATATTTGTATAAATTTGGGTTAAATACCCAGTAGAGGGAATGCTGAATCATATGGTAGATCAATTCTTAATTTTTTGAGGAACCTCCATACTGTTTTCCATAGTGACTGTACCAATTTGCAGTCCCACCAGCAGTGTATGAGGGTTCTTTTTTCTCCACATCCTCTCCAAATTTGTTATTACTTGTTCTGTTTATTATAGCTATTCTAACAGATGTAAGATGGTATCTCTGTGGTTTTGAATTGTATTTCCCTAATAGCTAGCGATGTTGAACATCTTTTCATATATTTGTTGGCCATTTCTATTTCCTCTAGGGAGAAGTGTCTGTTCAGATTCTCTACCCATTTTTTCATTGGATCATGTGTTTTTTGTTGTTATTGTTATTGAGTCATATGAGTTCTTTGTATATTTTGGATATAGGCCCTTATCAGAGGCGTTGCTTGCAAATATAGTTTCCCATTCGAATGGTTGTCTCTTTACCTTGTTGACGATTTCTTTTGACGAGCAGAAGCTTTTAGATTGATGTAGTCCCATTCATTTATTTTTGCTTTTTCTTCCCTTGCCTTTGAGGTCAAATTCATAAAATACTCTTTAAGTCCAAGGTCCTTGAGTTTAGTTCCTATGTTTTCTTCTATGCATTTTATTGATTCCGATCTTATATTCAGTTCTTTAATCCATTTTGAGTTAATTTTGGTGTGTGGTGATGGACAACAGTATAGATTCATTCTTTTGCAGGTGGCCTCCCAATTTTACCAGCACTATTTATTAAAGAGGCTTTCCCTTCTCCACTGTATGTTTTTGGCTTTTTTTTGTCGAAAACTATTTGCCTTTATAAATATGGATTTACTTCTGGATTCTCGATTTTGTTCCACTGATCCGTGTGTCTGTTTTGCTGCCAATACCATGTCATTTGATTATTGTTGCTTTGTAGTATAATTCAAAGTCAGGCAGAGTGATGCCTCCAGGCTGGTTCTTTTTTCTCAGGATGTCTTTAGCAATTTGGGTTCTTTAGTGCTTCCATACAAATCTGATGATTTTTTGTTCTAATTTTTTTAAAAAATGCTGATGGGATTTGATAGGGATTGCATTAAATCTGTATAATGCTTTAGGTAATAAGGTCATTTTAACTATGTTGATTCTTCCAATCAAAGAACACAGAATATCTTTCAATTTCTTTGTATCTTCTTCAATTTCTTTTAATAGAGTCTTGTACTTTTCATTATATAGGTCCTTCACATGTTTTGTTAAATTTATTCCTAAGTATTTTCTTCTTTTTGGTGCAATTACAAGAGTAATTATTTTTTCCACTTCTTTTTCTAACACTTCATTATTAGAGTATAGGAATGCTATGGATTTTTGAACATTAATTTTGTATCCAGAGATTTTACTGTATCCGCTTATTGTTTCTAGTTGTGTTCTTGTGGAGTCTTTAGGATTTTCTATATAGAGAACCATGTCATCCTCAAATAGTGACAGTTTGACTTCCTTTCCTATTTGGATGCCTTTTATATCTTTCTCTTGCCTGATTGCACTTACTAGGACCTCCAATGTTATACTGAATAACAATGGACAGCCTTGCCTTGTTCCTGATCTTAGAGGGAAGGTTTTTAGATTTTCACCATTAAGTATAATGTTGGCTGAGGGTTTGTAATATATGGCCTTTATTATGTTAAGGTACTTTCCTTTATACTAATTTTGTTAAAATGTTTTGATCAAAAATGGATGCTGTATCTTGTTGAAGGCTTTTTATGCGTCTATTCATATGATCATATGATTCTTATTTTTTAATTTGTTTATGTGGTGTATCACATTAATCGATTTGCATATGTTGAACCATTTCTGTGCCCCTGGGATGAAGCCCACTTGATCGGGGTGTATAATCTTTTTAATATGTTGCTATATTCGGTTCGCTAGTGTCTTATTTAGAATTTTTGCATCTGTGATCATGAGAGATATTGGTCTATAGTTTTCTCTTTTTGTTTTATCATTACCGGGTTTTGGTATCAGAGTAATATTGACCTCATAAAATGAGTTGTGAAGAATTGCCTACTCATCAATTTTTTGGAAGAGTTTGAGGAGAATAGATATTAAATCTTCTTTGAATATTTGGTAGAATTCACTGGTGAAGCCATCTGTTTCTGGACTTTTACTTTTTGGTAGGTTTTTGATGATTGTTTCAATTTCCATACTGCTGATCGGTCTATTTAGATTTTCCAGATCTTGATTCGGTCTAGGAAGGTTGTATTTTTCTAAGTACTGGTCCATTTCTTTTAGGTCATTAAATTTGTTATTATATACTTTTTCATAGTATTCTTGCATGATCCTTTGTATTTCTGTGATGTCAGTCGTAATTTTCCCTCTTTCATACCAAATTTGTTTATTTGTGTCCTTTCTCTTTTTTCTTTAGTGAGTCTAGCCAAGGGTTTGTCAATTTTATTAACCTTCTCAAAGAACCAGCTCTTCGTTGTATTTATTTTTTCTATTTTGTTGTTGTTGCTGTTTTTAATTTCCTTTATTTCTGTTCTAATTTTGATTATTTCTTTCCTTCTGCTTTAGGCTTCATTTGTTCTTCCTTTTCTAGTTTTAGAAGATGAAGCGTTAGGTTATTTATTTAGGCTAGTTCTTGTTTTTGAAGGTAGGCCTGTAATGATATGAACTTTCCTCTTATGCCCACTTTTGTCATGTCCCAAAAGTTTTGATATGTTGTACTATCATAGTCATTTATTTCTATGTATCTCTTGAACTCTCTTTTTATTTCTTCTCTGATCCAGTTATTCCTCAGTAGCATGTTATTTCATCTCCATGTATTTGTGGTTCTTCCTGATTTCTTTTTGCAGTTGATCTCTGCTTTCAAATCATTATGATCAGAGAATATGGTTGGTATGATTTCAACCTTATATTCTTTGAAGCTATTTCTGTGTCCCAGTATGTGGTCTATTCTTGAGAATATTCCATGTGCACTAGAGAAGAAAGTATAAGCAGCTCTTTTGGATGGAAGGCTCTGTATATGTCAATTATGTCCAGTTTGTCTAATCTGTCATTTAAGGGCGTTATTTTACCTTTTTTATTTTGAAGTCTATTTTGTCTAATATTAGTACCACTACTCCTTCTTTTCTCTGAATGCGATTTGCTTGAAATATCATTCTCCACCCTTTCACTTTGAGTCTATATTTGTCTTTGGAGCTGAGATGTGTCTCCTAGAGGCAGCATATGGTTGGGTTTTGTTTCTTGATCCATTCTGCAACTCTGTGCCTTTTTATTGGTGAGTTTAGTTCATTTACATTTAGGGTGATTATTGAAATATGGGGTTTTCTTATAGCCATTTTATCTTTTGCTTTCTGGTAGCTTAGTGTTTCCATTGCTTTCTTGTCCTTGTGTTTCTGTTTTCTTTATTTAGGTTGGCTTTTGTATGTTTACCCTCTGCTCCTTCTTGATTTATGTTATATACTTTAGTTCTGAATCTTTGGCATGTGGTTACCATTATGAGTATGCAAAGGATAGTTTATATATATATATATATATATATATATATATATATATATACACACACACACACACACACACACACACACACACACACACACACACAGTTGTCCTTTCTTTCAACGTGATCTATCTTTGATTTCTTGAGAATTTGATCTTTATCCTTCCATTTCTTTTATTTGCCATGCCCCTTAATTTGTCCTTATATGAACATTTTCCACATTATCTTCCTATATATAATTTCCTCTCTCTCTCTATTATTTGCTTATAATGTTCTCTGTTTCATTGCTTTCGTAATTCCTCTCTTTAAGTATGCCTGATAGACACCTTTTACTCCCACTCACACCTTTTTGTTTCTGAGCCGAGCCGAAAGAGCCTCGTAAGCTGATCATCCCTTTTAGAGGATCATGGGACTTCTCACTTAGGAAACCATATGACTCTCTTTCTATTGATTACATTATTCTAGGCTGTCTCTTGACGACAAGTTTTAGTCATTTGATTTGTTCAGACCAAGTCTTCGATAATCCACTTTATAAGTTAACATCTCTTTTCCCTCTACGCCCTGAGAATTTTCGTTGATTTTGATAACTTACTACAATGTCTTGGTGAAGGCTCCCTTGCTGGGTTGGAGATAGGTGTTCTGCTTTGATTCTCACCCCCAAGCTCCAGTTTCCATGCCCCTTGATTTGGAAATTTTCAGTCCACTATTTGCTCCGAAAATGCTTTCAGTTCCTGGTCCTCCTGCTCTCACACTTGTGGGAGTTTCTTTTTCATCTCCAGGTTCTTGATTCTTGCTTCTCAATCTCTCCTGCCTCCCGTTCCATCTTGTCTCGAAATTGTTGAGCAGACTCCATTTGAATTTCACTGGAGTTTTCTTTTTCTTACCATCATCCTGACTCCTCTGGTCATTTAATCAGGGACATGCTTTATGTTCAACTTATTTTCTGAGATGCCTTGTCACCTTAGTTATTTATGGTGTTTAATGGACTATTTCTCCACCTGGGCATTGATGGAAGTGTATTCTGTTGATTTCCAGAAAGAAGATTTATTATATAAAGTTCTCTCTTTAGCCTCCTACAAAGAAGGTGCTTTTCTTTTAGTTTCCAGTTGGCGGTGTCTAAGCCTCTTGGATCCCTGCTTCATACGAAGCCTGAATAATGTCTTTTTTATTTTCTTGTAGATATTTAATCACAATTGCTACTCTCAGTTTCTGTCCCTATCAGTGTTAGAAACAATTTTGGTAGCGTTTGCTGAGACTCTTCTTCGGCTCCGCGGTGATCAGTCTCGTGGAGAGTGAGGGGCCCTCTGGGTTGGGAGTTGAGAGCTGTGGCTCAGACTTGATTTTGCAACCATGGCTGATAAAAATCAACTGTTGTTTCTCTGAGGTCCTGTCCTGCTTCTCTGATGCTGGCTGCGTAGAAGTCCTGACACTTCCAGGCAGGGCTGTTCAGGGATGTCACCGCACCTTCACCCCTCCTCTTCCTTCTGCAAGGATATCCAGAGGCTGCGAGAGGCAGTTTCTCTATTTATTCCAGTCTACCACCTAACATCCGGGTTTCTGATCTGTGATAGTTTTTATGTGCAGATCCCACACTGAGACATGCTGGTGTGCAGTTTGGATGTTTTTTTTGTTCAGTTTTAGATGTTCAGCTTATTGTTGTTTCAAGAGAAGACACCTGAGGGTGTCTCTCACACTGCCATGTTTCCCAGAATCGACACTTTAATGAATTAGAAGATGCTTCCTTAGGTAGAGTGACGAGGTGTAGCCAGAACTCTATAATGAAACGCCTGGATGAACAGAGTGCAAATGTCCATTAATTTGCCCATTTCATCATCTGCTTTATTATTATATAATAAATATATTAATTCTATGATTAATTATATAATAAATAAATAGTCCATATTCTATTTAATTAAAAATGAGCCTGGTAAGTCTTAGTGATGGAAGAGTTGCTTGTATCAGCTAATACTCCTACAGAAAACAACTATAAACTCTGGAAAAAAATATAAAAACAACTGCTATTTGAAGGAATTAGAAAGCAAAGCCTTCAGAAAGTGTAGTTTTTGACCCTTGAAAAAAAGGAATCATACTGTTTGAGGATCACCTACATATATCTTTTCCCCTGAGACCAGTCACTAGCCTGAACATCATGGGGATAGAAGACAGATTTGTAAGCCCCGCTCTCCACCTATGGCCTTCCAGGATTTCTCTCTCAAATTCCAATCACTATAGCAGCCACAGATTCCATGTTTTAACATAAGAGATAATGACCTTCTTGTGTAAAGGGCCAGATAATATATACTTAAGGCTTTGTAGGCCACATACAATCTCAGTTACATATTCTTTGTTTTCCTTTTTGTTTTTTACAAACTTTTACAAGTGTAAAAACCATTCTTTGTTCCCATTTTTTAGCTTTATGGCCCTAAAAGTAAAAGGCCAGAATTCGTTATAAGGTAGTCATTTGCCTATCCCTGATCTAGTACCTCAAGCAAATAAGACTGCAATATCTAATGTGCACGTAGTATTTAGATTCCCAGAAGGTGAACAGAGAATGGAATAACAGAGCATTAAAAGATATAATCTTTAATTTTTTCCAGATTTGGTGAAAAGCATCAATGTACAAATTCGGTGAACCCCAAGAAGTATAAATTCATAAAATAAAAAAAATCAGGTACTTCATAATTAAATTACCTCAAAACAAAGATACATAAAATATCCTGAAAATAACCCTTTTTACAAAATTAACTCAAGTAGACTGTGAAATGTTAAGGAAGTAAATCATAATTCCTAAACACTAAAAAAGAATACAAGAAGGCAAAGTTAAAAAGCCTTAAGAAGAATTTAAATGGCAATATTTTAAATTAACCCAGAAAAAAGATAGGAAAGGAAGAACAAAGAAAAAGTCAAATGAGACCAAGAGAAAAATAAATTAGAAAGCAAAATAGTAGATTTAAACCCAACCATATCAATAAATGACTTTACGTATAAGTAGACTAATCTTTCCAACTAAAAGGCACAGATTTAGAAAATTTTTAATTCATTTTTCAGTTAAGTTGACATTCAATTTTATATTAGTTTCAGGTGTGCAGCATACTGGTTAGACATTTATATAACTTACGAAGTGATCTCCCCCAATAAATCTAGTACCCACTTGGCACTTTACATAGTTATTACAATATTATTGACTATATTCCTTATGCTGTATATTATATCCCTGTGACCATTTTGTAATTGTCAATTTGTACTTCTTAATCCCTTCGCCTTTTTCACCCAGCCCCTCAAGCCCTCTCCCATCTGGTAACCATCAGTTTTTTTAGACTTTTTTTTTTTATGTGACCTTACTCTGTTCTGAAACAGACATTATGTTTTGATGTAATGACAGGTTGAAAATAAAAGTATAGTAAAAGTTATATAGTACAAACAAGCATAAGAAAGCTTGTGTCTGTTATTATTAGACTAAGAAGACTTAAAGAGAGGGAACATTATCTGAGATAAAGAGGAAATTTTTATACTATAAAAGTGTTACTATATGACAAAGACTGCAAACAAATCTACTTGTGTAGTTAATAATATTGCTTCAGTAAAATCTGACAAAACTAAAGGGTGAAGCAGACAAATCCAAAACCATAGTTAGATATTTCAATACCTCTTCTGAGTAAGTGATAGAAACACTAGAGAGAAAAATTAAGGTTATAGAAGGTTTAAATATCAACCAATTTGACTTAATTGATATTTTAGAACAACACACAAAGAACACACATTTTCAAGTGTCCATATAATGTTTACCAAGACAGACTGTATACTGGGTCATAAAACAAGTCAATAAATTTTAAAAATTCAAACCTTACATAATATATTATTTAACCATAATGGAATTAAATTATAAACCAATAACAAGATATATAGAAAAATGCCCAAATATTTGAAGATTTAAAAACATCCTTGAGTTTATGCATTTATCCATGTTTCAAAAAAAAAGAGAAGTTAGATAATATTTCAGTCGAGTTGCAATGAAACTACAGCATGTAAGCATTTATGGGATAAAACTAAAGCAGTAGTTAGAGGAAACTTTAGAGCCTTACAGGGTTACATTAAAAAAGATGAGAAGTTTAAAATCAATAATCTAAGCTTGCAACTTAAGCTAGAAAAAGAAGAGCTAAATTAATCCAAAATAATTAGAAGGGAGAAAATAATAAAACTAATAGGGAAATCAGTGGATTAGAAATAATACAAAATGTGGTTCTTTGAAAAGATTAATACAATCAATAAAGCCCTACCAAAATTGATCAATATAAAATAAAGCACAAATTTTCAATATCAAGAATATAAAAGAGGATATCACTGTAGATCCCACTGGCATTAAAATGATAATAAAAATATGTTTTAATTTCTTAGATACAGTGGATACAATTCTGGAAAAACACAACTTGCCAAAATTGATATAAGAAAAATAATCTTAACTGAGGCAAGTCATTTATTCTAGGAGCAAATACTGTCTCTCTTTGCAAAGACCACTTCCTCAGTGTGCCAAAAAAAAACAAAAAACAAAATTTCCTATGTGTATAAATTTTTTTCTAGAGCTATGTAGTCTCCTTGCAAAATCCACTATCCCATGCCCCAAAAGCATATATTTTGTATTTGTAAAATGTTTAGGTGATATTTATTTGGGCATGTTCAACCAGGTCTCTCCTAGGATTACAAAGGTTTCATGCTCTTCATGGAAGTACTGCTTTTAAGGTAGAAATACTGGTCAGGATTCCTTTGCTTCAGTAGCTATTAAGAGTTCATTTTAGAAGCCTCTTGCAGTGTGAAATTCTAGCCAAGGGATAGGGGAGGAGTTTTGGCACATGTGCTTCCTTGTCTCTAGTTTATATAGAGTTGGGTTATTTGTGCGATGAAATGTGCAATTTTCTCAGCAGATAACATCGCTTAGCTTTCTCCAGGAGGGTCTTCATTATATTATCTAAAAGTGGTAGGTGTATATTTTTCAAAAAAATTTTTTTAAATGCATTTTCAATAAAGGGGGCTCCCAAAAGGGTCAAGTATTATCAAATACATTTTACTCAAATCTCATTCACCAATATCTCTAGGAGAGACCTGGTCTTATTTTAATTTGAGAACTGTCAATAAGTAGACATCATTCATTCTATAACTATTCACCGAACACTAACTATATGCAGGGACTGAGGTAGGGAGAAGAACTGACATGCCTGTCCTCAAAAAACTCACATTTCAGCAATGAAATTTTTTTATTCATGAATATTAGGTTGTACCATATAATGTTGCCATTTTTGTAGGTGAAAACTAACAGGATAATGATAATTTCATATGAATCAACCTTATAAAATCTGAAAAAAAAAAGTGTTTAGGCCAATGTAGTCCAGAAGAAAGGCAAGATCACTTTCAGATGAGTGGGAGGGAGTGGGAAAGAGATGAAAAGTGGAAAGTTGCTGCCTTTTTGTGACTCATTTGTTTGTTCCTTTTGTGGTAATCATGAAAATGCATTGCCTGCCAATCCAGATTAGACAAATACTTAATTTGTGCTTCAAGGCGCATAAATGTGAAAACAAGAGGGATGATACATAGAAGGGATGGTGGTGTGAAGCCACTCATAATCTGGGCCTGTGCGTAAGAAGGTTATGTGATACTGAAATGTCTCTACTGAGAGTGCTTACTACCTGGGATGAGGGATGGGGTGCTCTGCATCTGAAAACTGGGGAATCTTTGGGGAATACACAAAGCCCTTAAAACTGTAAACAAAAGTATTTGTGTTTTTAGATGGGGATGTTGCATGCATTTTGGTGTGGGGGGATGAGTAACATGAAACAAGAATCTAATGCTCATCAGATTCTCAGAGAATCTGTAACTCACAACAGCTTACTTACCATAGAGATATGTGCACACAGACTTTGGACATGAGTAAGTATACTTGGAGGGAGTTTATGATCAGTGTCTCGATTCCCAAAGAAGGAAAAAAGTCACTTTCAGCAGGAAGAATTAGTCAAAGTCATGGGAGGGAAGTTTGGAATCCAAGGTTAGGAGATTTTCTGTGATGGATTTGGTAAGAAGTAATGAAGTCTAGAAGCACGGCAGTGTCAGGGCAGATAGAGACGAGACGGGTAGTGCAAGAGCTGCAGAAATAGAATTGGCAAGATTTGGCAACTTATTAACTGAATGGCCAAGAGAGATGGAATATTCGAAGTTGATGCTAACTTTTTAGCCTGGGTAAATGGGAGGAGTAATTTCCCATTTAAATAAATCTTAAAGCATCAAACATTTCTTTACACAAACTATATCTCTGTTTTCTTCTCCTTTTTATAAAGCTGGACTGACATTTCAGCTTTTTAACTCTTTATAATGGAAAATTTCAAACATATACAAAAGTAGAAATAAATATATATGGAACTAAATTGCACCCATCACCCAATTTCAATAATTATCAATATCAAAAGCCAGGTGTCCAGTTTAGGAACAACATAGCCTAAAATTAAATTCTCTAATAGCCTGATTCTCCATGGATAGAGTTTCTTCTATGATATCCCTAAAAGTGTGTATAAAATTGTGTATCTCTGTCCATTTGTAGATACGCACAGAGAAAGGATGCATAGGGTCTGATAGGTTCTATGACATGGCCCCATCCCATCCCACCCCGCCCCTCCCAATCACTCACCCTAAAGGAAGACTTGCTTGTATAAAAAAGAGAATTTATTTAAGATATGATCTCTGGAAGCTTGGATGTCAGTTAAGCACTACTTTTGATAAGTTATTCTGATTCTTCAAAACTAGAGTATTAAGGAGCTAGGACACCAAATAAGTACATTCTCATTTAGGGCCAAGGAGGTCTGGAACATGGAACTATGCACATAGTGGATATGTCTAGATGGGTGTGATCTATAGGCCTGCTTGTGAGCACTGGTCTCTTAGTAAGTATTGAAGTTAAAAGAGGATGGAGAAGAAAGCTGAACAAAGAGATGGTTGTTGATTATATAACATCCTCATTTATTCATTAGCAAGTGTTTTTGGACAATTTTTTATGTACCAGGCACTAGGCTTTGTCCCAGATGAACAGAAACAGTCTCTACTTTTGTAGACTTACATTCTCATTGGGAATACAGATGTTATCCTAATTATCATAAAAATAAGCATCTATCAATAAACCGTGGTAATTACTAAAAATGAAAGACACAAGGAATAGCATGTACAAATCCCCAGTGTTGGGAATGAGCATGAAATTGTGTCTGCAGTCTAAATCATGGCCACAATTAGCAGGACCTAAAATCTTAAGTGTAGCTGATGTTCAGGTCATTAGGAAAATCATGAGGAAATTTGAGGGGCATATAGGAAGAGAGCATACCCTGTGAAGTTTTCTTTTCGAAAACTATAGGAAGCTTTTAATGTTTTTAGCACACATATTGGAAAGAGAAAAAGTAAGTTGATGTGATCAGATCTATATTTAGAGAAGATAATTCTGCTTGGTATGAACATTAGATTTGGGGCACAAATGCATGGTGAATGACCAGTTCAGTGGTTATTGTAGAAGTTCAGGTGAAAGATGAGAGATGATGGCTTATGTTAGGGTGGTGATGATGATGATGGAATGACCTGGATGCTGTGGAGTACCTAAGACCACTAAACAATTTTGACATAACCCATTGGAATGGAAAGTTTGAGCCTCACTATACATTTATGTTAAGTAAAATAGTTTCCTGGTAGTTCAATTGCTGAGCTAAGGTTAAAGCTCTAGGACATGCCAAAAGCCACATAGTAAGTGGCCAAGCCAGGTCTTGAGCATAGACATGTGCTCAGGTTGCATATACAGGATAATAACCATGGATTAATTCTGTAAAAACAGTTGATCAGGTAGACCTATGTAGTCTTAGCCTCAGTCAATCAACACAAGATATTGACTGTGCACTGTGCAGAAAACAGAAGTATCCCACAAAAATAGCCTCTAGTGTACAAAGAAATAAGTATCACCTCAATATGTACGATCCACTTAATGAATACATTCTAAATATTAAATAGATACTATTGAACATAGCACTTGGCTCTGCAGAATTGCCAAGGGTTATTCACAGGGTGGATTTGCAGAAGAGTCTGTTTGATAGGCGATTTCTAACTATTGGAATGGGAATATGCAGAAAGTCAATTGTTTTAGGTATAAATAAAGGAAACTTAATGATTCTCTTAAACCAAGAAAGTAGAAAATCTCTTGATTTCTCTCATGATTCATCATCTGCCATGGTGTTTTCATTAATGAATGGGTAATAGACCTTTAAGACTGGGCTAGCTGAATAACAGAATCCAAAAATGCTATCCTCTGAAGACCTTTAGTTTCTGGAGGAGGTGTATGCACAATTTATCTCATGAGCCTCAGTTTACGGTAGCCCTCTGATTAGTCTGGCTGATCCTGCTCTGTCAATTCTCCAGAATTCCTGGTACCTTGAATGGGCTAGCTGACAGCCTTCTAACTTACCTCTCAGATCACCACCCAGCTGCTTGTCTTCGATCTCCATCCTTTCCTGAATCTTGCCAGCCATCTTGCCAGCCAAGTGGCCAGCCAGAATCTTGCCAGAATCACTGTCTGCCATTTTTGCTGCCCGTTTCTTAGCACGTCCTAGTATCCTTCATGCAACATTATTGAAAATCCTTGGAAGAACACTACAACCAGTAGTTTTCAATCCTGTCTGTGTGTCAGAATCACTAAGTGTGACTTTTTACAAATGGAGACTCTTTGGTCTGATTTTGTGTTAGACTCTCTGGAAGGGGAGTCTCAGGAATACACATGTTTAGAAAGCTTCACAGGTATTTTGGAAGCAGTGGACCAATGTTTTGGAATCCCTGCAAACTCTTTGACTTGTGTTCCCCTTAGAGGTTTCGGATTCCCGCAGAGGGAAAGGAAGGTCAACATATTGCCCTTTATGCTCTTCTCAAGAATTTATCATTCCCTTGAGCATGATATTGAATTAGAATAATAGCACTAACCCCGGTTAATGCTATTATAGATACAGAAGAAACATCATTTTCCATTCATGATAACAACTACCATTTATTGCAATCTTAGTATGTGTTAGTCACTATTTTACATATTTTTCATAATTTTTTAAATTTAATCTTTTAAATCCCATGAAGATTTAATATTATTTACTTGAGAAAAATGATGCTGAGGAGTTAAGCAACTTGCCCAAGAGGATTTGAACCCAGGACTGCCAGTTAAGATTTGAACCCAGGACTGTCTGATGGCAACATTCATATTCTTAGCCACACGGCCATAATCTCATAATAAATAGGTGGCAGAACTGAGAACAAAATGAAGGTCTCTCTTCTCTTTTGGGTTCTTTGGAGCTCACAGTAAGGTGCTTTAGAGTGTGGGCTGGACATCCCCGCTGTTGTTGCTGGGGGAGTTAGGACAGATAAGACCTATAGTAGCTGCCCATAAAGAAGAATTTGATCTCACTGGTGAGTCTCATGAAAATGGTTGTGATAGCAAACCTGAGGCAAAATCATGTTTTGTACATTCTGGCTGTTTTTAGGTTATTTCAGCTGTACCTTTCCAGTTAAAGTCTCAGCCACTTCCCCTATTTTGCTGTGATGCTGTTACTCACTGTGAAACCCCAGCTGACCTGAGATTGCCAATACTACAGGTGAATCTGCTGGCAGCAGCAGAGGTCCCTTGAGTCCATTCTCTTCCTGACTATGATAACTCCCACTGTCTCTTCCCTCTTTGTAAGCACCACTCTGTGTTCACTAGCACAGCCAGATGCTTTTGTTCAGACCCAGAAGGAGTGGAATGAATACAAAAAGGTACCCCCTCCTTCATGGCTGTTAAACCACTGGAATCACGGCAGAGTATTCTGCTAGCTGCAAGAAGTTGATGGATCTGTGGCAGAGTTCTAAGAAGAGGACAAGAAACAAAAGAATTTTTTAACAGTTGGGATTCCTGTGGAGTTATTAACATTTGTATCACCAGTTCTATTCTGCTGCATTCACCAGGGACAAATAATACATTAGTTTTGATCCTGCTATTCAAAAGGAAGCCATAAGGTGACTAGTACAAAGGTTGCCCATTCTAAAAATCTTATTGGAATGCAGTACACTATTAATTGTTCTAAGAGTCCTCATAATTAAAATAAAATACTTGCTATAGTCCTCATTTTTAAATGCAAGACTGTGTTTTAAACACAATCCACATGTAATGCTTGCACCAAATACTTATAGTAAAATTTGTTTTTAGTATTTCTCATTGTGCAATATACTATTGTGTTCCATGGTATTATAGCCCCGATAAAACACATAATGAACATTTACCAGTCAATAGAAAGGATTTACCCATTTCTGATTATCTATGGAAATCAGATTATAGCAAAGTGCTTCCTGAACAATCACATCTTAATGTGAGGGATAAAGCTACAACACAGACAATGGAGATTGTTCAGTCAGATGGACCATTCAGCCATAGAATGGCCCCATGCAAGGATTAGAGGCCTCTCATTTGCCACCTTCTGAAATGCCTCCTTGATCCAGTCTGCACAAATAGAGAGATACTGAAATAATTTGACACTGGCAAAGTGTCTGTCAGCTGTCTGAAGTGACAAGTGAGGCATATTGAGTTTTCTTTGTCACATCTAGAGACACAAAAGTGAGAAAGGTGATTTTTAGTTAATCTTTCAGGGGAGTCCAGATACAGAGGCTGATACATTCCAAGCTGCATCGGTTCAGAATGAGGCAGCTGGAAAAGATGCGATTTTATGTATAGTTGCCTCTCTCAAGAAACACAAGCCTCTAATTGTCCTCTTCCTGCTATCTAAGTTCACAGATGGACATTATTTTTAAACCAAAGTCAGGTTTTAAAAAAGAAAGTCCTATAAAGGCAACAACCTACATCTTGACTTTTATTTTGTCCCAAATCCGAAAAACAATTATCTCAAAAGGTTTCTCTTTGTCTTCAGAGTTAATCACAATTCTTCTCATGATCATATTAAGAAGCTTCTGGAAATGCTACTTAACCATTACCTACAAGAAATTTCTTCCCTGAGCTCAATTTTATAGCCACAAGAAAATAGGCACTATAGGTAGAGGAACCCACCCACTAAACTTGACTGCAGGCTAAATCAAAGTTCTGACAATCTCTGTAAAGGAAGACATGAGTTCTTAGCACATTATTCAACCTGAAAATTTTGATTCAGAGTCATCCTAGGAACCCAGGACTTTAGAGGCAGAAATGATTTTAGTGTAATAATCATAGAATAACTTTTCAGGGCCACTTTTTATTCTAAGTATATGCATGCCAGACTCCTGGTGCAGGGTGGACTATCTTCACACACTTTGGGCTCTATTTAAAATGGAGTCTTCCTGAAGTGAGTCCATGTTTCCTAGAAGCATTTGTCTAACTAGCTCTTTTAACTTATTCTTACTGAAGAGGTTACCAGACACTAGTCTCCAAAAACTTCTGTTGTGTCAAGTATCGGCATAGGTACCATTAGCAGACATCTATGACTATTAGTTTCTATTGTTAATTGCCCACCCATCTGGTCAAATGTCAATTCTTCCACCATCTGTTGGGGAATTTCTGACAGGAGAAAACGAATCTAGCAAACCAAACATTTTCAGCCTGTCTTTGGACAAAAGCATACCTCTTGTGTGGTGGTTTTCTCCTTCTTTTCTCCCCAGGTTTGCACATAGTACAATGCTGGTTTTGAAAGTAAAATACACACACACACACACACACACACACACACACACACACACACACACCGTCCAGTGACTGGGCTGAAGAAGCAATATTTAGGATACTGTATGCATTCAACAAGATAGAGCTTTAATCAAAGCCAAATATTACATTATCAGTGGCAATGAAATTTGCTCACAAAGCTGGGCACATCAATGTTTCCACTCTGAACTATCTTTTTCCTCCCACCTCCCTTATTTCCCCCCCTTCTGTTGGCTCCTAAGAGCTGCAGTAAATCATGTGGTGATATAAGATGAGTTTGAATAGCGAGAGCATTAAGATTTCACATTCTGCAGCATAACAATGAACTACCTTATGTTAGAATTCAAGCTTGTTAGTAAGGTTCACAAATATTATCATCTCCTATGGTGGCAATTTCCTATCCATCTAGGAAAGTAGGTTTTACTACTAGATCCAATATCCACCACGCCTTGTGAGCTGCAGAAGGGGTCTCATCACCACGATTCCATATTCTGCACTGCATGACCCAATTCATACTTAGACATGAGGGTGTCAGCATCTGTGATGGATTGTATGGCAGCGTCTTTTGACTCATGCGAAGGGAAAGGTAGTTCAAAAGGCCGTTTTTTTTTTTCAGAGGGCAAGCTATTCCAAGGAAGAGGGCCAGTGCCCAGGCACAGGCCTGCAGGACATGTCAACTGTGCAGAGTGCAGTGATGCCCTTGTTCAGGTCTGAGAGGGAGGCAGGCAAGAGGCCTTTCCAGCTACTCATGACTCCTTTCAACAGCCTGTCTGTTCAGTAACCTGGATAGCTGCTGGTTATCTCTGTCCCATGCTCCAGTCCAAGCCTGAGAATTTGGGGAAAGTAGAGTTGGAGCATGCATGGTCAATTCTCTCTCCTTTCTCTTTCCTCGCCTCTTTACCTAGAGGGGCTTAGAGTCTTTGAAAAAGCCAGAGAAGAAACATATCATCCTACTTCCTAACCAATGAGGCCAAATGAGGAATTCTTTAGGGGTTAATTTGCCCATGTTTGGAGTGAAATGAGAAATAATTGTTTTTTTAAATATTAAATTTCCTAAGACAAAGTTGGTCAGCAATTTTGAGTCTATAGAAAAGGTTACCACTAAGCAAGTAGATTTTTTTTCTATCGATTATCACAATTAAACTCTAAGCCCCTGAAAGTCTGAAATTCAGCACATTTCAAATCTTTATTGAGGGCTAATTGCTACGCCTAGTTAGGATATAGATGAAGAAAATGTCTTAAAATTGACGGAGAGATCAGAGGAAAGATAATATACTGATGAGAAACATGCTTGCATTTTCCTCACTCAAAAATAGTTTTCTAATTAGGGTTTTGACAGAGAAAGTTAACCTCTGCAGGGCTCTGGAATAGAAGTAGATACTTTGATTTCTGATCATCAACCTCAACCTGAATAGAATGTTAACTGTGAATTCCTGCTCTTAGAGAAGTGAAACCTAAGGTAATACAGTGATAAAAGCAAAATATATTTTTACCTTCCCGGAAAACGTGAATACTAGCAACAAGAATGATGCTTTCTCCAGAAGGAGGAATGAGGTTGCTAGGAGTATATCTAAAAGAATAATGCAACAAGAGTCCTGGTGGGAGTGGAGGTGGGGTCTCATCTGCTTATGCACTACAGAATCTTTGAGAATGCCAAGAATATCACCAAAATTGCTATTTACAGTCAAGTCTCTGGGTCTCAAGGGAGAGATGAGGAAGGTGTTATAGGACTGAGTGCCTTCTGGGAAATCAGGAGCAGAGACTCTTGTGTTACCCTAGGATTCATCCCCCCAAGAGAAGGATTTTGCAGACAATATCAGTTCCATGTCATAGTCAATGAGGAGAAATCAGAACATCACTTTGACTAGAGAAACACTCAGCAGCAGCAACAACAAAATTTTTCTCTTGTGCCTATTTACTCCTCTTGATACTATTCTATTTTTCTATTATTTTCTCAGCCAAATTCCTCAGAAAGAGTGGTCTATTCTAAATTCACTGTCTCCATTTGCCTGCTTCCCAGTCACTTCTCAAACTCTGCATGTTGGTTTTCTTTTTAAACCCTAGAATCAACCCCACCACCCACCCACCATGACTTGAGGGTATCCTAAGCATGGTAACTGGTGGCTTGTGTATCATAAAATCCAAGTGCTCATTTTAGTCTTGTTTCATCTGGTTCGACCTCCCATCAGCATTTGACCTTCTTCCTTCAAGTTCTCTATTGGTTTATGTTACATTGGTCTCTACTCATTTTATTTCTACTGATCTGACCACTCCTCGGACATTTTGCAAGCTTCTCTTCCTCTGCCCAGTTTTTAAAGGTAGGCATTCCTGAAAGCTATCTTCTAGGCCTTATGCTTTTTTACTTTCCATGTTCCTCATGGGCCAGCTCAGACACTCACATGCCCTCACAAATATAGCTTCATGCCTGACCTCTCTTTTGTAATTTAGTTCCCTTATCTGACTAATTGACATCTCTACTTGGATGTCTTATTGGTGGCTCAAACTCCAAACTTGAACATTTAAATCATCTTTCTCCCCAAACCAGCCTCTTGTTTTATATCTTCTACCCTAATAAGTTACATCACCACTGTCCTCCCATTAAGTTACCCAAACTGGAAACTAGACACCATCCTTGATTCTTTCTTTTCCCTGTGTTCCTATATCTTAATTGAATATATTCCGCCTCTCAAATCTGCCCAGTCTATTCTATCCCAATGCCACTAACATAGCTCAGGCCACCAACACCTAGAGCCTACCTACTACAACAACATACTCAACTTCCTCTCTTCACTCCTCCTTGCCCTTTTCCAACTGGTTCTGCCACATTACAGTGAGAGTGGTCTTTCTCAGTCGTAACCCTGATCATGTCACTCCCCTGTTTATATCTCATACATAGCTTCCTGTCACCACATGATAGTCTAAAATTTTTAGAATGCATTACAAGTTTTCCATTGTGTAGGCTTTTCTTTCCTACCCAGCCTGATCTCTTACCACATTTTCCTCTGTGCTCTACATTCCAGCTATGCATAAGTTGTGTTTTTTTTTTTGTTGTTATTGTTGTTTTTCAAAAATTGCCAGATTCTCTTTCTCCTGGACTTTCATACCTGCTATCTAGTAAGAATCTTTACCTCTACCCCACCTCTTTTCCTCCTAGCAAATGCTTTCATGATTCATCTGAAGTATCATTTGCTCAGAGGGGCTGTTAGGTTCTATTGCAAAATCTGTTTTCCCCTGCATAACACCTACTACACGTTTATGTAATTATTTGCTTGTTCTTTTGCTACACTGTAACCTCTGTGAGGGTGGGAACCTTATATATTTTATTCATCACTTTATCTCCAGTACCTAACACCAGTGCTCAACAAACATTTAGTGAATGATTGATTCATTATTTGAGGGAGTTACAGTTAAGGAGGAAGGAGAGAATTACTTACGTATTTGTCATCTTGTAAGAGTGGTTAATAGTCAATGAGAAATGCAAAGCATTACTCAAATATTTCGTGTTTTTTTTTTTTCTGGAAGAAATAGTTCTAATACTTAGAAAACTAAAAACCTGAAAAAGTAAGTCTACTTTGGATTAGAGATACAAAATAATTTTAATAATTGATCATTCAGGATACCTAAGAACATTTGAAAATGTTATGGGCATGTGGTAGAAAGACTCTCCTCTAGAATCAAGGGCAGCAGAACAGGGATGCAGGTGGTAGAGGTAGATCATAAGTAAGGGAATAAGGACACTGGTGAGTGCCACTGTAACAGGTTGAGGACACCAGCTGTAGTAGTGGCAGAGAAATCAATGATGAGCACAGTAGTTCTTAAAAGCAAGAATTGCAGATGCTAATGTCATTGCAGTAGAAACTAGAAGCTACTAAAAGCCTTTGGAAAAAGGCTGGTAATTTTTGGAACTGCTTACATTCTTCTGGAATGAAATTTTTATTTTTGTAGGAGACTTTTTGGAATTAGGATTCTGCTCAGGGCATTCTTAATTCCATTTCCCATACACAAACAGAGTGATCATTTCCTCTGAGTGAAGAGGAGGAGAAAGATGGGCCAGCCCTTCTTCCTTGCCTTTTCTCTTTCTCCCATTGAGCTATCACATATACGACACCTTTTATCCACTCACTTTCCATCCTAGGTTTATGTCTATAGCTATTACAAACTTTTCAAAGAGAAATCACCCAGTGCTCAGTGAGTCCTCAACTGCTGCTTACTTTCTAAACTCCGAATGGAAAAGAAAACAAACAAAAACAAATGAACAAACAAAAACACAAAAAACACTTAAGGTTGCAAAATAGATGCTGAAAATGGTAAATATACAGAAGAAAAATCAAATTTGGCACCTACAGATTTCTGACTGAGCAACATGTTTTCTTTTTATCTGAAGGTATTTGATTTTGGAACAAAAAAGTTCTAGAGAATTCAAAATAGCATATTGAGCATGTGTAATGCCATATTGTCTTCTGTACCTTTACAAAGACATGCTGAAATGTGTTCCTTTGAATGTTCACACATGTGGCTATTTGAATATATGAATCAAAAGGAAGAGGAAAAAGAAACAGAAGGGGAAAGACCTAGAGGTGATATTAAACACCAGGAAGCAAAATTGATCTTCTACTGTGTTTCTTCCAAGAAGCTGGTGTGCTCGACAACATTGTCCAGAGCAGAAGCCAAATCACCTACATTTAATGGTTGGGCTCATCAGCTGCAAAGACCTTTCCAAAAGTTTCATAAAAACAAGACAAAGAATTCAAATAATAAAAAATGGAAGGGAGGGCGGTACATTGTAGTCCTAGAGAATTACAGTGGCAGCCATTTGATATTCTACTTTTAGACCTAGTTCAGGATAAAATTGCTGCCTTACTTCTCAATTCCACATTATGATTGTACCCTTATTTATTGAATGTACTAATGGTACATCTGCCTACTTTTAGAATTATAATCAATATTTCCCCTGAAAAAACAGCCATTTATTAGTAGCAAATGTCATCAAAAATGAGAAAATGTGTTGCTTCTTTCTTACACATTCAGCTTCTCCACAGCCATGAGCTAGTCTTCTGAGAAAGTAATGTATATTGGGTGTCCTGTTCCACCATGATTCCATGTTAAAACAGCACTGGAAATCCTACAGTATGGATGATTGTAACTATTTTTGTAATCTGGATTTGCATCTCCCTCTCTGCTTTTCCTCTTTTCTGTCTTCTCAGAATCTTCTTGGTTAATGTAACTGTGTGTCTTTTTTTTCTTTCTCCTCCCTAAAGTTGTCTATTTTTGTCTTATTCTGAAACTTTACCTTAGAGTATGTAACTGTCTCAGTCTTTCTCTGACTGTATTATTCTCTTGTTTGCTGGCCTCTGTGCATTTATCTTTTTTCTGTTTCCTTTCTTGGTGAATTTCTACTCCCCCTTAGAGGACTGAAGGATAACTCACTTTCTCTGTAAAGCTTTCCATGACCCTTCCTCCCTACTCCTTTCCTGACCCCCTACTCCCTTTACTTGCCTCTCGTAGCTCTTTCGCACTGGACTGTAATCTGCAGTGAGAAGAGACAGTATGATTGACTAGGTCTGCTCTCAGAGCCAGTTACACATAATATCAAATGTGGTTGATGAGCACTAGAAGGAACCCCTGATTAAAATACCCTCTGCTCCAGTACTGCAATACTCAGAATTTCACTGTCAGCCTAGGCCTATTGCTACTCAAATGAGAAGGAAGGTGTGCTTCTTTCTGCCCACGGTCTCAAGCAATGGCTCTAAACCAATGGTCCATGTGATGGCATAATAGCTTCCCTGATAATTTGTTGGGTAGAGGCATATACATTTCCCTGAGTACACCCATCCTTTGCTCCTTGACACTGCACTTATGTTAGAATGATGTGTCTTAAACTTTACTGTGTATCAGAATTCCCTTGGGAAGCTTGTTAGAACTACAAATGCCTAGATCCTACCTCAGAATCAAACTTAGGGAGGGAGATATGGGTATTTGTATTTATAATAAGCTCCCTAGGGCATTCTGATGCTCAGTCAAGGTTGAAAATCAATCATTAGAGAAGAATTTCTGTAGGTTAAGCATAGATCTCCTCCTGGACCTCATTTAAAGTAAAAAATAAATTCTAGAAGAGCAACACAGTAAGAAAAAAAAATGGCTTGGTATAAATGAATTTACCATGAGGGTCTTATAGGCAAGAAGGAAAGTAATGACGTGTTTAGCACACACTGTGTGCTCCGCACTGTGCTCCACACTGTATGGCTATTAGGAGAACCTTCCATTCTCATGGCTTTCTGGGTAATGCTCCTTCTTACTAGAGCAACACTTCTGAATTTTCTTCCCACCCATACTCACTTTCATCTCATGAGTAAAGTTCTCAGGTAAAATACAGGATGCCCCATTAAATTTGAATTTCAGATAAATAATAGATAATGTAGGTAGTATAAGTAAGCCCTAAACACTGCATAGGACATACACAAAAAGTTATTATTTATCTGAAATTCAAATTTAATTGTGTTTTCTGTATTTTTATATACTAAATCTGACAACCTTACCCATGGGAGGAGGAGTGAATTATCTGAATAGAAGCATTAGTCCATGTTTTGCAATTCAGTAGAACTAAGAGGACATTCTGGGTAAGTTTGCTCTGCAGACCCAAATTCTCCTTTAAGTAAGTCATCTCAAAGACTAGATGCAGAGGGAAGAGAATTATTAGGACCGCTTGGCTGCATATCAAACTTATATCCTTGAGTTCATCCTTATCAGTAAAAAAGCTAATATTTTTTATCTTCATTTGCCTTAAGCCTGTGTCTTATTTTGAAGTTGGCTTTGAAATCAAATATTAATTATTTCCTCTCTAGACAACCACAATGGTTATCTTATTTACTTTAATCTTAACAGTATCTTTGCTGTAATTCCGTTCTACAGTTAAAAAAATAATAATGGGTCACTGATACAGGCAATGCGAGGAGCAAAATTCAAACTTTCCAACACACGATTTAGCCTCAAGCATTTGACTGGGGCAGATACTTTCATTTCGTTATAGTGAAACCGACATCTGAATCTGTGTTTTATTAGGCTATTTATGATACACTAGCCTTAAATCTTGAGAAAAAGAAAAACCATTCAGTACTAATGGTGCCTTTATCCAGTTTGACAAAAGGAAAAGTGAAGTATTATCCTTAAGTCTCATTTTATGCTTTATGAATGCACAAATATATATATTTTTTATGAACAACAGGGCCACTGACCAAGATAAAAGGCAGGATGCCTAAGGGTATATTCCCTCACCTCAAACGTTAATTAGAAATGTTTATTAGTGGTATTTGATTGACAGTTCACATTTATTTCCAAGAAGAAAGAATGAATCCTCTTTAGGCTAGAATGCTTAAAAGGCTGCAAGTAGGATGTAGTACTTCAGAGTAATTTCTAGAAACAAGTGACCTTTGGAATCTAGCATTAGTCAGTTTTAGGAAGAGAAAAAGATCATAGGCAAAAGACCTGTTCAAGATTCATATTTGGATTCATTCAATGGCCCTTTATTTTAAGCCATGAATATAGGTTATACATAAGTATTAGCTTTCTAAATAAATTAAGGGAAGGTAAGAATAAGCAGTCAGTCACTTAAAAATGATCTCATGTTGACTCTTGAATGTGGATCTGAAAGTGACTGCGTGTGTGCATATGTGTATCTGAATCTTTGAGTGATAATGCTGTTGTGTGTGTTCAGATGTTTCTATAATAACTGCTATTGCTTGACCATGTAGCTTGTGAGCTCTCTCTCTCTCCTCATCTATTATGATATAAATAAAACAAAGACACCAGATGTCAGTCCTGCCCAGCTAGAGTCACTAATGCAAGGTATCTTCAGGCTCAGCCCAGCCAAATTATTAAGGTAGCCCTGACCACCAAAACAGAAAATATAAAACATCAGAAAGTATTGGAAAGTTTCAGCCATACTAATTGGTGAGGGCTATGACCCTTGGACATCTGAGTGCTATTTCCCTACCCCCAGCTTTCAGATTGGACCTCTTCACTGTCAATTCCTGCTGTACTATTCCTAAGGTCACCATTTCCCCCTCAATATTTTACATTGGATTCTCAATTGTTGTCTTCAGAGGTAAGCCCTATACCCTCCTCTTCCATTATCATTTATTTCTTTATCATCTTGTAGCTATTCTTCATTTTCTGTGTATTGAATTCTTTTCTAGTTCTTACCAGATAATCATTTGCCAATCCCAGGCCTGTTGATGCTCATTGCAGAGTTCTCACCCTCTCTGCCCACAACTGTGCAAATGTTAGTCCTTAAAGTACATGACTTGCCTCAACTATAGAAAGCTCACTCATTCCTCTGTTGCTCAAGCTATTATTCAAATTCATGTGACTGTGAACATTCTGGCTTACAGAGACCCCCTGACATAGTATTTGTTGCTGTAGTAAGAGAGGTTCTTCTAGCTGGCCTTGATTTTAAGCAGAAATAAAAATATCTTCTTGGCTAGGGAAAATTTTGTCCATTCCTTAAATGTCCTTATGTGGATGGCTTCTAGCCTTCCCACAGGCTTGGGGGACCTGAGTCATAGTTTTTCTTTACTATTACATAATACACCATGAGTCTTGAGAAAAATTGTGAGATATCTTCTCTGGTGCCATCTGCCTTCCTTCCTGAATAATAATAGACACAAAGATAACTAAGTCTATATTGTTTCCCAGATGCAGGTACCATACTAAGCTCTCCATATGTATTATCTCATTTAAGCCTCAGCACAATCCTAAAATGTAGAATTAAAGTTCAGGGGTACAGATACCCTTTCTTGGTTATTTTCTGTGGTATCCCCAGTGCCAACACAGAGCCTAACACACAGAAGACCCTCAATTTGTTGAATGAATAAATGAAGTAGGTTCTATTATTAACTCCTAGTTTTACAAATAAAGGAAATGAGGCTCATGAAAGTTAAGTGACTATCCCAGTGTCACACAACTAGTAAATGGTAGATCCATCTCACTTCAAAATCTGAATTCTTTGCCACTCTACTGTGCCCCTTTCCAGTAAACCTATTCCCATCCATTGGGTATTCAACAGCCCCATGAACTCCACTAGAGAAGCCCAATTGTGCTATCCACCTGAAGACATGCCCAAGTTCCCTTTATGACATCAAAAAGATCTACATCACAAAGGCCATCACCTCTTTCAGCTCATTTATTCTAAGAAATTTCTGGATTAACTTTCCTGTTTGGACCTTAAAGTTTCAGTCCAGTCACTTAAAGAGGTAAACAGGAGTGACAATTTCAGGCAATATGACAAGACACTGAAGAAATATTTCTGGCCCAGGACATTTCAACAGGACCTTTTGAATCACAGCACATGGATGGCCTTGTATTTAGGGACATTGTGAGGCATAATCACGTTTTCACTACATTTAACACATTAATATAGAAATGTGGTGAATGAATCCCTTACTGGTGTGAATAAGATAAGAAGTAATGCACTCTAGTAAATTATCACACATGATGGGACACCACGAAGGGTTCTTTTGGGGTGGGGAGGATAGTAGTACAAAGCCGGATGAGGTAAGGCCCCTACCCTTCATAAGCTTACAATTTAATTGAAGAGTTAAGGCAATTTAAGAGTGAAATCAATTCCATAATTCATGAGCTGTCTCAATACTGTCTGTGATTAACTTCTAAACGAGTAGCCCAGTCAATAGAGGCTGAGTTCAAAAACATGAGACTTTAGTGTCGACTGGGAAGGTATCATTGCTTATTTGACATCTCAGAAAGTTGCTTCCTTGCCTCCTGGTATCTGGCCATCCTTTTCAAAGCACTTACAGCTTAAATAGTATCTTTTCTGAATGGACTTCAGAATATTTATTTATTCAAAACAATACTCTGTCTCTGTGTCAGAGCAAAGGAGTAAACTTCAGTTAGTGACTTCCCCTGTCTAGTTTCTCTCTATCTATCTATCTCTCTCTCTCTCTTTCTCTCTCTCTCTCTCTCTCTCTCTCTCTCTCTCTCTCTCTCTCCACACACACATGTGTGTGCGTGTGTGTGTGTGTGTGTGTCCATTTAAAAATATTTATGGATGAAATATGCTTCAAAATAACCCAGGGGGTGGTTGAAAGAGATAAAAATGAAACAAGATTGTCTATGAGTGGTTAATTGTAGAAGCTTGGTGATGATTATTGCGAGTTGTTTTTGATATTCTCTCATTTTTTATATGTTTGAGTTTTTATTAAAAGTTTGATAAAATTAAAACAAAAGAATCTATATTTGTGAAAGGCCTTCCAGGTAATTCAGATGTAGTTAGTTTTCAGACTAGTATTTGTGAGTTAGACAAGATTATCTCTCAAATATTTTTCAGACAAGACATATTGTTTTTGTATGAGAATAATGACACCTGAAATAGGACAAATCAGAAGTGCCCTCTTGGTTAAGGATATACGTTAGTTTTTCTAGGGATAAATTTAAATGTAACCATCAAAGGTGGAGCAAACACATGAAAAAAAAAATACAAACTAGCTAATACTCTGCATAGAGCTAAAGCCCAGTACAGAAAGTGGTTTCTTTTTTTAGGGGGTGGGAATGTAAGAAATAAAAGTATTTCCAGTCAAGGTAACCAGTAAGTAAACAGCCAAGAGGCTCCTTTGGAAGGCTTAGTAACAGAACCATTCAAATAAAAACGAAGAGTGATGATGCTAATACCTCATAGCATCTTTCTAAATGCATCTACATTGTCCATTTGAAGCTCATACCTCACTCTTGAGGTCATGGAGGAAGCCAAATGAGATAATTTGGGGGAGGCATTTCTAAGTTTAATATTCGAGGATTCCAGGGGGCTTGTGTTGGTGTGGCAGGTTTCATCATTCTCATTTTACAAATGTGGCCACGGAAGTTCAAAGAAGTTGAGTCAAAGTTCCTTTTAAGCTGTTTTGATTCTTTAGATTAGTTGAACATATCAGTATTTGCAAAGTCTCAGAACAAGCTTCACCAGTCTAGACACTTTGCAGTATACAAAAATTCTGCTCAAATGGAGGGTGTAGAGTTTGAAAACTCAGCATCAGATGCTAGATTTATTTGGTTAATGTAGGTAAAGTTTCTTTGTCTTAGAATGATAACTACTAGAAGATTGAGTCTAGGGTACTATCCCAAGAAGTAAGGGAAAAGGTGGCACTGTTCCAGAACTTTGAACAGGTCTAGCAGAGAGGCAGATTCACAAGAAGAGGTACATTTATTAAGATCTGAACATACAAAGCTTGTTTAAAGTCTTCTTTTGAAACATTTGAGAAAAGGTGTTTCCAATTGTAAGGTTAAGTGTTAAGTGTGGTCTTGGGTATAGGTTTCCCTCACTAGGGCTTTGAATGACCGTATGCCTCTCTTCTTCAATTCCTAGGAGTGCCGTTTGTCAATCAAATATCAACCTGGAAATTTACCTATCATCTCACAGAATCATTACCAGTCATTCCTACTTATAAGACAGCAACACAGTGTTGATGCAGTTGATAGCAGCAAGTCTGAAGAGGTATAGTATCTCAACTATGAATTAACTTTTCAATTAATTGAGGGCTAAAGCTTTTCTGATAAGAAGTAAAGTTGATCTTACAAATATTATTAGACTGGAAATGAGGAGACCTGAGTTCTTATCTTAGTTCAGCCTCAATGTGATCTACATTAACATCTTCAGAAAATTTTAAAAGTTGATCCAAGTGTTAGACACAGGTTACAAGAGTGACATGCTCAGCATATCTCATTTAATGAAAGTTTATTGTAAATAAACAATTCACACATGCTTTCCAAAGAATTTGGCCATTGTTCATCATACAACAGTAAGCTCTCCTCTCACAAGGAGTGTTTTATTACTCTATCTACTGCTCTGCTGTGAGGTTAATGCAGCTATTATGACTCTGCTTCTACTTTCCCACTACTGACCAATAAGACGGACTCTTTTTGGTCTCAAATTGAAATTCCCCATGAGTAAGGATCTGGTTAGAATTCTTATGCCAGTTCACATCATAAGTCATTGGTCAGCTCATAAATACTGCCTTTTGGTCTAATGTTAAACCACAGACCAGTTATGTATATAGTAAAGTAGCTAGGCCATGTTGTAACTCATCATCTGGTCTCATTTATTACCTCAATTTTGGAAAATCTTCACACATGCTTTCGCTAGAGATTGGGAAAAGAGAGTGGGCAAGGAATAATTATATCTAGTGGACATTCTCCAAACATTTATCCAATGGATTTTTACCAAACAGGGAGATTTTGTACAACAGATTGTTTTATTGAGAAACTTAAAATTGTACGTTGAACAAAAACTTTGAGTATCACCAAAGAAGGAAATTTTCCAATAGGCTTCCTAGTCATAGAGACTAATGGAAATATGTTCAGAGGATAGGTTAAGATTATTTGAAAAGTATATCAATTTGAAAGATATTTCTTTTCAAGTTTTTCAGATGAACCTTAATTTTTTTGGCTTTATTTCATTTGCTAGTTGGAACCAAAAAGGAAAATCATAACACACACACGCGCACACACACACACACACACACCACTCAATTGAAAAACATTATATTAAAATAGCTTTACGAACCTGCCAAAAGCTATGTAAATTACTCAGGATTACAGGTATTGCCAATAGCATCTAGATATTGAAGAATATCCCTTATATAGCATCAGTTAAAAAGACAGTTAAAATAGCCACAATTGAAAAAAAAAAATCCAAATAGAATAGTTGAGCAGATAGAGTAATTGTGAGGCCAATCATTTTTGTGTTCTTCCTGTGGCATGCCTCTTCTCAGATGGACTAGAGGGACAGCATGTGATATTCAAATCTTTGGAGAATTATGTTAAGTTAGAAAATCATTTGAATTGTCCAGTCATTCTGTAGTTAGAGTTTTCACTGACAGAAGCATTAGCATGTTATGCCTTCATGCAGAGTCAGTTTATGTGGAGTTTACCTATGCTGGAGCCAAGGGAACCTATTACTCAGTCTGAGGTTTTTTTAAATGTAGGTCTTTGATGATCCCTTAACCAAAATGTCCTGAATTTATTTTGTGTCTATGATTATACTGGTTGACTCATAAGCCTACAGACAAGGAGTTAATATATTTCAACTCTTGGACCTAGATGTGATTTGAGCTGAGGCTTTCCAGGTTGTTCAGGTGGCTCCTCTGTCCAATGCTTGCTCCACTTGTGAAATTCTTAACAGCATCTAGTGCTAAGAAACGACCCATAACACACTACACTAGCCATTCATTCTCTATTACCATCACCAGCAATTTCTTGTTGCCGCTCCTCAATTTCACTTTAAGAACTATAATTACATGCATACCAGAAAGAATGGGATAAATAACTTAATCGAAGTGCAATTGTTAAGTGGTTAGTGTAGAAGGCATTTGTTGGTTAAGGTGATAGCTAACAAGATTTGACCATGCCGAACTGCAACTTAATGACTTGAACAGGGATCCCACCATGACCATCTGATGCCTAGGTGGCTTCTAGGAACAAGCTAACTACTTAGTGTAGAGGCCCATTGGCAGGGGAATTCAGTATCATGCTTGTCTGGTCCCCCAGCTGAGGGAAATGATCTAAAGTTTAAGGATTAAGTAGGTAGATTTTGAATCCTGTTATCTTGATTTTGGGTCTTCTCTTTAGGGACATTTGAACTCAGGTCACTCACATACTCCTATACACACAGTCAAGATAGTGTTTCTTTGGGAGGAAAGTAGAGAAGTTTGGGTCATTGTGGTCTGTTCTGGAAAGGAACAGAAGGAACTTATCCTTCCATTGACTTAAATATTAAGTGCTTATTATATGCGCTAGTCACATATAGTAATATGTGATATGTTTTGGGCCCCCAGGAAGCTTACCATCTAGAACAGCAGTCCCCAACATTTTTGGTACCAGGGACCAGTGTTCCTATGAGAATCTACTGCCTGAAGATCTGAGGTGGAGCTGAGGAGGTGATGCTAGCTCTGGGTTGTGGCTGCAAATACAGATGAAACTTTGCTCGCTCGGCTGCCACTCACCTCCTGCCGTGTGGCCTGGTTCCTAAGAGCCCATGGACTGGTACCGGTTCGTTGCCCAGGGATTAGGGATTCCTGATTTAGAAGACAAGATGGGCTTTAATCAAATAATTACACCAATAGTAGTGATTGTATCATCACACACTGAGACAAGTATTTTGAGGGAAAGAAAATGATTCTCTGAAAGTGTCTAGCAAATGAAACTGACCTAGGGTAGGGAGTATGGGAGGTTTCTCTGTGGTCAAGACATTTCAGCCAGAATCCAAGATGAGTGGGGATTAACTAAGTATGTGTTTGTGTGGCTATGTAGTATGGGGAGGAGGAGATGCTGGGAAGAACATTCCAAATCCATGGAAGAGCATATACATAGGCTCTGTAGCAGGAGGAAGTGGGGTGCGGTCACAGAACTGAAAGAAAGCTAGCATGTCTGAAGCATAGAGAGGAAGGAGAGTGATACAAGATGAAGCTGGAGAGGTACTCAGGGTCAGACTGTGCAGAGCTTTGTAGACTCTGATAAAGAGTGTGGTCTCTGTCCTAAGATCAACAAGAAACCATTAAAAAGTTTTATTTAGGCAGGTGATACAACTAGAATTTTATTTTTCAGATCATGCAGATATATACATGGAGAATGAACTATGGGGCAGCAATAGTAGAAGTTGGGAGATCAGATAAGAAGCTAGGGCATAATCTAAGTGAGAGAAAATGGTAGACGAGGTCCTGAATGCACTAATCAAGGAACTTTCAGTCAATGAATAAATCAGCAAAGAATTACTCTGCATATATCTAAATATGCATGGGTAGCTCTACTCATCATCCTGAAGGGAGAGTCATCTTCAGCTTCCCACCTCTCTTTTTGGAAGCCTGGCTTCTGTCCAATTATCAAGAATTCCAATTTAATAGAGCTGACTTAATAAGGTGTTACGTTATTAAAAGTATTAGCATTTAAGGAAATCTGGAGAACTGATTCAAGTGCTGTTAACTAGTATTCTTGTATTGAGTACTATTTCTCAATCTGTGGTCCAAACAAATTAATGTCTCAGACTCCCCTGGGGGTTGGAGAAGTTAGGGGGGGACTTATAAAAAGTCAAATTCCTGGGCATTACCCCAGACCTATAAAATCCTCAGGTGCTTCTGATAAACATTAAAGTTCGAAAAGTACTGATGGAGGCTAATTTGGAGATTGACTTTGAATAAGGCAAATGCCTGTGACACTGAAGAAATAAGCAGGCATTACAGATTAAGATAGTCCTGAGAAAATGTTGAGAAGTGAGAATCAGCCAGTTGACTGCAAGGAAAGAGTAGTAAGTAGATTGACTTTACTAGGGTACAGAAACCTTCTTGAGAACACTGGGAATCACCTTGAGTAGGAGAAGAGAGAAGAGAGGGGACAGCATGCCCATGAGAGCAGTCCTGCCAAGCCTGAGATACACTGCATGAAGCAGCTTCTATAATCCCAGAGTCACCGAATAAGGGGCCTAAAGGACTGCACATTTGGAATTTCCCTCTCCCATGAAGTAAAGAAAATATACCATTTATTGGGCACATAGCAATAATAGCTAACCTTACTAAATTTATACTATTTGCCAGGCATTTTGCAAAGTATTTTAAATGCATGGCATCATTTAATCCTCAGAACATCCCCATGAGATAGATACTATAATTATCCCCATTTTGTAGATGAAGAAATTGAGACACAGAGAGGTAAAATAACTTAATTACAGACACACAGCTGGTAAGTGTCTAAACCAGAATTCTAACCTAAGTCTTTCGCTTGAGATTGCACCTTTAGTTACAGTGCTGGGTCACTCACATCAATTCTAATTTATGCCCACAAGCATTGATAGTTCTTTAAATCAGAGCACATTTGTTCTTTTGGACAACCATCTCCAATTATTATATATGATGGAGGCTAGCCCTGGCAGTCCAAAGGCAATTCAGGCCATAATAAGGTTTGGCTGAGGCCTGGATAAGTACATAATCTCATACAGTGCTCCTCACATATTGCTTTGTAGATTGATGATGGTCCACAATGAGTTAAGTGTAGCTGTTGAGAGTAAGCACTTGAGAATATTACAATACGACAGAGTGTTTTTTATGTCTGTTGATGCTAACAACAACAACAACGAAATGGAGGCTTTTATTTTGAATGCTTTTTAAATTATATTTTATAAAAGTACAGATTGAACATTAAAAACAAATGAAAACAAAAACTGTAGTTCTTCACTCCAAATTGTTTGTGACACATGGGTCAGATGTGGATGGTAGGCTGACCAGTGGATCTAATCTTAACCTTTATTTTGAGATGGCATCCTCTTCCAAGTTACAGAATCAACCCTCTTGAGGATTATTACGATAGATCACAGTGTGAAACCAGCCCCTTTTTAAAGTAGACTTAGATTCTTAGAGGTCATACACCAAATTCTAGGCAATTACTGTCAGTTTAAACATCCAAGAAGAAAAAAAGAAGTACATAATTAATCACGCAGAGGCATATAGAACCTGAGCAGTAAAGCTTCGATGGGGTAATAGACAAAATGGGGCGGGGTGGGTGGAAGGAAAGCCTTGTCATTTTCATTGACACTGTTCACAGTGTTGGATGTTAAAAAATCTTAAACACTTCCAATCTGTACCTTTGCTAAAAATAGAATAGGACTCAGGGAAAATGATGCAGCAGCATTGAATATGCCTATTCATGGCACTGTCCGTTCATTCATTCATTCATTCAACAAATATTTAATGTGTGCCTATTACTTACCTGTCACTCTGCTTGACACTTATGGATACAAAGAGAATAATCAAATAACATCCCTGTCCTCAAGGTCACAGTCTAGTGGGACAGACAATGTTATTATAAAACTTGATAAGTAATAATAGAACAGTGATTATCAAAGGGCTATATGTTTCAGAATCAGGGTGGAAGAGATATAATTTGAAAGATCATATCAATTTTCTATAACCTTATATGTAGCAGAGAAAAAAATAAGCATATTGTTCTCTTAAGACAGAAAATAAAGATTAGTAAAAATTTGGCGGCTGCTAGACATGATAGTTATCCAAACCAAGAGATTGGACTCTCAATTGGATATAAATGGGTACACCAGTGTCTTTGCAAAGAGCAGGAGAGAGGAAATAGATTGCAGGACATTCTAAATGTTTATCAAAAGGGAGGAAAGTTTAAAAAGGTGAGAAACACTTTTGAATCTAGATGTAAAGAAAGACTTATGGGAACTATGGAGGCTTAAATGCTACCTGGGGTTGGTGGGAAGAAGGCAGAAACAATGCTTGTCAGGTCACAACAATCATTGATAAGGAGTCAGAGAATAAATAAGAAGTGCAGGAGGCAGAGGAAGAAGGGAGCCCCTGAGGTCCCCCTTCTGAAGCACTTGAACATCCTTGGTAGCTCAAGAACAGTGTGTGCCACCTACAGCAGAGATACAGCAACAGCAATATTAAAAGCTGCTGCCCTCGAGGCATCTGGGATGTAGCGCCATTTGAGCTAGAAGCTCTGGCTTTCGAATGCTGCTTTTTCACAAACAAGACTTGCTAACCTCCATAGACCTCATAGACCTGTTGGAGCCCCAAACAAGACTCTAGATGTAAAAGCATTTTGTGATATTCCAGGTTTATGTACTTGTATGTTCATGCCCTGTGAATCACACCTCATGATTAAATGAGTTAATTGATGTATAAGGCACCAAGCCTCTCAGAAGGAAATTAGTGTATGAAAATATTAATAATGATGATTCACATTTGCTTCTGGCTAATTCCGTTCTTTAAAGGCTTGATAGCCAAAAGAACCTACACACAATGCCCTCTACTCTTGGAAGTGGGCTACATTGCCATGTTGTTAGCCACCAAGTACTGTTTCCAATTCAAAAGCAATGTTTTTTTTTTTTAATCAGTGCTTCTTGCCAAAATCTAGAGATAGATACTTATATAAATAGTCTGTGCATACAATGATCATCATCTCCATATTGTTTGAGGCAATATACTAGATCATGATGAGCTATTGGTCACATCTGGCAGAGCCCTTAAGGAACCTTTGAGATTGAAATCACTGGTGGAGCAGAGCTCACTGAGAGCAAAAGACAAAAAGCATAGTTTTGTAAAAGTTAAATGAGACAATAACTCTCAGCTCAATGTTTTTTTAATACACATGGCCCCTTACAATGCAATTTCACTCTTCTGACTTGAAAGGGCTACATCTGTCACTAGGGTCCCCTCCTCTTGATCAATGGCTCAGACCTGAGTCGTTCAAAAAGCAAAAGCAGGCAACAAGCCAGTTCTATTAAGAATAAAAGTCGGCAACGTCAAGGCAGGCAGGAGTGAGCAGCAGTGGGCAAGGATCTCCAGGAGCAAGAGAAAATATTTCACATCAGTTTAAGTAGCACTGCTGTTCCTACTCCAGGTGCTTCCTGGAGATGTGTAAAGGTAAATCTACAGCAAAAGTCAGAAATGGCAGCCAGCAGGACTGTCTTGAACTGTAACCAACGAGTAAGCAAAGTTGATCTCTTTATATCTCAACTACCATATCCTTATCCTGGGCCCTCTCCTAGCCTTCTCAGCTTCCCAGGTTTCAAACCATTCCCTCTTCTCCTTCATATCCCCTTGTCCTACGTCCTGTTCCTGAGTTTCTTCCCTAATTCAGTCTGGTCCGATCAGTTTATTAGAGCTAAGAAATTAATAGCTCCTAATGACTTTGCTTCTGGACATGGCTTTCTATTTTAAATTAAAGGAGTAATTAAATATTGGGGGTGGAATGAGGAACTGCTTCTGGGATTTCTCCCCAGCAATTTCATGGATAATGCGGGCCTAGGATTGCACTATAGAGCAGAATTTCCAGTCATTCAGGGGTACAATATAGAACATGGTGATATATTTTTCCCCTACTTTAGACCAAGAGAACTGGAAGAGTTAGTCACTACTATTCAATATACCAAGATTAAAGCAATTATTGTAAATTAGCTTAATAATGCTTCCATATGTCTTCAGAGGCAGGTTTTTATTTTTTTATCCTTTTGTCACTACCAAATAAATGGAGGCTTGTAAATATTGATAAACTTAATTTTTAATGAATTATCTATGCTCAAAGGTTCTGATGTTTTTAATTAAAAATTTCCTCATTATATACAGGAAAGGGTCTGCTTTGTGGCAGTATGAGACACCAGGAGAGCTTGAATGAAATATGGGAAGGAAATGATGGCTAACATGTAGCTGTCTTTTCATTTCACTCACATATTTTTTATTCTGAAGGCAGCAAAATCTATGCTTAGCATGGCTGCAAACTGACTTAAAATAATTCCCTCCTTTTCACGCCATAGATTTTAGCCTTCTGTTTCTGGAACACTCCAGCAACGAATCACTAAGGGATTACTCCAGAAGATGGAGGACAGTGCTTCTCAAGCTTTAATGTGCACATGAATCACCTGAGAACCCTTTAAAATGCAGATTCAGATTCATTAATCTGAAGTGATGCCTGAGATGTTTCATTTCTAACAAGTTCTCTAGGGATACTGATGTTGCTTATCCATGGAGCATATTTTGAGTTTCAAGGAATATTCTAGATACAGAGTCTAGATATGAGCTCTCTTTGTCTATTAAGCTGTGAAAGCATGAAGAGGCATTATCTGGATCAAGTGAAAGGCAAAGAAAACAAGAGAGAGGCAGATATGAGGCTGATTGCACTCATACCCCTCAGGGGTTCATGTAGGTGTATTTCAAGCCGAACAAACCAGAAAGGCAGTTGCTTTCTCAAGCTAAGGGAGAAAATATGCCTAGTGGTTAAGAGCATGTGTTCTGGAATCTTATTCCCTGGGTTCAAGTTCTAGCTCTATCACTTCCTAATAAGGACTTACGACACTTTACTTCCCTAAGCCTCAGTTTACTCCACTATAAAATTTGAACAATAGAAGCTATCTCAGGATGGTTGTGAGGATTAAATGTAATGAGGAGCATAATGCCTTAGATTTAGCACCTGCCATAGATGGTAGCTCTCATCAGGCTTGAGCTGATCGCATTTAAGTACTTCTGTGCTTCTTGAAAGTATTAGCCAGCCATGGTGGTGCCATATCTGCTTTTGATGTGACTCTCAAAGCAACTTCAATTGTTTGAGACTTAAGAAAAATTGGTGATTTCGGATTTAAATAAATGAACTTCTGGACAAAAGTGCGGAAATGGGAAGAAAAACTCCTGGCAGGAAGTATGCTTATTTTGTGCTTTGACCCTTGTCACTGCTTCTGCCTGCTTCTCTGGCTTGAGAATGATTTAAAAATAAAAATGGATTAGGGGAACAAGCTGTCATCTGTCTCTGGCAAGAGAAAATGTGGAATCTGGGCCATTGTCCAGCCTAGGGCAGTCCAGGTGCAGGAGAAGAGAAGGGAGAGAAGAAGACCTGAAGAAAGACATTTCCAAGTCCATCAAGTGTGCATAGAGCATCGTTGAGTTGTAGGTGCTGTCCTAAGATAAATAAGGGGCTTCTGATATAGTTGGAAAGATAATGGAGTAAAATACATGCGTGTGTGCATGTATGCACACACACAGGCAACCATGCATACCAAACTGACAAAGCTCCTGTGAGGACACCTGTTGGTTAAAGCAAAGAGTCTATCTCTGAGGAGTAAAGATTAGTCTAGAACAGAGGGTTGGGTCAGACTGTGAAGGTCCTTGAATGTGAAATATGTCCTGTGGGCAATTTGAAGTTAATGATGTTCTGATGGGGGTGGGAGATATCATGTATAAAAGAGCATTTTAGGAAGATTAATCTGGTAACAGTTTGAGCAATTCAATTTAACGAACATTTACTGAGTTACATATATAGGAGCAGAGTCCAAGGTACAGAGCTATGCAAGGAAACAGAAAAAAAAAGACAAAATCTATATCCTCTAAGAATTAAAAGCCTTGTCAGGGAGACAGATACACTTTATGTCCTAGTATGGAATAATCTCCAATATAGAGTATTAAGTACAAAAATATAAGGTATAAGACAGTTTGTTTAGTATGCTGCCATTTGTTTAAAAAAGATAGAGGAAAGAAGTGGACATTTACATATGTATTTGTATATGTATTAGATGTATCTGCAAGGATACACAAAAGTTCTAATAACATCAGTTGCTTCAAGGGGAGGAAATTATGGCGGCTGGTGGGGGGAGGTATCACTGTATGCATATCCCTTGATACTCTCTGAGTTTTAAAATAAATGAATGTATTATCTACTCATAAGTCTTAGAGATATATAGTAGAATGATGTGTATGATATTATGGAAGAGGGAAAAGATGAATTTCAGGTGAGAGAAGTTGGGAAGACTTCTTAGAGCATGTCGGCTAAAGCTGCTTCTTTGGACGGTAGCATTTCTACAGGTGATGGCTTGAGAGGATGTTATTTCAAGAAGAGGACAGAGTTTTCCTTGAGCCCCAGGGTTGTTTTGATAGGGGTAGGAGAAACCATTAGATCTGTGCCATCCAATATGGTAAGCACTTGCCACATGTGTTTATGAGCACTAGAAATGTGGCTAGTGCACGTGAATTGAGATGTGCTGTGATTGTAAAATACTCGTTTTTGAAGATAAAGTATGAAAAAGAATGCAGTGTTTCATTAATAAATTTTATATTAATTACATGTTGAAAGGATAATATTTTGGATATATTGGGTTAAATTAAATATACAACAGATCCTTGAATAATGTCATTTTGTTATAACATTGATGAAAAAATAAAAAATCAATGCCCAGTCAGTGCCTGTCTGTGTGGGTTTTCTCTGAAGACTCCAGTTTCGTCCCACATCCCAAATATGTGGATGTTAGGTTAATTGGCATGTGTACATTGTCCCAGTCTGAATGAGTCTGTTTTTTTGTTTTGTTTTGTTTTTGTTTTTTAGTGGCCCTGGGATGGAAGGGCATCCTGTCTAGGGTGGGTGGGTTCTGCCTTGTGCTCTGAGCTGCTGGGAGAGGCTCTGGCCACCAGAGACCCTGAACTGAAATAAGCAGTTGACCGTTGAGCAACACGAGTTTGAACTGTGCGGGTCCACTTATATATGGATATTTTTTCAATAAATTGTTTTCAGTCTATGGTTGGGGATCCACAAATGTGGAATGCCAACTGTATGCATTGATCTACGCCACTTTATATAGGGGACTTGAGCATCTATGGGTTTTATTATACCCAGGCAATCCTGGAACCAATCCCCTGTGGATACTGAGGGACAACTAAGTATTTTTTTGGGGGGGGGCGTCAAAGTTATACTCAGATTCTTTACTGCATGAGGAGGTTTGGTGCCCCTAACCCCTATGTAGCTCAAGGGTCAACTGTATAGGCAAGAAGAATAGTTATGTCAGAAATCAAGGAGTGAAGTACTAGGGTCTAGGGTTGGGTGGTGGCTTGGAAACCAGAAAAAGATTTATGTAAATTATAGTATGAAGGGAGAATTGATAGAAATGAGTGGAGGTGTAGATGTCAAAGATAACCAGAAGTTTTCCAATGCTTGTGATTAAAAGCATGTCAGTGCCAGTGATAGATATAATAAAGCCTTGAGAGGAAACTGGATGGGGATTGCCCGGAAGAGAAGATAATTTTGATTTGTGACTGTGTGAGTCTGAGGTGGATGGCTGAAAGATGGGATCGAAGGCATGAGAGAAACATAATTTTGGCTCTTAGTAGAGGTGATCATGGTGGTCAGATAATTATAACTGTGATTTGTACTTGTATGGCATTGTAATATACAAAATGCTCTCAAATACATTTTTTTACATAATTCTTACAGTAATCCGAGTCTTGAAGAGTTTAAGTAATTCGCCCAAGATTAGATAGTTACTTAGTGGCCAAGGTAACATGTTAAAACTCTATCACTGTGATTCCAAAAAAAAAAAAAAAAAAAAAAAGGCCAAGAGAGAATGTAGAGAAGCCTTAGATTCTAGATTAAATAATTTCAGTTCTCTCAAATTACTACTGAATTTGAGGGCTGGACCCAGGCCTGGAAAAAGCATCTTCGATACTCTTCAATTGTTTTGAACAACATTTTTAGAGATGAAAAACTGAGGCTCTAAGAAGTTAAGTAAAATGTCAAAAATGTCTATTACTAAGAGAGATAGGTGGAACTCAGACAAGCACCTATGGTAGATTGCATTATTGTTTCCACATATTCATTTTTCCTCCTTGTTAGAGAGTGTGTCCCTGCTTCTGCCATGAGCCCTGCCTAATTGATGTGGACTTGGTCATAGAACTTGCTTTGGCTAATGGAATATGAGCCAAAGTGATCTCTGCCACATATGGTCAGAAGTGGCTGAGTCATGGTGTGGGTCAGCCTTTTCTGTTCTTTTCCCTCTGCCATAAGAGAGACATGTCCCAAATAAGGGCTCCTCCTTCAGCTAGGGTCCTAGAATACAGCAGGTATATGAAGCAGAGCCTCAGATGACCTGTAGTTTCCAAATGGAACTTTGCAATGATAACTGAGGTTTGGGGATTGTTCATAACCATAGTACAACCTAGCCAAAGCTGACTAATATACTACCCCATTATATGGGCTTAATTCCATTACATTGACTCTATACAAATGCTCACTTTTCACCTGGTTAACTTCTTATCCTTTAGGTCTCCAATTATATATGATTTCTTCATAGAGGCTTTTGTTGATCACCTGGTCTTATTGAGACCACCCTCCCCACCATACACACATATACCATTATTTTCTGCTACGGTACCTGTATTCTTTTCTTCGTAGGCACTTAACACAATTGTACTCATATATAGAGTTGTTTATCATTGGCATGCTCCACTTGACTGTAAGCTCATGAAGAGCTGGGTCACGTCTATTTTGGCTCACTATTATATGGTGCCTGTCACATAGTAGTTACTCAGAGGATATTTGTGAAATGACTGATGAATAAATTAATAGCTTATTATTAACATGGTTAAAACCAAAAAGATGGGGGGATGCTGCCATTAGGAAAATAATACTCTGGGAGAACCTCCTGTGTGCAAGGATTAAATGCCATTTTATTCTTTTTGGTACCTCTCTTTCAAGGAAACTTTGAAAATAGTGGTACTTTTCAAATCCCTTACAAACAGATTTACTTGCAAACAGGCTTCTGCAGCCTGGCAGGTTTCCTGCCTGATACCAGAGAAGCCTTCAGCTAGACTAGAAGGACTCCTTTGAAAGAAAAGAGAACTGTTGCCATTGAATACTTAGTTTTATGGAGTAAGAGAGTCACTTGCCCTCCCCTCTGAGTGGTTGATGCAAAGCGGGAAGGAGGGGAAGAGGAAGAGACTACTGGGAAAAAGGAATTATGCACTGGGTGTAGTGGATGCCTTGCTGCTCCAAACCAGAAAAATTAGACCTACTTCTCCTCACTTTCACCTGCCAAGAAACAACTCAAGAGGTGGCTCTGGACTGTATCACACTGAGCTGGCAATCAAGAGTTCGAAGGGTTTGTGCAAAATTGTCTGCTTCTTCATGACAGAGACATACACACATCTGCAGGCTCAGGTGATGGGATGGAGGAGGAAGTAACAATTCTGTATTTTAGATCATGAAACCTCTTGTATGGAGAAACCCACGAGATCTCACAACTTGAATTGTTGAAACACATAGTGAAACCTAATTACGAGTATATTGTGTCAGTGGGTGGACTCAGTGACCCATGAGGTCCCTTCGCTATTAAGGAAACCCATTAATTCTGTGACCCTAAAGTTCTCGCCTTATGTGAACACACAGCCAAGCTAGGTTCCTTAGGCAGGGCAGAAGAGGAGAAGCTTATAGGAATATACTGAATTTTTAAAAAGTAAAAAAAAAAATGTAGTAAAAAGCAAGTGGCATAATTGCCATGACTTATACCCCATGGCATTTGATAATAACAAGGTTGGTACATTACAAATAAGTTCCACATTTACAATTCTGCCTTGATATTTGCACTTATTAAATTGTTTAGGGAGGTGGTTTCTGGATGCTGGCAGCCCATATATAAAACCTATTAGCATAATTGGAGTAAAGTCAAATCCCTCAGTGTACATTACAAATATTTGTTAAAAGCTTGACCTTGGAGGAAAAACCTTCCTCCTTGTCTTCAATCAGTCATTAGCTCCTAAAAGCACTGCTCTGAAATCAGCTTCTAGTCATTCACAATTGGGGGAGCTTGTCCTCAACGCTGACCTTCGGCAGGCCCTCAGTTTCTAGGACAATGATGAAGGTATGTTCTCACCTGGATGAAGAAATTAGCTATGATTTTCCATTACATGTACCAAATATTCCTTTTCATTTGCTTAATTCACCTAGAGTTGACACTACACATTAATTCATTGAGCAATTGCTTTGTGTAAAGGGCCAGAGATGAATGAGGCAAGTCATTGCCACTAAGAAACTTACACTTTAGTCAAGGACACAGACAACTAACTCTAGTAGAAAGCAGAATGAAATAGGGGCCATAATAGAAGTATGAACAAATTGCTGTGGGAGCATAGATAACACAATTTATTTTAATGAAGGAAGGAGAATTAAGGCTTCAGAAAGGCAACATGGGTCCTCGAAGGATTAATAGGAGAGAAAGGGTAAAGTTGGGTGGTGAGGTCATACCAGACTTAACTGCATGTACATAAAGTGGCATGAGAGGTATGTACATGTTTGAGGATGTAATCATATGTTTGTTTATCACTGGCAAGTTGCAATGATAAATCTGGGACAGCATGGATGAAGAGATGGTGAAGAAACTTGAAAGTTATATTTGAGTCTGCTTCTGGGACCTTTGAAGCTCATACCAGTTTTGTTAATTAAAGGGAACAATCAAAAGTTTTTGAAGAGAGCCACGAAAGGCCTTTTAGGAGGCAATTTCTAGCAGTGTGAAAGATGGGTTGAAGAGGGTAAAGTACTGAAACAGGGAGACTAACTTCTGTGCCTGTCTGGATATTAGAGGACAGGGAATAATACAAGGCACATCTGGCATTTTTAGCCTTAGAGACTGGGAAAAATGTAGTGCCCAGAATGAGATGGACAACCTGGATAAAAGCTTCAGTTTGTTGGAGAACATATTTGTTTGGGAATATACTGAGTTTAGTTTTGTGAGCTATTCTTTACGGAAAGAAGGTGATTCTGGGGTTCAGGAGAGATCTCAGTCATGTGCTGGTGGGAAATTGTCAAAGCCACGGAAATGGCTAAGATGATGGTGGAAAGAATACAAATGAACACTGGGGAGTCTGCCTAAATTTAGGGGTCATGTGAGGACAACCACTGATAAAGGGGACTGAGGAATTTTCTGAGTTATGGGAAAAGACAGGGCTGGGTGTATCTGTGGAAGAGTGGGAGAAAACAGGATGAGGATTAAGAGGAATTCATAGGATTTGGCAATTAGATGGTCAATGGCAGCCTTGAAAGAGATCCATGGAAGTTTGCCGTTCTTTAATTGGATGGAGGGGACTTGAGGATGCTTGTAGACTGAGAGAAAATGAGATGATGGAATGGAATAACAGATATGAAAAGTAAAAGTTCTTTTAAAAGCACAAAGCACCATACAATATAAGGTCATTGAAAGTCAGCTTTTTATCCCAGATGCTCTGGAGTCAAAAGGTCATTGGCATCTAAAAGGCACTTTCATTTTTATCATTATACTGAATTCTGCTAAGGAGCCTTATTCATGACCCCTTTCACTGTCCTTTCCTCCCTCCCCCAAGCACCAACATAAGTGCTACCAGTTGTTCAGGCAGGTAAAACACTTCCTTACTTGATTTTTGTCAGCTATTATAGACCACTTTGCTATTATATGTCATGAGTTTACAAAAACTACTCAAAGAGAAGATTCATAGTATTTAGGTATCTCTAACTTAACTCCCATTTTAATATTTGGGAAAGCGGAGGGACAATAACAAAAGGTATTTGCAGGGAGCGGGGGTTGGGGAAGATGGATCAATTCATATACCAGTTCCTCTCTCAAAACAAAATAATAGGAGCTAAAACAAAGCTATTCAATGCCATATGTAGCCAGCAATTGAATGTATGGAGAAGAGAAGCTTTGTGGTTCTTTGAGTAGAAAAGTATTTAGCATAAAGGGAATAGACTTGGGCACAGTTTAGAAGTCTGAGAGATTCCATGGAAAAAAGTAAAACAGGAAAATTTGCTGTTCTTCTAAAGTAATAATTGTTCAAGGACCTCTTAAAATATTAACCAGACCTGAACAAGCCCGATCCTGTCTGATCTCAGAAGCTAAGCAGGGTCGGGCCTGGTTAGTACTTGATGGGAGACCAGGTGCTGTAGGCATAAAAATAAATAAATAAATAAATAAATAAATAAATAAATAAATAAATAAATAAATAATAGATGATAGATAGATAGATAGATAGATAGATAGATAGATAGATAGATGATAGATGATAGATAGATGATAGAT
>NW_024342257.1:2596240-2648062 GCF_902729225.1 Pteropus medius
AAAAAAAAAAAAAAGAAATCGGGTACCATTTTCTGCTCTGCTTAAATAAGGTCCACAGAAGTTTCCCTCATCGGAAAGTAATGCTTACAATAGCCTCTCCTAGGGGCCTCCAAGCCCAGCATAAGCAGTGGCTGACCTTGGCCTGCACTGGAACACCTCCCAAGAGGCACCAGAACCAACTCAACTGGTGGCCAGTTTCAGAGCACCACCCAATCAGCTTCACAAACGACACATCTAAGGGCAGACTTTGCTGGCATCAAAACCCATCTAAAGTGAATCCCACTCCATGGGGTTAGTCTTGGCACAAAAGCCCGTTGGCTGTAGTGCCAGACTCTACAGCCAGTCATCCTGAGAGTTGACCCCAATAGCAATCAAGGCTCAACTACAACAGAAGGGCACACACAACCCACATGAAAGACACTCCTGGAGCCCCTGGCTCAGGTGACCAGGGAGACTGAGCCACTGGATCCTCTACTATATAAGGCCACTCTACTAAGACTGGCAGATGTAGTAGATCTACCTAAGCATAGAAACAAACATAGGGATGCAGCCAAAATGAGGAGACAAAGGAACATATCCCAAATGAAAGAACAGTCCTAAGTGCCAGAAAAAGAACTAAATGAAATGGAGACAAGCCATCTACCAGATACAGAGTTCAAAACACTGGTTATAAGGATGCTTAATGAACTTGGTGAAGAATAGATTAACTCAGTGAGAACATTAACAAAAAGATAAAAAACATAAAAAGGAACCAGTCAGAAATTAAAATTACAATATCTAAAACAAACACATTAGAGAGAATCAACAACAGGTTAGATGAAGCAGAAGATAAAATCAGCGATCTGGAAGATAAGATAGCAGAAAACACCCAATCAGAAGAGCCAAAAGAAAAAGAATACAAAAAAAGGGATAGTTTAAAGAGCCTTTGGGACAACATCAAGTGTACCAACATTCATACCATAGGGGTACCATAAGAAGAAGAAAGAGAGCAAGAAATTGAAAACCTATTTCAAGAAATAGTGACTGAAAACTTCTAACCTAGTGAAGAAAATAGACATACAAGCCCAGGAAGTGCAGACAGTCTCAAACAAGAAGAATCCAAAGAGGCTCACACAAAGACATGCCATAATTAGAATGCCAAAGGTTAAAGACAAAGAAAGAATCTTAAAACCAGTAAGAGAAAGGCAGTTACCTACATGTAGCTCCAATAGACTGTCAGCTGCTTTCTCAATAGAAACTTTGCAAGTCAGAAAGGATTGATACAGATTATTCAAAGTGACGAAAAGCAAAGACCTATAATCAAAATTACTCTATCTGGCAAGGCTATCATTTAGAATTGAAGGAGAGAGAAAAAGTTTCCCATATGAGAAAAAGCTAAAGGAGTTCATAACTATTAAACCAGTATTACAAGGAAGGTAAAAGGACTTCTTTAAGAAGAAAAGATAAAATATGTTAACCAGAAAATAGGGGAAAGAAAATAATTCTCACTGACAAACACTTAAAAGCAGTAGATCAACTAACTATAAAGCTAGCACAAAGGTTAAAAGGCAAAAATAGGAAGATCATGTGTAATTACAAGAATAAATTAAGTGATATACACGAACACACATACACAAGTAAAAAATAATGACAAAAACACATGAAGGGTGTAAGTAAAAATTGTACTGATTTTAGAATGTATTTGAACTTAAGCAAACATCAACTTAAAATAGACTGCTATGAACATAACTTTCTATATATGAAACAAATGGATAATCACAAAACAAAAATCTACAAGGTATAAACAAGAAATAAATAGAAAGGAACCCATACACAACAATACAGAAAGTCATTGACATATAAGAGAAGAGAGCAAGAGAATAAGGAAGAAACAGAGAACTACGAAAACAATCAGAAAACAATAAAAAATGTCAATAACTACATGCCTATCAATAATGACTTTAAATTTAAATAGACTAAGCACAATCAAAAGACACAGGATGGCTGAATGGATAAAAAAACAAGACCTGTACATATATTGCCTATAAGAGACCCACTTCAGATTTAAAGATACACACAGACTAAAAGTAAAGAAACGGAAAAAGATATTTCATGCAAATGGAAAATAAAAGCTGGAGTAGCAATACTTATATCACACAAAATGGACTTTAAAATGAAGGCTATAATTCCCCATAAACAAAAGTCCAGAACCAGATGGCTTCACAGGTGAATTTTACCAAATATTTAAAGAAAAATTAAACCTATCATTCTCAAAGTATTCCAAAAATTCAAGAGGATGAAACCCTCATTTTATGAGGCCACCATTACCCTAACTCTAAAGCCAGACAAAGACATTATGATGAAAGAAAATTGTAGGCTGGTATCCCTGATGAACATAGGTGCAAAAATACTCAACAAAATATTAGCAAACTGAATTCAACAATACATTAAAAAGATCACACGCCATGATCAAATGAGATTCATTCCTGAGATGCAAGGTTGGTTCAATATCCACAAATCAATTAACATGATACACCACATAAACAGAATGAAGGAAAAAATCATATGATCATATCAATAGATGCAGAAAAAGTGTTCGACAAAGATACACACAGACTAAAAGTAAAGTTCTCAGCAAAGTGAGAATAGAGGGAACATACCTCAATATAATAAAAGCCATACATGAGAAACTCACAGCTAATATCATACTCAACAGTATAAAGCTAAAGCATTTTTTCTTAAGATCAGGACAAGACAAGGATGTCCACTTTCACCACTCCTCTTCAACATATTATTGGAAGTCCCAGCCACAGCAATCAAACAAGAAAAGAAATAAAAGACATCTAAATTGGAAAAGAAGTAAAATTGTCATTATTTGCAGATGACGATATTATATAGAGAGAACTGTAAATATTCCATGAAAAACTACTAGAACTAATAAATTCAGTAAAGTAGCAGAATACAAAATTAATATTCGGTAATCAGTTGCATTTTTACACACCAATAATAAACTGACTCTATTCCTTATGCTGTTCTTAACATCCCTATGACTATTTTTATAACTGCCAATTTGTACTTCTTAATTTCTTCATCTTTTTCACCCAGCCCCCAACCTCTCCCATCTAGGGACCATCAATTTGTTCTCTGTATCTATGAGTTTGTTTCTGTTTTGTTTGTTCTTTGATTTTATTTTTGTACTCCACATATAAGTGAAATCATCTAGCATTCAAGCCTTTCTGTCTGATATGATGTGACACATACGACACACACACACACACACACACACACAACACACAATACACACACTACTACACACACACACAATGAATCAGTCAACAACAACTTTCAAGCAAAAAGTAGTTTTACCTCTAATGGTTATCCACAATTTTTTATTACTAAGTTCTCAGTGTATGACCATCTGAGTTCAAATCTTTGATCTGTCACTTCATAGCTATGTTTTCCTAAACTGTTCCCCTTTGTGAACATGAAAATAGTATTTAAAGACCTACCTAATAGGATAGTTGCAAGGACTAAATGAGGCAATAATGTAAAAGGACCACAATGGCACCTGCCACAGAATAAGAGCTTAACATTTTTTTTATATTTGATACGAGTCACATTCTAAAGATTTCAGCATCAAAATCTTACTATACTCTTGAAAGTCTAGATAGCTTCATTATGGAGATTTTAACATGTTTTAGTCACTTTTGTGACAATGAGATAAGATGCAAACAGATGTTTATAAAAGTCTTTTTCAGATTAGTCTATAAAAACATAGAGTTAATAAAAAAAAAGGAGGTTATAAAAATCAGTTAAGAAAGAATTTATCAAAGTTTCAACTTTATTTCATGTCATCATGGGCTAGGGTATTTTTATACCCTTGGGAAGTAGTGAAAATCTTTTATAGCAATTTATTTATTTTTCTTATTGCTATCCAGTGGGTAGAGAAATGTTGCCAGGCTGCTTCCTATTACTTCTGTGCTTTAGGATTCCAGTTGTCTGGACAGATTTGTTCCTTAGGGTAGGAAGAGATTATTACTGGAGATTCTAGCCTGGCTTGAATGATTCATCTAGTAAAACTGGTCACCTATTTTTTTTCTTCCCTAGGATAGGAGATTTACCAGACAACCTGCTGACCTTGAATTTGGTTTCCTGTTCGTTGGAAAGAGGGAGCCTTCCTGGCCATCATAACCAGGGTCTGTATCCATGTCAAGTATATTCCCCTCTGCCCAAAAACTGGCCTGCAATTTATTTCAACAATCCTTTCGTGAACACTGACGATGTGCCTCACATAGTACCAGAGATAAATGATCCAGTCTCATCTTTCCAGACAGTTACTGTGCAGTATTTGTGGCCTTTTGGTTCAAAGATTAATCTAATGAGATGTGTTAGGACTTCCTCTGTAGGCTGCTACTCAGTGAGTCAGTTTGAGAACTGAGATTATGTTTTATATCCCCTGATACAAAAATGAAATCTCAGCCCTTCCCATCAAGATATTCTCACTTAAATGAGGTGGCATATAAAGATAATTAGAATAAAGTTACAGTGAATATTATGATTAAAAGAGCACAGAAAAGGAACACTTAGCCAAGCCTTAAAGGAAGCATCTCTGGAGAGGCTTTCTAGAGAAGGCAATGTTACAGCTGATTCTTAAGGGATGTAGATAAATTAGCCTGGAGGAAAAATATATTCTAGGCAAAAGAAACACTGTGAGGAAAGGGAGATAAGAGATGAGAAAAAAAAAGTGTGGCTACAAGCAAATGAGTGTTGATTAAAAGCAGGGGACTATGGGCTTTGAGGCTTAGAAAAGTAAAATTCAGATCATGGACAGTTTCACGTGCCATTTTAAATCTCTCGGGCTTTAGCTGTACAATAGGAAGTGAAACTGTTAAGATAGTTCAATTTGGTGATCATATAGTGGAAGGGCTTAAACAGGACAAGAATAAGGGATTAATTGGACATGGAGGATAGAGAAAGAGTTAAAGATCACTAAAATTTCTAGCTTATGATTTCGGAGACTAGAGGTCCTATCAACTAAGATAGGGTATATAGGAGGAGGAGTTGCATTCAAGAAGATGATGAGTTCAGTTTGGTATTTTTTAAGTTGGGGCTGCCTTAAAGATATCCATGTGGAGCTTTACAACAGCAGTTAAATATTATGAGACCGAGGTTTAGAGGAGAGGTCTGGAAAGAGTATGAGAGACTTGGGAGATTTATTATATAGACTGTAACTGAAGCCATCACCCAGGAAAGTATGTAGAGTGAGAAGAGCAGTGGGATGATGATCAATTCTGGGAAATAATGATATTTAATAGATGAGTCCATGAAGAAAGCAGACAGCAAACATTCGGAGAGGTACAGAATGAAACATTAGAGCACATGTTATACAAATCAAGAAGTAAATATTTTGAAAAATGGAATAAGCAATAATATCACATTCTATAGAAAGATACAAGAAAATAAAGACAGAAAACTACCAGCTTTAGAAATATGAAGGTCATTAGGACCTTAATAAGAACAATTTCAGTAAGAGGAGCAGAAGCCATATTGTCAAAGGTTGAGGAGTAAATGGAAGCAATGAATATAACTTATACTTGCATTTCCCATGACCCTGAAGGAGATGGAGGTGATATTATCTTCATAGAGCAAAAACAATTATCTTGGGACATTGTGACTGACATGCCTAACACCATTCTGCTAAAACAGTCCTGCTCATGTTTTGTTTTGTTTTGTTTTGTTTTACTTAAGGGACCAGCATTGACTAGGCTCTCCCCTGCTATCCCAGTAGAGACCTCTGAATGGACTACAATGGACATCTGTCCTGCTCAAGGGCAGCCAATGCATAGGCTGGCTAGTAATACATGATATACCTTGTGATGAAAGACACTACTCACAGGGTAATAAACCAGTTGAAAGAGAAATAAAAAAGAATGAACACAGAGGAAGTGAAACCCATTTTGTTTCCTAAGGTTCCCAGAGTAAGTTTCTGTTCTAAAAGAGCCCAATATAACAAAGACTTGAATTATGTAATGTAATGCCTAATGTTGGAGCCAACTGCATTAAAAAAATAGTCAATGAAGCCCAGTAGGCCATTATTTTAGGGTAAATTTAAAGTTTTATGTTTCCATTTTTAGGTAAAAAATGTTGACATAAGCATAATCTGTGTCATTACATTATCAGCAATGAGTGTATTGTTCATGGATATATACATTTGTTTGTTTTTGTATTATATGAAAGCCAAGCAACATCATGGTGTACTGAACTAAAGAAAGTTTCACAAAATATGATTAAAGAAAAACTTTCAGAGTTGAGTCATTCCAGAGTGTGATACTATTTCACACCATAGCATAGGTAAGCTGGACATATAAGGACCTGTGACAAAAAAGTCAGTACAATCTTCATGGTGTGAGCAGATGTACAATGAGAATATAGTCTTTGTAGACCAACTTGCAACTGTTCATCAGCTGTAAATAGAGGGGTAAATATGTACTGATTTTTTTTCTGTTTCTGATTCCAGCCATAAATGGATGAGATATCCATATTATGAAAATTTCAATTCTAGCCTTATCGTTATGTAAGCAAGACAACTTTACAAAATTATTGAGTTGACACCCTATTAAATCTGAAATTTGAGAGTTGCTCAATATCTGAGATTTCATTCAATGTAGAGTCTGATGGCCCTGAGTTAGATGACAAAGCCTTAAAGTTATTAATACCATTTTGTCCTGTCTACTTATACAATAGAGAGTCTCTGCATTAGTACCAATGATGTTAAAATATATAACTAGGCCCAAGACTAAATCTTTCTACTATTAAATCAAGCACCAAAAGACATATTAATGCCTTTATCTGTTTCAGTTTTAATAAAATTGTTAAAGCATAAGGAATTTATGCCTATTTTTTATATTTGTTGATATTTAAGTAACACTATTAAAAAGAGTTTTAAGCCAATTACAACAGACACAAAAGAATTAGATTCCCATTAAGATGAATGCACAGATCCCTTTTACAACTACTAAAATTTGAGAATCAAGGCACTGACTAATCACTATACCCAGACTTTCTTCTCCATTTAAGACATCCTTCAACCTGTCTTCCAATCAGTCATCTCAAAGAAACTTTACTCTCCAGCTCAAAAAGCTGCTGTGAATTTAAAAGAATACTAACTTCCATATAGGCTACACCAATTTACAATCCTACCAACAGTGCACAAAGGTTCCCGTTGTCTCAAAAAATTAAAAATAGAACTACCATATGACCAGCAATTATACTTCTGGGTATTTATCTGAAGAAAACAAAAAAAACATTAATTCAAAAATACATATCTACCCCTATGTACAATAGCCAAGATATGAAAGTAACTTAGGTGCCCATCAATAGATGAATGGGTAAAAAAAGAACACACACACACACACACACACACACACACTATATAGAATATTATTCAGCCATAAAAAATGAAATCTTGCTATTTGTGACAACATGGGTGAACCTAGAGGGTATTATGCTAAGTGAAATAAGTCAGACAGGGAAAGACAAATACCACATGATTTCACTTTTATGTAGAACCTAAGAAAACAAAACAAATGAACAAACAAAACAGAGGGGATGGAGTGGGAGGATGGGTAAAAAAAGTGAAAGGGAATAAGAGGTACAAACTTTCAGTTATAAAATAAATAACTCACAGTGCTGTAATATACAGCACAGGGAATATAGTCAATAATATTTTAATAACTTTGTATGATGATAGATGGTTACTAAACTCATCATGGTGGTCACATTATAAGTTATATAAATGTCTAATCACTATGCTGTACACCTGAAACTAATATAATGCCGTATGCCAAGTATACTTAAAACAAAACAGGACTAACTTGGCCCAACTTTAATTTGAAGTTGTGAAAAAAGATGAAACAATAAAAGTTGTTATAAGTTAACTTCTAAAAGGACTTTGGAGGGCTCGTAGATTAAAATTCACACTGTAAGATAATGTATACGAAGATAAAAAAATGAATAGATTAACTGTAAAGGACATAGTTAAGGGAAATTAGAATATATGTGTAATAAATTTAGCTCTAAAATTTGTGGCAGCTAAAAATGTAAAAGAAATTTATAGATTCCATACTTTCTGTTTTTGTTTTAATTTTTTTACACAAATTTCATTCTACCCAATCAGATTTTCCCCTCTTCTCTACTACTTGCCTTTTAATCTAGTTAGGCTGACTTCATAACTGTTCCATGAACATACATCTATGCATATCCCAGATTTTTGCTTCCATGCCCACGAATGCCTTCTCCTTCCCCTCTATTAAAGTCTGCACATCCTTGAAAGCCCAGTTCAAGTCCCACTTCCCTGAACTCTCTGGCCTTCCATTAATCATTCTCTCCTCTGGACTCCAGTAACATAAATTTAGCTTGCATCACACAATTCAGCTTTTAATTTTAGCCAGTGTCATACTTTTCACTATCATTTCATATATTGCCTTTCCAAGATGCTAGTTCCATGAGATCAGAGAATATGTCTCTTCTATCTCTTTATTAGCCTTCTCAACACTAAATAGATATTTAATATTGGTTCTCTTTCTCTGAAGAAAACTTTTCTGAGGATTTATAGACATAAATGTCATTTGATCACATAGATCATGTAGAAAAATACAATTTCTATAAGTATAAAATGTTATACTATGGAAATACATACTTTTATTTTTTCTAATAATACACAGAGTGAAACGCTATTAAAAACACAGGGTATGTATCATGATGACTATCTTTATGAATAGGCCTATTCTGAATCATTGTCACATTCCTGCCTTAAGGATTAGGATTTTTCTTTCAATTTTTATTTTCCTTGACCTCTCTATAGCACATGATACTGTTGACAATTATGCTTTCTATGAAACTTTCTCCTCTCTTGGGTTGTTTGTTACCACTATCTTCATTTTCGAATCACCTCTATGCCTGATTCTTCCCTATTTTATAAGCCACCATTCTTTTTCTTGTCCCTTATATGTTAGTAATTTTCAGGGTTTCAGTCTTGCCCTTTCTCATGTTATTCCGTCCATTCCATGAGCCACTCTCCATGGGTATAGTCATCCACTTGCAAACTTCAATTATTCTACTTCCTTTATGCTAACGAATCTTATTTCTACATTTCTTACACTCTAGGCTATAGCTTCAATCATCTTCTAAATATTTCTTCTGATTATTCCAAAGCTACCTCACACTCAAGATCCAAACTGAACTGATTTCCTTTCTTTTGATTCTATTCACTCTGTTTCATGTTTCCTTATTTTGATGAATGGGGCCATGACACAGGTTAAAATGCTCCTCTCCCCCAGTCTTTAGTTGAAGGCCTAACCACCTATTACCTCACAATGTGGCTTTAGTTGGAGACAGGATCTTCACAGAGGTAACTAAATTAAAGTCATTAGGGTGACCTCTAATCCAAAATGACTGGTCTCATAACAAGGAGAAATTGGGAGACACACTCACAAATGGAGAATGACATGTAAAGATGAAGGCAGAGATCAGAGTGATGATTCTATAAGACAAAAAAATGCCAAATACTGCCAGTAGACCTAAGAGAGGGGCCTGAAACAGATCCTTCCCTAGCACCTTCCCTATGACCCTACTGACACCTTGATCTTGGACTCCTATCCTCCAGAACTGTGATACAATAAATTTCTATTGTTTAAGCTGCTCAGTTTGGGGTACTTTATTATGGCAGGCCTAGCCAACTAATACAGCCATCATATACCAAGTCATAAAAACAAAAGACAGAAAAGCAAAAAGCCCTAGGACTACCTCCCTTTTTTTCACCCTCACATCCAATAGCTCAACAAGTTCAGTCGATTCTGACTTCTGAATCATTTTTGGATCTGTTTCTTCTTCATCATCATCTCCACTGCCACTCTCTAATGCAGACCTTCTCCCATTGCGTAGGTTCATGTAATACATTCCTATTGAATCTCTAGTGCCTGTAGCCTCAGCTCCACCTCATCAACCTTCCATGCTGCTATGAGATTCTGGAAAACAAGCTGGAAATGGCACATCATCACCCATGAAATAAAAAATCAAACTCATTATTATCCAGGCCCCTCATGACAATTCATATTACTAGCTTCTCCTACCTATACTTTAGCAATGTTGAACTGCTTTCTCCTTCTTGAATATATTGTGCTCTCCTATTGCCTCCATAAGTGCTGTTTCCTTTCCTGAAACGTGATTCTCTTTCTATTTCTTTTCCTGCCCAAGATATTCCTACCCATGTGTTAAGATTCAGCTTGAGCTGTATACTGTGACTGTCCCATTCTATCTGTCTCCCTGCACTTTACTGTGATCTCTGGAAAAGCAGGAACTTCCATTTGCAACTGTTTCCTTGGTTCCTGGAATATAATAGGCACCTAGTAAATGATTTTTGAATAAATACAGAAATGAGCATGTTCTTTTGTTTATGAACAGAGAAAGTAAAAATATTAGAGCATAATATTCATGAATAAGTTTGTGTGTATTAAAACTATTCTTTAGGTAAGTCAGTTCAACTTTGATTGCCTTTTTTGGTAGAGGGCTGGCCAGATCTGTCTTTCATAGTTGTTCAGGATATACTGCCAATCTTTTAATTTTCCTGTGTGCTTTGAAGCTTCCAATAAGAGAGTTCTGTTGAAGATCTGTTGGTTCAGCAGTCATTATAGGGCAGAATTAAATCCATCCTTTCACTCTTTATATTTAAAAAAAAAAATTTAGGCCTATCAACTCTCCTTATATACCTTGTAGGAAAATCAAAAGCAGTCAATCTGCTGCTACAGTCATATAGTGACATAGAAATAAAACACTGCATTTCTACAGAATGCCTAATTACTACTTTTTATTCCAATAGCCAAAATCATGCTTGATACCATATTATTTTATGAAAGGAAAGGATTATGTGATTCATCTATAGTAGGTTGCAGAGGTTAACACCCCTACCAACAACCCCCAAACCCCACACTCCCCGCCACACACAATACACACACACACACACACACACACAATAACACAATACACACACAATCCAGTGAGTTCAAGTCATCTCATATTATTGCCTCCGGGTGGCAAATGCTTAAGTGCACTTTTATTATCTTTAAAATGGTAACGAAACCATTCCTTGTTCTACATATTTCCCTTTCTCCCTCCCTAGGTAGAGATAGGGTACCAACATAAAAACACAGAGCTTAGTTAACACATCATAAAATATATATATATATATATATATATATATTGCCAACAAATATTCAGTGCTTTCTTGTGAAAACAGTAGCAAGTCCCTTTGGACCACAGCAGTGAAAGTATTTCACTAAACCTTTAATGTGAATTTGCTCAATGGGACTGTGCATACAGGTGTAGGACAATTATTAGATTTGATATCTGAATGAGCTCAGGTTCCCCTTAGAGCCTGACTGCTTCAATGAGCCCATTATTTTGCTTCCACCGGTCCTAGAACTGATCAACTTAATTATTCTGACTAAGGAAACATTTAGGACAGGAATTTCTGATTTGTTTTAAACCATATGGGACATCTAAAAGTGCTTCACTTAAAAAAAAAATCACAACATAGAAGAAATCGCTATGAGGATATGTTAGACACTTGGAAGTAGGGCAGGACCAAGATCCATGCTAGGGCACACAGCTACTGTCTTTCCCAGACTGGCTTCTCTGTTTGGAGTACTCCTTGGGACCAGTTAAACCTTAGCAAATTCACACTTTCCTGGAGTACTCAAACAGAAGCATTAATTTGGCAATGGAGGTAGGAGCACAGAGGCAGTTGAAGTTAAACCTTGTGCTCTCTGACATAATACATTCAGATTCTTAAAACAGCTAATGTACAGAAGGGCAAATGAAACACTTTACAGAGCAAGCCAATTACAGAGCTTCTTTGGCAAGGTGATTAAGAACAAGAAAAGCCAGAAAATGGGACCAACTTTAGAGGTGATGTGTAAGGAATATGGTCTTTTACAGGTGGAAAGTTAAAGTCAAATTATATCTCTTAATAAAAAGCATATCACCTTTGAAATATTGGATTTTGACATTAACTTTGGCCAAAGTGGTACATTAGCAATAATAAGTACTCAGGTAAGAAAAAGACACGCTATTTTGACACAAAAATACACTGATTCTGGTAAGTCACAGTTGATTCATAATCGGCATGCTTAAAAGCAACTCCAACCTCACCCATTCTTTCAGCTTATATTAATGACTATTAAATAATTATATGTTTACCTACAGGAAAAGAAGACACAAAAGTATTACCAGTCTCCAAAATTTTACAGATGACAGTTTATTTCTCATCAGTGAATGAATCTGTCCCTAAAAATGATGTAAGTGACATCAAAATGGTCCCCTTTGCCCCTTGCCTCCTTTTACTAATGATATGGAACGGCTGCTGAGCCTGCAATAAACGTGTTTGTGTCTAGTCACATTTCCATCATTTTACAATCCAATCTGATTTCTTTTAAAAAAAAAAAGTCACAGGAGGATGACAAGCGCAAGTTCCTGCTTGAAGGCATTCCCTGACATCAGCCTTCACTTCATACTTCTGCTCAAAGTGCCTGATTTGACAAAGCACCCAGAAAGTCAGGAGACAAGTCTCTTCACCTCCTCTCCTAAACTGTCTGACAGGAGTCAATAATGATTCTTTCACATAGCTACAATTTAACAATTTTAGATGAAAGTCTGAGGATAAACTTTCTAGTATTCCTTACAATATTTTGTTAAAGAGGAGGTATAAAAATGCATTTGCCTTGGTGGGGCTGTTCTCCTGTGGTTCAACTCAATCCATTTTAGCAGTTGGTAGTTTAAATAACAGAACTTACAGGCTGCCATGCACAGACGCTTTGCATGCCACATGAAAGCAAAGGATTCAGAGATGAAAGCAAAAATGGAAAGGAAAAAAAGTAGCTTCTCTTCTATAAAAGAATTTCTTTAATAACAGCAGCTGGGAAAAATTTCTCTGACTTGTGTTCTTCTCCTACTGTTTTATATAAAATGGCTACCATACTTTTCTTCCTAGGCTACATCTACTGACAGACTGTCAAAAGCAAATAACTTTCCCCCTTATATTGCAATAATCATCTACTGTATTTTTAATGTACTCAAAACAAATTTTCTTGTTATATCATCACAGTGACAATCCCCTCTGTATTACCAATTAAAATGATATATTTTAAATGTGACTATCATAAAAGCAGCCTATCCATAATTATTATTTTTAGGTTAAGTAAAATATCAACATTTTTTATACATGTTTAGGTTAACATTTGCAATTTAGCTTTCTGTAATATTTAAACAAAATTGAATTGATGGGAAAACTTAAAAAAAAAAGAGCAAACTTTAAGACTGGTTCTTTCTTGAGTGGGTCATCATCCTTACTGCTCGCCCATTACTTTCACCATATAACAGTAAAGAAAAACTCAGACTTGACATTAGCAAGATGGGCCCATTATTACCTGTCAGCTGTGTCTCTGTGCCCACCAACTGTTACTTACTCAATTTTGAACTTATATTTAATGGTTATTTAGAAAGAAAGCATGTCTATTTTTATTCAATGTGCTGCAATTACAAAGATTAATAGATATAAAAGAATTCACAAGCTTTTGACTGTGAATATACTGATTCTGATAAGTCACAGTTGATTCAGAATTGGCATCTTTAAAAGCAACTCTAAACTAACATCACCCATTCTTTCAGTTTATATTAATGAGTATTAAAAAGCTATATGATTTCCTATAGGAAAAGTAGGCATAAAAGTATTACTGGTTTCTAAAATTTTACAGATGCTAGTTTATTTCTCACCAGTGAATGCATCTGTCCTTACGAAGAATGTAAGTGACATCAAATAGGTCCCCTTTGCCCCTTTCCTCCTTCCACTTTAAGATTGTAAATTGGTTAGTGTGAAGGAAGGGGTAGGATCAGTTTCTGTTGTTATATCTTGACACATATAAACTAACTACATATAAATGTGTGCATCTAAACTAATTTTGGAAGCAATGATGATGTCTGTATCTTTAAATGCCAATTTGCTATAGTTAAGGCTGAAGGTTTCCTCTCTTAGGAGAAATAGCTCAGAAAAATAATAAAATATAAGTAAAATATGTAAAGTGACTTCCTGTTGAATTGTGAGAAACAGCTCTAATCTTGCTTCACACTTCCCCTATGTTGAAACTTCCTGGATTTAAAGCACAGTACAGGGGAGGTTAGCTGATATTTTGCATCAAATGGTTTCTTTATCTAAGCATCTCCAGCTCCTATAGCATTTTTTGATGCACCATTACATTATCCACTCTGGCATTTGGTACAGTTTTCTCACTCTTAGTCTACTCTTTACCAAGACAGTGAAAACTGCTTACTATTTCATCATAAACCTGAAGACTGATTAGTCTCATATCTTCTCCTTCCTTGGCATAAACATTTCCAAAAACCTCTATCTCTCATCATAGGTTCAAGAAGGAAAGAGTTTTTTTTTGTTTTGTTTTGTTTTGTTTTCTTTTGTTTTTTAATTGAAAGGTATTTGACATGTAACATCCCATAAGTTTGAGATGTACCATATTGGTTTAATACATTTATGTATTGTTATATGATTGCTGTTATAGCGTTAGCTAGCATCTCTATCCTGTCACAAAATTATCATTTGTTTTTTTGTGGTGAGAGTAATTAATATCTAGTCTCTTAGCAAGTTTGATGTTTATAATAAAATATTGTTGCCTATAATCACTGTACTGTGTATTAGATCTCTAGGACTTATCTACTAGTTGCAAGTCTGTCCCTATACACAACATCTCCCCTATCCCACCCCTCTCAGCCCCTGGTAACTCCCAATTTCCTTTTTGTTTTTACAAGTTCAGTTTTCTTCAGATTCCACATATAATTGATAGCATACAGTAATTGTCTTAAGTAGAAAAAAGTTTTGATACCACATTAGATCTCATTCACACAGGTCAATAAAGCGTTTTATATATCTATTTTTAAAAAGAACCCTATGAACGTGTATAATAGTTTGGGGATAATCAATGGAACACAGAATTTTAGAGCTAGAAGGGAATTTATGAATTATTGAAGTGAAGTCTAACCCTTCATTTTTTAGATAACGATACTGACTTCCAGAGAAGAGAACTGATTTGTCATAAATACTCTACACAATAAAGATATAAAACTGGGAGGCTTAAAGCAGGGAATGGGACGTAAGTTAATGAACCATATAACCATAATTGTTATACCATTCATTTATTGGATAATATGGTTAAGCCTTTATAATGTGTATATTTATAGCGAAAGACAGCAATAACATAACAAACTATGATCTTCTTATGATCTCATATAATAACCACTCTAAAGATGTAATTAGAATAACAACATGCTAAAAACTCCTATAATTCTATAATATGACATTTAGTAATTCAGTTACTTGGTAAGGAAAAGTTTACTGGAAAAACAACATATCCTATAATCTGTATTTTGATGGGCCTAAAACATATTTACATTATTCACTGTCCATAAAGTTCTTAAGGCAGGGGTCCCTAACCCCCAGGCCACAGACTGGTATCTGGCCATAGACTATTAGGACCCGGGCTACACAGCAGGAGGTAAGCAGCGGAGAGCAAGCAAAGCTTCATCTGTATTTGCTGCTGCTCCCCATTGCTAGCATCACCTCCTCAGCTCCACCTTGGATCATCAGGCATCAAAGTCTCATAGGAGCACCGGTCCTTGGTGCCAAAAAGGTTGGGGGCCATTGCCTTAAGGTACACATTTATACAAAGACCCGAAAAGAAAAGAACATAGTTGTCTGGCCTAATGCCTTGGTGAGATGCACTCTGGAATAGACAGTAGCTATGGACACACACACACATACAAACACACACAAATGTGTGTGCGTGCATGTGTGTGTGTGTGTGTGTGTGTGTGTGTGTGTGTATTTTGATGTTTGGCACCATGCTTTTATTAAAAGACACTAGACATGAGGTGGAAAAAAATGGTGTAGATGACAGAGGTTTTTTTCATCCCTCTTGCGACCAAATCAAAATTAGGACAGAAACACAGAGCAAACAGCAAAGAAAGTCACCTGGGATCTAGATGAACAGAAGCAGCATAACTAGGGAGAGAAATAATTAATTAACCTACAATGGCAGAAGGAAGGAGGGGGCGAAGACACGAGGCTGCCTGGTACCTAGTGGCTGAGTGGGACAGAGTCGATGGCAGCTGCAGATACCTTTTAAAGGGGCTGTGTCTGCGAGCGGACTTTCATGATGACAGACCAGCTCGCTCTGAGCACCAGTGCCAAGTCTGTTGCTCAGGGAGCACCAGGGACTTACAGTGGGACACTGAGTTATTGGAGCGAGGGTTGAAGGTGAAGCTTTCTCCCAGTCGGAAATGCTGGTGGTATCCACTGTTCTTCTGTTGAGTCCTCCCTACTTCCCAGTGTGCAGACCTAGTGCTGCCATAGCCGAGAGGGCATCAAACTATAAAAAGTGGTCACTCAGCCCAGAGTATTACCTGAAACTCCACCTTCCCTAACTTGTGGCCCAACCCAAGCCACATCCAAATGTGTCCTCCACGAGTCAGGTACTCCTTGCTGAGTAGCAACAAGACACAAACTGATGACAGCTGGCCTCAGCTTCATGACCTCTCGAGGCAACTGTAAGCACATCTGTGGATTGCTTGCTGAATCTTAACAGGTGGCCCCGGAGGGACACAGACTGTAGCTAAACATGGGCCTGCAGCTGAACCCCTCTCAGGACTGGGCCACTGGACACCTACTACACAAAGCCATGCTAATAAGACCGGGAGACTTAGGAGCTTTGCTTAGTATATAGAAACAGACACAGAAAGGCAGCCAAAATGGGGAGACAAGAAGAAACCGTATGAGAGAACAGAAAAGAGATACAGGAATAATGGAGTTAAGCAATCTCACAGATGCAGAATTCAAAACACTGGTTATAAAGATGCTCAATGAACTTAGGAGGAGTGTAGATAAATTCAGTGAGAACTTTAGCAAAGAGATAAAAAATGTAAAATATCGAAATGGAAATTATAAAAGGGAACCAGTCAGAAATGAAGAATGCATTATCTAAGATGAAGAAGATACTAAAGGGAATCAACAGAGTGGATAAAGAAGAGGATTGAATCACCTATATAGAAGTTGAGGAAGCCAAAGACACTGAATCAGAATGGCAAGAAAAAAGAAGCCAAGACTATATTAATAATTTAAGGAGCCTATGGGACACAATTAGATGTAAAATTACCCATTTCATAGGGATACCTGAAGGAAAAGAAGAAGTTGAAGAGCTATTGGAAGAAAAAATGATGGAAAACTTCCCTAAACTGGTGAAGGAAATAGATGTACCTCAGGAAGCTCAGAGAATCCCAAACAAGATGACCCCAAAGAGGCCCACACCAAAACACATCATAATTAAAATGCCAAAGGTTAAATACAAAGAGAGAATCTTAAAAGCAGCAAGAGCAAAGCAGTTAGTTATCTAAAAAGAAGCATCCATAAGATTGGCAGCTGATTTCTAAAAAGGAATTTTGCAAGACAGAAGGGTTTGCACAGAATATTCAAAGTGATGAAAGCCCAGGATCTACAACCAAGAATACTTTATCAAACAAAGCTATAATTTAGAGTGGAAGGACAGATAAAGAGCTTCCCAGACAAAAATAAGCTAAAGGAATTTATCAACACCAAGCCAGTATTACAGGAAATGATGGAAGGCCTTCTTTAAGAAGAAAAAACATGTATCCAAAACATGAATAAAGAGTGGTAATAGCTACATTGCTATCAACAAGTACCTCATATGGAAAAGAATTAAGTGCTCCAACCAAAAGATACGGTGGCTAAATGGATAAGAAAACAAGACCCCTACATATGCTGCCTACAAAAGACTCACTTCAGATTAAAAGACACACAAACTAAACGGAAGGGGATAGAAAAAGATATTGCCTTGATAGACCTAGAAGGTATTGCGCTAATGAAATAAGTCAGAGAGTGAAAGACAAATATCGCATGATTTCACATATACGTGGAATCTAAAGAACAAAATAAGCAACAACAAAAATGGAAATAAACTCAGATAATTTTTTGAGGGCTACTAGATGGGAGAGGAGTTTGGGGGGTTGTTGAAAAAGGGCAAAGGGATTAAGAAGTACAAATGTATAGTTACAAAAAAGACATGGAGATATAAAATGTAGCATACGGAAAATAGTTAATAATGTTGTAATAAATTTGTAAGGGGGAAGAGGAGTACAAGATTTAGTGGGGCGATCACTTTGTGTGTTATATAGATCTCTAATCACTATGCTATACAACTGAAACAAAGATATTATTGTATGCCAACTATAATTGAAAACAACTCATTGAATTGTACAATGTAAATACTAGATATCATTGTCTATTGTATTTCAATAAAGCCAGAAAAGAAACTAGACATGCATAGTTAAGATTGAAAAGTGGGTGGGCCAGTGGCACAATGGATAATACGAATGTCTACGGATCAGAAGATTGAAAAGTTAAAAGCTCTTCTACATGTATATGCAAGTTAGAAAAGTCACTGTATTTCTCTCCCTGGTAATTTCATCATGTTCCCCATCGTTGATGGAGTAACTCAAAGCTATTGGTATCACATTAATGTTCACTATCATTGTTTTTGTCAATCTTTGTTCTAAGCTTAATGTTATTTACATATAGTATATGTTTTAGTATTTGAGACAGTGGTCTGTATGCTGTATGGTTTTACTGCAAGCTGGGTATTTTAGTTTAGATTGATTGATAATAAAATGTAATTCAAAGCCAACTGCCAGGTGAACAAGTTAAATGAGGGCCCTCCTTCAAAAAGTGTCTGTTTCCAATTACTCTGGAATTTGAATGAGCTGTACATCACCAGTAGAGGTATTTGCAACTTGACTAGAAAGCAATATCTGTTTTTGCATTTATTCTTTGTGTTACTTACTGCTGGGTATCTTTGAAAATATTATAAAATACTCTTCCTTTTGCTCATTTCAACTCTAATTCTTTTTCTGAACTATTACCTCTTCATCAAAGTTTCTTACTCCTGCGAGCAACAAACATAATGTGGCGAGCAAAAAGAGATGAGTTTTTGTGTATACATGGTTTATATATGTGAATCATTAAATTATAGACCACATTTCCTATTTTTAAACTCTTTACCTTTTCTACCACACTCCTTTTCTGTTAAACAAGACAATTTTCCAATTCACCTTCCTACATGATTCATACTAGTACCCCGTCCTGTCCCTCTACTTTAAAATATTGGTTATCATATTACCTAAAGCATTATACAGATTTAATGCAATCCCCATCGAAATCTCATCAGCATGTTTTAAAGAAATAGAACAAAAAAAATCATCAGATTTGTATGGAAGCACAAAAGACTTCGAATTTTCAAAGCCATCCTCAGACAACGAAATGAGGCTGGAAGCATCACTCTGCCTGACTTCAAATTATGCTACAAAGCGACAGTAATCAAAACGGCATGCTATTGGCAGCAAAACAGACACACAGACAGGTGGAACAGAATAGAGAGTCCAGAAGTAAACCAATATTTATATGGGCAAATAATTTTCGACAAAAAGCCAAAAACATAGAGTGGAGGAAGAAAAGCCTCTTCAAAAAATAGTGCTGGGAAAATTGGAAAGCTATCTGCAAAAGACTGAAACTAGACTGTTGTCTATCACCACATGCCAAAATTAACTCAAAATGGATTAAAGACCTGGATATAAGACCTGAAACAATAAAATGCATAGAAGAAAACATAGGAACGGAACTGAAGAACCTTGGACTTAAAGAGGATTTTATGAATTTGACCTCAAAAGCAAGGGATGTGAAAGCTAAAATAAACTAATGAGACTACATCAAACTAAAAAGTTTCTGCTCAGCAAGAGAAATCATCAACAAGGTAAAGAGAGAACCATCCAAATGGGAAAATATATTTACAAGCAACACTTCAGATAAGAGCCTAATATCCAAAATATACAAAGAACTCATACAACTCAATAACGACAACAACAAAAAACAAATGATCCAATCAAAAAATGGGCAGAGGACTTAAATAGACACTTCTCCCTTGAGGACATACAAATTGCCAACAAATATATGAAAAGATGCTCAAAATCGTTAGCTATTAGGGAAATGCAAATCAAAACCACAATGAGATACCATCTCACACCTGTTAGAATAGCTATAATCAACACGACAAGTAATAATAAATGTTGGAGAGGATGCGGAGAAAAAGGAACCCTCGTACACTGCTGGTGGGACTGCAAATTGGTACAGCCACTATGGAAAACAGTACGGAGATTCCTCAAAAAACTAAGACTTGATCTACCATATAATTCAGCAATCCTTCTACTGGGTATTTACCCCAAATACTTGAAAATCCATATCTGAAAAGATATTTGCACACCAAGGCTCATAGCAGCATTATTCACAGTGGCCAGGGCATGGAAGCAACTGAAGTGTCCTATGATAGATGATTGGCTAAAGAAGCTGTGGTCCATATATACAATGGAATATTACTCAGCCATAAGAAGGGATGAAATACTGCCATTTGCGACAACATGGATGGACCTCAAGATAATCATGCTAAGTGAAATAAGCCAGACAGAAAAAGTTGAAAATCACATGATATCACTTATATATGGGATATAAATCTAAAAGCAACAAATGAGCAGAACAAATAAACTGAGACTCATGAATGTGGACTATAGGCTAGTGGTTACCAGAGGACTATAGACTAGTGGTTACTAGTGGGGTGGGGGAAGTAGATGGGGGAAATAGGGTCAAATATAGGTGGGTAGGGGGAGGGTGAAGTAGGTAAAGGGAATCAACTATATGGAAACTGAAGAAAACTGGACTTTGGGTGGTAAACACACAGTAGAATATACAGATGTCAAATGATAATGTATACCTGAAAATTACGTAATTGTATAAACCAAAGTTACCCCAATAAACTTAATTAAAAATTAAAAAAAAAAGCAAAAAATAAAATATAATATTGGTCATCATCTGGTGTACATTTCCAATCTCAATAGTATGCCAGTTGCCACACAGAAGCCAGTATTGCAATCATCCCAATGCAGTCTTAATAATGTTATATTGAGTCATAGAACACATTGTCATAGTTAATATACTTTATTGAACCAATCACCACTTGATGCTTCCATTTAGTACTTCCATTTAGTACTTCCATTTGGTACAATTTTTCACACCTCACTTCAAAATTTTCCTTGTTTCTTTTATATGCTGTATTATGTAATGTTATGTTAATTTCCTGTTGTTATTGGTCAGCATGCCAAACTCATGCATTTCTTTAAATAAAACTTGAAAAAATTTTTATCAGCTAGTTTTAATTGAAATCATTAAAGTAGTAGAGAATTTTGCTTCACGTTTAGATTCTACTTAAATTGTTGTTATCATTTGAATTGCTTTGTATCAAATATTTCAAATGCCCTTATAAAGAAATTTTATAGCAACAATATACATTTTCTTAAATAATATTGGCAGCAGACTTCTTTAAAAAAATAGATTTTGCTTAACAATACACTGCTTTCTAAAAAGTTATATGTTTAAAACTCTACTATGAGCTATAACACACATTGTTCCTTCTTTCTGTTGGGAACTAGACACTCAGAAGGCACCATGGCACAACAAAAGAGCACTGTCTTAAGAAATGAAGCAAACCACCTACTGAATGGATACCTAGTTTTTGTCATGCAAGAATAGAGAGAATATTTCAGATCTCAGATGCTTACTATCGAGATTAAGTGAAATCTTCTCTGTAGATTGCCAGGCAACAATATATACAGTACATGGTAGACATTAAAACCATTCAGTTTGTTAGCTGCATATAAATCTGAACTTTAGCTGTGTGTGCTTAATAAACATATCTCAATGTATCAACCTTGGGGAGGAAAAAAAAAACAACTATCAACTGACAGGTAAAGGTCAAGAATGAGCTGAGAATTGAGAGGAAGTTAGAGAGAGTAAGCAATAACAAGCTTATATTTTCTGTATTTATTTATTGGGGGCAAAGAATTCTTATTGTGAAAGGATTTAAAATGCAGATCGTTGGGATTTATGAGAAAAGATGTCTTCTTTTCTCATTACTATATAATAAACAATGATCAAAAATGCCTCATCAACTTATGGTAGATAATGAAGGGAACTAGAGCTTCAATTGCATCCCTGATTTATAGATAATGTTGCAACATCACAAACAATGAACATCATATTCTACCACAATCTATTTGCAAAGATGTGTGTATATGTATGTGTTTTAGGGGTCTGATGGGGAATCATTTTTCATCCCATTCTTTTCAAATTAGAATGTACTTAAATAACTGTTCTCGAAAGAAAATGCAAATGAACATTAAACTACTTATATTCCTTCAAATTCTCTTCCAATATGTTTCAATGTACACACATTATTATAGATGTAATCAGTGTTTATATACTCTTTTGTGATCTAACTCTTTTACTTCACATTGTTTTGTGTGTACATTTCCACGAATTGTCATGTAATGGTACCACAATCAAACTGTTCCTGTTTCCCTAAACCTCACCACCTCACTTTGTGCTTAGACATTCTAGTAGATATATGTTGCTACTTCACCACTATTTTAATTTGAATTTCTTTACATGCTAGTAAAAAGTGTGTGCTTCCATGTGATGGTTTACTATGTTTTTTACATTTAAAATTTATGTCTTCACCTGTTCTTTTCCTATGTGAAATGCCTTGTGAACCATGTCTGCAGGCTCCTTCCATCTTATGTCCAATATCAACATAACCAAGTTTGTTGATTACTCCTCCAAACTTGTTCAACTAAATGATATGGCTACACACCTAATCATCATCAATCATCCTATGCTTTGAAACCCAATATACAAATGGTCTCAATTCCTCTGATAAATCTCTAAATTTTTTCTCAATCTATTCTTCTCTCTCCCAGACTACTTCAGTATCCTCAGTTATTTTTAGAAATCAACCCAGAAAGATAACTAAAATACAAACCCAATCATATAACTTCATCTCAAGTTAATAAATCTTTCTTGATTGCTTACAGGATAAAAATAAACTTTTTGAGCATAGCCTAATTTCACTTGCAGCTCGGTTTCATTTCTCCATTGTTTACATAAATTCTATATCACATCTAAGTAGACTACTCATTGTTCCTGAATATCCTTCTTGATTTTCTTCTTCCATGTTTTTTGCTGATGTGATTTTGCTCTCCTGTAGGTTGCTCTCACTGCTCTACTCAAAATGTCTGGGAATATCTTACATATCCTTTAGGTTTCATCTACAAAATAATTGACTTCCTGAAGCCTTTTCTGATATTTCCCAATTGGATATGGCTTCTCCTATCTATGAAGTCCCAGAACAGTTTATAGCTTTCTTATTTTTCTAGTTATAAGAATTACTTATATATTTGTTTGAAACCCCTGGAATCGAGGTTGAGGACTGGGATTGCAACTCATATCTTTCTCTCTGCAAATGCTTTGCACATAGTGGGTATTCAATACATTTTTCTTGAGTTGAATATTCTCCAAGGTCTGAAAATTCCTAGAACAGCAAGAACTTTGTCTTCTGCATGTTCAGATCATCCCAAATTAACACATATATGGAATGAATGAAAATAAAAAAAACTTGAACGCTTATAAAATCATGTAATTAATTATTTCAAAAAAATTATATCCCTATCTTCCTAAATACTCCCTACTCCCAGTTATGTTTCAGAAAAAAAGGATACTGTCTAATATTCAAGTCTTTACAAATTGTTTAATTATAAAGGGCCTTTTCTAAAGTACAGAGAGTGCATGTTATTCATCTTTCTGTCCCCAGCATCTAGCACTGTGTCTGGTAAAAAAAGAAGGTACCTGTTGTGGGTTGAACTGTATCCTCTAAAACGATAAACTATAGTTCTAACCTGTAGTACCTGTGAATGTGACCTTATTTGGAAATTATTTTTAATATTAAAGTACTCTTTGGAGAATACAAATTAGTGTGGGACAACCACAATATGAGTTTTAGGTGATTATGGAGGTAAATTTACAGAATTGGGGGGCTGGAGACAATGAACCATAATACAGATCTAAGAATTATTTACAGGATATGGGCTCATAGTTAAGTGTTGGATATCACTGTAAAAAAACCTTTGAAAGATCACTTAAAAATACAATGCAGTAAATATCTAGAGAAGATAAAAAATATATACACATTTAGGATGAATGGAATAATAAATTGACCTAGTGTTATGTAAATGGATATTTGTGGGTTGGGATAAAAATGACAGTCATGCTATCATATACCAATTAAAGTGTTGTATCTCTATCTAATGACTTAGATGGAAACGAATACAAAGTGTTCCAGAAAACTGTTAGAGAACTCATAAATTGGCCTTCATGCTTATAGAAACACTGATATCAGAGATATATGTGAAGAATTTGAACAAAATTCTTTTACGAAATGAGACAGTGGGTGGGGGAAGCAATATTTTGACAGTAAGATATTATTTTACACCATATGCAATTTGAATACATCTGTATAATAATAAATTTGATATCATAATTAGACATTTTACTGTTTCATCTACATTTCTAAAAGAATACTTATACCCAAAATAGTCAAAAAACTTAAAAAAAAATCATATTAGGAAAATGGGGCCCACGTTATCCATCATATTTTTTGTAAGCTTTTGAATCCAGAGTGGTACAGATGGCTCATTTAGCCCACAATAATAGTAAGAGCTGCAATTCACTTAACATTTGCTGGATGTCATGCACTGTGTTAAGTGACACATGTATGTTATGTCAAGGATCCCCAGCCCCTGGGCCGCAGACCAGTACCGGTCAGTGGCCTGTTAGGAATAGGGCCTCACAGCAGGAGGTGAGTGGCAGGGAGCGAGCAAAGCTTCATCTGTATTTGTAGCCGCTCCCCAGAGCTAGAATCACTACCTCAGCTCCACCTCAGATCATCAGGCATTAGAGTCTCATAGAAGCTCTGGTCTCTGGTGCCAAAAACGTTGGGGATTGCTGTATTATACCAGTGATTCTTCAAACAATCCTGTAGAATAGGTATTATGAAGCCATTTGCAAATGAGGAGAGAGTGCCTCCAAGAAATTTAAAAAGCTTGCTCAAAATTATGCAGTTATTAAGTGGTGGACATCTGTGAAGTTTCAAAGTCCATAACCTGAACTAGCCTCCATAAGCATTGAGCCTGAATTTCTAGGTCCATGACTTTGACAGGGTGGTGCTTTATATAAACAATGGTAAAGTCAAAAGTAGGACAAGAACAAAAAGTTTTGTAATCCATAAATGCATTACCATCTTCTTCTTTCCTTCCTTCCTTCCTTCCTTCCTTTTCCTTCCTTCCTTCCTTCCTTCCTTCCTTCCTTTTCCTTCCTTCCTTCCTTCCTTCCTTCCTTCCTTCCTTCCTTCCTTGATCAGATATTGATCAACTTTATTCTTTCATTTATTTATTCATTCATTTGTTCAGTGAATTAATCATCCATTCAATAACACTCAGTGAATAACTACTTCAGTAATCTTTAACCAAAAGACCTCAGCTCTCTGTGACACAAACATTTTACAAATGAACTGCCAAATTTTGGTCAAGCACTAATTTAATTTAATTTAATTTAATTTAATTTAATTTAATTTAATTTGGGGGCAACCTTCAAAACATTGTCTGTTATCTGTGAGTTTGTTTGTTTATTTTTGGGGTGTGTGTGTTTATTTTATTCTTTAGATTCCAGATGTATGTGAAATCGTATGGCATCTGTCTTTCTCTGACTTACTCTATTCAGCATAATACCCTCTATGTCTATCATGAAATATCTCTTTCCATCACTTTACTTTCAGATTCTGTTTGTCTTTTAATCTGAAGTGAGTCTCTTATAGGCAGCATATGTAAGGGTCTTGTTTTCTTACCCATTCAGCCACCCTGTCTTTTGATTAGAGCATTTAATTCTTTTTCATTTGAAGTACGTATTGATAGACATACAGTTATTGCCATTCTTTATTCATATTTTTGATACATATTTTTTCTTCTTAAAGAAATACCTACATTTCCTGTAATACCAGCTTGGTGGTGATGAACTCTTTTAGCTTCTGCTTGTCAGGGAAACTCTTTATCTGTGCTTTGATTCAAAATTATAACTTTGCTAAGTAGAGTAATCTTGGTTGTAGGTCTTGGGTTTTCATCACTTTGAATATTTTGTGACAAACCCTACTGTCCTGCAAAGTTTCTTTTGAGAAATCAGCTGCCAGTCTTATGGGTGCTCCCTTGTGGATAACTAGCTGCTTTTCTCTTGCTGCCCTTAAGATTCTTTCTTGGTATTCAGCCTCTGGCATTTTAATTATGATGTGTCTTAGTGCAGACCCATTTGGGTTTATCTTTTTGGGGACTCTCTGAGGTTCCTGGGGTTGTACGTCTATTTCCTTCTCCAGGTTAGGGAATTTTTCCATCATTATTTCTTCAAATAGCTCTTAAATTTTTTGCTCTCTCTCTTCTCCTTCTGGCACCCCTATGATGCGAATGTTGCTACTTTTGATGTTACCCCATAGACTTCTTAAAATATCTTCATTATTTTGGATTTCTTTTTCTTGTTGCCATTCTGATTGGGTGTCCTCTGTTACCCCATCCTCTGTATCAGAGGATGTTGCCATTCTGATTGGGTGTCCTCTGTTACCCCATCCTCTGTATCCATCCTCTGCTTCATCCACTCTGTTGATTCCCTCTAGTATACTCTCCATCTCAGATATTGTATTTTTTATTTCTGACTGGTTCCTTTTTATAATTTCCATCTCCTATTTTATGTTTTTTATCTCTTTGTTAAAGTTCTCACTGAGTTCTTCTACTCTTCCCTTAAGTTCATTGAGCATCCTCATAACCAGTGTTTTGAACTCTGCATCTGGTAGATGGCTTGACTCCATTGTTTCTGGAGCTCTGTTCTGTTCTTTCATATGAGACCTACTTCTCTGTCTCCCCATTTTGGCTGCCTCCCTGTGTCTGTTTCTATGTATTAGGTAGAGCTCCTAAGTTTCTCAGTCTTAGTAGAGTGGCTTTATGTATTTGGTGACCTGTGGGGCCCAGTGGCACTATATTTCCTGGTCACCTGAGTGAGGTGCTCAAGATGTGTCCCCTGTGTGGGTTGTGTGTGCCCTCCTGCTAAAGTTGAGCCTTGGTTGTTATTTGTACATTGATGAGAGGGATTGACCCTTGGGCTGATTGGTTGTGAGGATTGGCTGGTGAGGGGCTGACCCTATAGAACAAGTTTCACTTTAACACAGTTCTGGTGCCTTCCCAGCCTGCCCTTTGGGTGTGTCCCCCTCATTTACAGCCCTGGGTGATGCTCCAGCTCCAGCGCTGGTCAAAGCAGGCCACTGGGTGTGATGGCCCAAGGGCCTTTTGGAGGGTGCCCAGCTGTAAGCCAAGTTCAGCCACAGCTTGTCCACTTCCAGGGTCACTTGGTAAGGGTCACCAAGCAATCCAGATGGTTGTTACCTTTGCTGGGCTTATAGGTACCTTAAGAGGCCAAACTAGTAACTGAGGCCAGCTGCCATTAGTACTGGGCTTGGTGTTGCTCAGCAAGAGGTATGGGGCACACCAATGCCAGATGCTGCTTCTTTGGGTTTTGTGAGATTTTAAAGAAAATCCACAGCATGAGCCAAAACAGGCCATTTGTATGGAACAAATCATTGGAGGCAGCTTGGGTGGGCCCGTACATTGGTAGAGTTGGAATCTCAGGGAATCACCTGGGCAGAGCAACTAGTGTTGGCCAGGTTGATGGAGACTCAGATATGGCAGCTGCCTGTGTCTGCACACTGGCACGGGGAGGGCTTAACCAAGGAACAATGGATACTGTCAGTACTCCTGTCCAGGAGAAAGATGCCCCTCCAGCCCTCGCCCTGAAGCCAGACAACTCACTGTCTCCCCGCATGTACCCGGAACTCCTTGAGCAGCTGTCCCAGTGCTGGAGCTCAGAGTGAGTGAGTCTATCAATCTTCCAGAGTGACCTCTGCAGTCAAGATATTTCTCTTGATTGTCAATCACCACATGCAGGTGTGGGACCAGCCTGTTTGCCATCTCTGCCCCTCCTACCAGTCTCGAGGTGGCCTCTTCTCTGAGTCCCCAGTTGTAGGATTTATGTTCAGCCAGACTTTAGGTGACTCCCAATGAAAGCTGTTCTGTAATTTAGTTGTAATTTTGATGTGGTTGCGAGAGGAGGCGAGCACAGCATTTATCTACTCTGCCATCTTGACGGAAGCCTCTTTTTTAAATTTTTAATACATTTGAAAACTAAAAACTTTAGAATACCATACTCATGGTCTATTTAGTCTTGTGATTCTATTTCTGGTGAGAGACACCAAGGGAGGCCCTGTAGAAAGAAGTGGTTTGTCCTCCTTCGATTCCCTAACCCTCTCTTTGCTAACCATGTGTCTATAGTGATTAATTGACTTGAATTGCTTTACTTTTTAAACATGCTAGTTCTTTACAACTCTTGGGGTAACTTACACCATAAGGCATGTACAGTACATCCCCTCCTCCATCATTCACCTCTGCAATTTTTCAAGAATACTCCTTAGTTCTAATATTCCTGGGTTTGGTAAAACAGTTTTGCATATATCCTATCCAAACCTTTTAGGGTTTCATGATTTGATGGGCTCTGAGCATAGCTTCACTTTAACCATTTTATTTTCCAACAGAAGAGTCCTAATTGATTTAGCCTTTTGTAACCAGGAATCCTCACCATTAACTAGTTAATTGCAAATGCCTTCTCTGGTTTGATGCAGCATCAGCAGCTTTTTTAAAGGGAGCAGCAACCAGAAGTTCTTGCAATATTTCATGAAGTCTGAAAGACACTAAGCTTGCACCAAGGAAGTTGAATGTTTTCTGTTTAGATGCCTATCTGGTTCTCTTTCCTTGGATGTTGACCAGCAGAATGATGACTCTGGGGAATACAGCACCTTCATGAGCTAATTTTTTCAGGGAGCAGTTACCAGTCATTCCTAGGTTCCTTTTCAAGATTGAAACTGAGAAGTCAGAGCCTGTCAGCCAGTGAATGCAGCCTGGGCTATTTTACCTTCATTTCCCCCGCCTAAATGTATTACCTTACCCACACGGAAACTCATCTGCCACTTCTCGGCCCACTTATGAGCCTCAAGAGAGCTCCCTACAGTTTATCCCTGGCAATTGACATTTCACTTTCAGTGAGATCAGAACAACTGCAAACCTCCTACTTCAGTTTCTTTAACTTTTCGATAGAATAAACTACTTCCTGGAAGTAATTAAAGTGATAATGTTTGAAACTGAATATGAAATATTAAGTGTGAAATTATCTTCCAATTAAAAAAAAAATTCTCCACACAGTGAAAGTTATCTTAAAAAAAAAACAATCACCCTTCTTCACATTGATGAAAAGTAGATTGTAATAAAAGTCTAGATTTAGACATACTACGGCCTCACATCTCTGAAGGCATAAAGCCAAAGGATTAATCTGCCAAATATCCTAAAATGCATCTGCTTTAATTGTCATAAATCCTTACGATTGGTGCCTCCCGGGTTGCTTTGAATTCTATAGGCCTCTTATATATTTAAACAGCTTAATGTTTATCATTACTTCATTTAAAAAAAAAACACTTTTATTTACTACTCTGGGAAGCTTTATTAATTTTTATAATACTCCCCTTTCAGATTGTAAGATAAATAAAATAGATTTCTAGTCTTCTCGGATATGCTTCAATTATAGGAGGGCTTATTAAGAATTTAAAAAAAAATCAATTAGCAGAATTCTAATTTTTTCATAGATATTTCAATAGAAAAGAATAAAGACAAGAGTTTAAAATTTTGTTGTAGGTAATTTAGTACATGAAGGAAATATAATTCTAAGCTTTTTTTTTTAGAGGACCAATATAACATTAATTGCATAATCCAACTATACTTACTTTGGGGTGGGGGGTGTCTGTGTGCATGTGTACCACAAAACAATAGTGTTGGAGTAGGTAGTCATAATCTAGTTGTTTCCCTCAACTACAGTCTAGACAGACATAAATTCAGTAATTATAGAGATGTCTTAATATCTACCTTAATTTTAAGTTCTGTCCTGAACACAGGTTGCTTTGTCAATTAAAGTTTCTGAATGATCTGCCCAAATCCCATGTTATATAAGTATCACAGAGAGAAAATGGAATTTGGACTGAGAGGTCCTAGGCTCAAATTTTGCTCAGTCTCGTTCAAGCCAGGGAACTAGGAATGAGCAACTTAACTTTCCTAATCCTTGGTCTTCTCACCTGCAAAGTAAGGATAGTAACACTATCTTACTATGTTCACACATTTCCGGTGAGGATCAAACAAGATATTGTAAAATTAAAGTTTAAGTTAAAGAAGAGCTTACCAGGTAACCATAAAGCTTTATTATAATTGGCTTTATTAACTGCAAGGCCTAAAGATAGACCTGCTTTCAAGGGGATCGCTTTGTATCTTTTCTATTATTGGCTCTCTATTTTATACTATGATCCCTTCAATATATTTATGGCTTATGAATGGATTAATAATTAAAAAATCTAAGTATTTTTCCATGCAATCTTAATTAGCACAGAAGAAATAGCCTTGTTTTTATTTTACCATTTTCTTCTTAGCCTAGGTTCTTCAGCACAAGCCACTCTGATGATGTTTAAAACCGAGATATCAAATGACACTGTCATGATCTGGAAATATCTGCAAAGTCCAATGGGAAGTCTTAGCAAATGTCAGAGTACCTCTAAGGCAAGGCAGATCATCAGGATGGATAATGATTCCAGAGTTTAGTACTGTATTAAAGATACAGCAGGGTGCTGGGGAAAGGCCTGCTTGAGGCTCAAAGGTCAAGCAGCACAAGTTTAATGCCAAGTAAAGTAAAAGGTCACTTAGCATTGTGATTAGTGATGCTGAATGGATATAGGGTGATGTAACAGATATAGTCAACTAACACTTCCACTTCAGAAGGTATTACCATGGGTATTTTCATCCATTCCCCTGCCTTTCTGACAAATAATTACTTAGAAAAACCAACAACTGAAAACTCATCCTAGGCAGCAGTCAACTGCTCAGTACTCAGTAGTCTACTGTTATTGAGCTGCATTTAAAAGGCATTATAGTGGAGGATAACTTACACACTTTAAGGGAAGAGAAATTATCCCTACACATCCGTTAAGAATGGTCCCACTGGTGTGTCTATCACTGGCAATTCAATTTTTCTTTTTAAAGTAAAACAAATACACACATCAAGACAATACAGAAAACTGGAAGAGGAATTGATTTAAGTCAGCAATACTAAATCAAATGATACACATCATCAAATATGGCAGTTGCATAGTGATAAACACTAAAAGAAGGTGGCAAAAAATCTCCAATAACAATATCCCAAAACCAAATTAAAGAGTTCTCCTTCTCATCTGCTTCAAATACCTATAAGAAGTGCTGAGATATATAATAATATGTGAAAGTTAGGCCTACACATTCATCACATTCATAATACAAAGGACTTGTTGAAATGGTTAGTATAATAAAATCCTTGTTGGTGTAATTGGAGTTGGATCTAAGCGTTTTTCATACAGTATCATCAGGGTCTCAAGAAGAAAGTGAAATCAAAAATAACACATTTGAAAAAGAGAATATACGTTTTAACTTAACTATGGATTATTAAGGGAAGTCTAACCCTTCATTTTATAGATGATACTGTTCATTCCTATATGTTCTGTCATATTTTTTAAGATTTTTATTAAAATATGGCTACCATACAGTATTGTATTAGTTTCAGGTATACACCATGTTCGACATTTATATTCCTTAGGAAGTGATCATCATGATAAGTCCAGCAACCATCTGACACCATACAACGCTAGCACAATATCATTGACTATAGCCCCATGCTGTATACCATACCCCAATGACTTATTTGTGTATCATTTTCTACATGACTATAATTAATCTGGCCAGAGCATTAAAGGATTTATCTTTACAGCTAACTGAATATTTATGCGTATTCTACAGTAGCCCTCTCAAGTTTATACAGGTTAGATTGCAAGTGACTTGAGGACTTGCTGTCTACGCCTTTGTATCTGTAACACCTAACACGGGGCCTGCCACAAAGTTTGTGGCCAATTAAAGTATGTCAATTTAAATGTATAGAAACTTTGCTCCCATGGGCTTTAGAGTTACCACACAAGTGGAAAAAAGTAACTAAATAGTAAGGAAGTGAAAATAGATACTTGGGATTTATATGAGACCCTCTTTTTCATGTTTGCATTGGTGGCATTTAGTGCTGTTCTTGGCATGTAGGCAATCCCTTAGCAAATGTTGAGATAATTAGAGTGTCCAATAGAGAAGGTAAAATTTGGTCTAGGTCTTGCGAGGAGGATAGGATTTGAAAAGGTTTGTTCCCAACCTTTCTTAGCATTAGTTTCTAATGGAACTAGGGAAGGACATCCCTTCTCTAATCCCAAGCAAATTTCTATGAGCCTATTCGTTCTTAAATCATGGCCTTTTTTTCCATGAAGTGAAACCTACCCCAATTTTCTGGTAGGTCAAGATTGCATAAATGAGAGTTAAAAGTTGGACCAGAGGACAGATGCCAGTGAATCTCCATCTTGCTGTAGAATGGAGCTACTTTTGACTGCATCCCTGTGGTTTCATACTATTTATGTGTTTTGTTGGTTAAACTTTTACTTTGTTTTTGATCATTTTAATTCAGTAGATATTTACCATGTCTACCATGCATGTGAAAACGAAAATGTGAGTACATAAAATAGAGATATAATACTATAGAATGGATGATTTTTACATTTTTTAAAGCTTTGAATTCCTATGTTTATGGTAAAGAATGTGAGCTGCTGTGACTGTTGTTAGGGAAATTTTCCCCCACTATCAGCCTCTTTTTTTTTTTTTCATATATTTCTAGATCAGCTCAACTGAAGAGTACCATGACATGACAAAGAGAATTGTTTAAAACTTACTATTTCCATCAACTTATCACTGCAAATCAGGATTGTCTCTACATGGTAAAGTAATAAATCAGATGTAATTTTGATGCTGCATCTGATGTAACATAGGAGCTATAATTTATAACCCCCCAATACCACACCTTTTAGTTTGAAGCAGTCTGTATTCATTGACCTCATAGTAAATGTTCTACATTTAAATATATGCATTTATTCTAATAAAATCCCACTCTTATCTTTTATATCTCTTGGTTAGATGTAAAGTTTTATTTGGAAGTTTTCTCCACTTAAAGGAAAAAGTGTTTAAAAACCATTGCTCTAGTCTCTTCTCCCAAATTTCCCCCAGAAGTCTCTTTCTAAAAACCTAAATTTGATCATGGCCCTCTTCTGCTTTAAACCTGTCAGCGGATCCTATACCACATAAAAGTTCAAAAGTCTTTTCGGCAGAACCCTTCTGGGCTGCTGTTCAACTCCCCAGCCTCATTTCTCACCTCGCCCCTTCACATCTGCACCTCAAGCCATATACTTTGAATTTCTTGTAGTTCTAGGACTGTGGCATAGTCTTCATTTCCCCCAGCTTTTTCAAGAGCTGTACCTAATTCCTAGGATACCGATACACAATCTGGCCTCCTTGTCTACTAGGAAAAAACACTTTTTATCCTTCAAAGTTCAACCTAAATATAAGCCTTCCTTGACAGTCTGCTTCCCTTCTCCCATGAAGATATGAGTCTTTCTACCACTGTGTTCACCCAGCAACCCATATAAATTACCATTATCCAAATCAACAAATTTTTATGTCATTATTTGTTTCCACTTTGGTCTCTCCAACTATACTTTCAGTTATACAAGGATAGCGATGTGTCCTGTCAAGTCTTTGAATCCCTGCTATGTAGGACAGATCTGGTTCATAAATATTAAGTAATATATACTTGTCGAATAAATAAAAAGTGACTAACTCAGAATTCATTAGTTGCCCAGGGACTAGAGTTGATGTTTACCTTTCTCTAACAAACTTCTTCCCCATAGATAATCTAAAATTAATAGTATAAATAAGACTATAAGGAGAATACTTAAAATGCTTAAGAGAACAAACTTTTCAAATCCCCTCAAGTACTTTATAAGCATCAATTTACATACAAGCAATTGATATGCTAATTACAATTTAGCCATATTTGTTCATTAAAACTGAGTCCTTAAGGACTTCTATGAGGCAATGGTTTGAATGACTGAATCTTGTTAACTTAGAGTTCCTGAACACACTAGAGATAAATAAAAATGCAGTTCCATAAAATTATTCTATAATTCAAATAATCATCTCTGAGTCAGAATGTCCTTTCCAGTTTTACAAGATGCTTTATTAACTATTGTTTCACTTCATTTTATACTACTTAAATCCATTCACTGTTACTTTAAGGATTAAAAAATATCCACAAGGCTATTGATAGAGGCTATTATATACTATCATAAAATCCAAATTATTTAGCACGAAATAGAAGGCCCTCTACCAATTACCACCTGTTCATTCTCTCCTATGTATTCCACTTGTGTATTCTACTACTCCCTACAACTAAACCTATAGTCCAGCTACACCAAGTCCTTACTTGAAGAATGCTAGGTCTTTTCATAACATCATATTTTTATACATATTGTTGCCTTTCTCTTGAATGCCCTTTGCATACTCACAACCATGATCTCACCTAAGAACTGCAATGTCTTTTATCCCATGGGCCAAACAACAGCTCCATAATAAAGCTTTTTTAGTCAGCCAAGACAATTAGTCCCCCTTTCTCTGTGTTCCCATAACATTTTATTGAGACATGTTATTTATGACACTATAGTTATATATTTATGTCTACCCCTATTTAAGTGAAGTCTCTGAGTATAGAGAGTCCATGTTATTCATCTTTCCATACCCAGCATCTAGCACTGTGTCTGATAAAAAAGAAGGCACCTGTTGTGGGTTGAACTATATCCTCTAAAAAGATAAACTATAGTCCTAACCTGTAGTACTTGTGAATGTGACCTTATCTGGAAATAAGTTCTTTACAGATGTGATCAAATTAAGAAGAGGTCATATGGAATGTAGGTGGGCCTTAAATTCAATGAATGGTACCCTCATTAGGCTAGAGCAGAGGACAGAGAGGACACAGAAGACACACAGAGGAAAGAAGGCCATGTAACAACAGGTGGAAATTAGGGGAATGCAGCTGCAAGCCAACGAATGCCAAAGGATTGCTGGCGACCACCTCAAGAATCAAGAAAAAGTTCAAATAAATAATCTAAGCTTACACCTAAAGGAACTAGAAAAAGAACAACAAACAAAGCCCTAAATTAGTAGAAGAATAGAAATGAAAAATATCAGACAAAAATCAAATAGAGACAAAAACTAAGCAACAGAGAAGATATTTTCTGAAGAATTTGTATCTGGGTTGCAGCCAATGGGCATGCAACTATTTCTTTGTTGCCACTGAAGCTAAGACCACAAATAAGCACTAGGACTGAAGGAGACCCATATTCTTCCTTTCTTCTAGTGACTGGTTTAAGTCAAAACACACACAGAGATGAGTAATGACTGACTGAAAGCCCAGAAAGAGACATATATTAATGACGCAGACACTAGAAATACAGATTGTAAAGCACCAAAGAAACACATACCAAATGATGTCCCACCAGTCTGTTTTTTTAAACTTTTTAGGAAGAGTTTGGCTGAAACTAATTTATAATATTCTACCTGCTCATAAACCCCACCACAAATGCTGAAAGATCTATAACTGCCTTGTTAGGAGATCTCTACTAGGTTTATATTGTCTCTTGGTCTAGAAGACCTGTGGGGAATAGACTAGTTTTTGGACCACTGTTTTAAGTAGCTAGGAGATGCCAAATATTTGATTTTATTTGTCACATACACTTAGAGTAAATGCTATTACTTACATCGTGCCAGGAACTAATTTAAGAATGTTACAAATATAAATTTACTTAACTTCATAACTTTGTGAAGTAGATAATCTGATTACCTCCATTTTAAAAATAAGGAAAATGTGATGCAGAGAAGTCAAATAACTTGCCCAAGTCATGTAACTATTAAGTTGCAGAGCTAGGATTCAAATCCAGATGGCTTGTTCTCTGTAGTCCATGTACTACCCACTATTCTAGCCTACCTTTCAGTGAGTTCTTGAACCTTTTAGATGAATGTGGGTCCAGAGCAGGGAAAATCTTTAACCTTTTCTCAATTTCTTGAATTATGGATTTGTTTCAGGTTCCTATCAGACTTCATAATGTCTTCAGTGTCTAAGGTGTGAGAAAGCTTATAGCAGGCACTCTTAAAGTTGTAGAAGGGAGGTATGTAGTCTTTGTCTTTTGAGAGCTTAAAAATGAGTTAAGCAAAAGGGCCATATGTAGACCAAAGGAAAACTTAAGGATATTTACAAAGCTTTATATGCATCAAGAGATTGTTCAAGTACTGAGAGGAGTGGAAGGAAGGGATTTGGATTCTGTGCAACAATTCCCTTACAAGTTAGTAGTATCTGTGAGGCAGTTAATCACTAGACATACTGCTATGGATCCTATATGTCTAATTACAGAAAGATGTTCTATTTGAGACTGATTTCTTCAGCTGCCTATATGTCTGCTAGTTTTATCCACTATGAAAGGAGAATAAGTCATTTGTTGGACAATGTACATCCCAGTAGTAAACCAATGGAGGGTGGGTAATATGAAAATGAATTTTAATATGTATACATACGATCTCATGATATAAATACAAGTGCATATATACACAGGTACATTGACATATATACACACGCACTAATATGTAACTAGAAATTGTTGAGAATTTACCATATGCCAGAGTCTGTGCTAAATGCTATATATAAATTATTTTATTAATCATCACATCAAGCATGTAATAATGATATCATTATTAACTCTCCTTTTACAGATTATTAAACTAAGGTATAAAGGAATACAGTAAATTACTAAGTGGAAATGATCAAGATACAAACCCTGTCTGTCTGGCACCATAGCCATATAGTCTATTGTATATAATTAAAGTTAGCCCTTATGCTTTTTCTTATTTCCTTAAAACTCTTCTATGTTTATATTTTCCCACACACTTTTTTTTGACCTACTCATTACATAAAGTCTTTTAAAGTCAGCCAGAGAATAGAATCAAGGATTTAGCGAAATGTCAAAAGTTGCAATTTTGTGTTTCAGCACTGGGCCACGCTGGACTTGAATACTTTCCCTCTTAGGATTTCTATTTTAGCTTTAAACAACTGCTGCATATATAATATCCCTAGTAAAAGTCCATTGTGTTTGTAATTAAGGGAATCTTAGAAGTTAAAGGCAATAATATTTATCATTGCCATGCCAAAAAAAAAAAAAAATCCTTAACACAGAGTATGGTAAAAATGTCTGGTTTATTGTCTGATCTGTGATATGTGAACAATATCCAATTCTCTGTTATGTTTAACAAGGAAAAAGTCAAATGCTATAACATTGTAAATATTTAATTATCTTAACTAGGATATATTTTGAGGCAATAAATTTCGCATTCTTGGCACACTGTGATAAACTGAGAAGTGTGCAAGGCAACCGTACAATAAAAATTCAAATATATTCAGTGCACAAAACGGCAGTAAGAATAACATAAACCCATGTTAATTACTATAAAAATAAACATCATGTTTATGAGCTGAATCGTGTTCCTTCAAATTCCTATGTCGAAACCGTAACCCTCAGTACTCCAGAATGAGACTATATTTGAAGATAGGGCCTTCCAAGAAATAATTAAGTTACAGTGGGATTGTTCGCGTAGGCCTTAATCCAATATGACTGGTGTCCTTATAAGAAGAGGAAATTAGGATACAGACAACACAGGCAAAGGAATGAACATGTGAGGACACAGCAAGTTGGCGACCATCTGAAGGCCAAGGAGAGAGGACAGAAGAAACCAAAGCTGCCAACACCTTGATCTTGGCCTGCTAAGCCTCCACAACTGCGAAGAAGTAAATTTCTGTTGTTTATGCCACCCAATCTGTGGTATTTGTTATGGCAACAATAGCAACCTAATATATATAATAATGATTAAGAAGTCAATAAATATTTCCATCCCTTCAAAATTCTATGCCTTAAAAGTTCTTTTTCTTTTTGGTTCTTCAAATAGGAACATATATATTGCTTTTTCATATGGAGTTGTATTATCATTAAAATAAACTTTAGCCATCCTGAGATTTTCTTTTTACTTGGTCTTATAGAAAAGAAGTTTACACTTTCAAAAAGAAAATAGTAATGAGTGAAGAGTGAAATGGATGAGATACTGTATTTTGAAGTGATGGTTCCAGAGCATAAAAACCTATTTCTAAGAGTAGGTATTCTCAAATAAAATTTAGCCCTGAATGTTATGATTCCATCCATTTGTAAGTCCACTATTTAATTGAGACTGTATTGATTGCCGATTCTATTTATTAACTATCCATTTATTTCCAATGTTGACGTCCTGATTTTTCATGTGAACTTTTCACATTCTTTTCTCTAGGTATTTACAAAAAAAAAAAAAAAAAATTGTAGGGTTAGGTGTCTAGCTTTTTCATTTCTGTGGAATGTGGCATATAGTAGGAGGTCAATAAATATTTCATCAATAAATGAATGGATATTTTCCCTTTAAATGGCTTTGTCAATTCCTATACAGTAGTCCTCCTTATGTGTGAAGGATATATTCCAAGACCCACACTGGATGCCTGAAACTGCCGATCATACCGAACCCTATATATACTATTTTTTTTCCTTATGCATACATATCTGTGGTAAAGTTTAATTTATAAATTAGGTACAGTAAGAGATTAACAACAAATATAAAAAAGAACAACTGTAAAAATATAGTGTAATAAAAGTTATGTGAATGTGGCATTATTAAGTAAAATAGGGTCACAAGCACTGCAATACCATGGCAGTGGATTTGATAACTGAGATAGCTACTAAGTGATTAAGGGGCAGGTAGCATATATGGCATGGAGATGCTGAACAAAAGCATATATACTCTTCACTTCATGTCCTGAGCAGGACAGAGCAAGATGGCATGAGATTTCATCATGCTACTCACAACGATGCACAATTTAAAACTTATAAATTATTTAGTTCTAGAATTCTCCATTTAATATTTTTGGACCAAGCTTGACCACAGGTAACTGAAACCATGGAAAGTGAAACCATGGACAAAGAGAGGACTACTGTACTCAAAGTCATGAGTTTACAGCTTGGGAGAGAATGCAGAGATCATCTTATTCAATGACCTCATTTCATGCAAGGAAAAATGGCTAAGGCCCAGGGAGCCTTAATGACCAGATTAAGGTCATACAGGTGTGGACTAAAATTAGTCTTCTGACTAAATCTATACTCTTGTCATGATCATTAGCTGAGCCAATGCTACTTTCACAAATCATTAGTAAGAAATGTTTCATACACAATTATGAAATATTTGACTCATTCAGATACCACACTATAATTTGTTGGCTTTTACCTTCAGAATGCCATTTCTGAAGAATAGAGAGAAGGAAAATAGGGATCTTTAAAAAATTACTTAGGGAGAAAGTTATGTAGAATAGCCAGTATGGGAGATGAATGCTTTCGGAATCACAAGAATGAGAAATCCATCTAGGGCCTTCTAAAAATAGCCACTGAATTAAACAACTTACAGAGAAAAAGGCTTTTAAAAGTAACCTAATGATACATCTGTTTTACTGAATCACAATGCAAATTTTAATTTCAAAATCCACACAATCAGACAATAACCAGGAACTGGTTTGTCTTCATTTGCAGTTGTGACAATCTTGAAAATAGGCCCAAGCCTAGGTTGGGGTTACCAGGCAAAACTACAAAGTAGTTGGCCTTCCACCTATTTTTCAGCACTCCTTCACTGCCTCTTAGTGGATGTAGAGGGCCCTCTTGTTACTCATAATTCCCTAGTTTAAGGGCCCAAGGGGCCCTCTCACCACATACACCTTATTCTACACTACTTCTTCCCTTATCTCTGCCCTTCAATAAAATATTCTATTCACTCACAATCCTAAAAGTACAGTGGAGTAATTAATATAGAGGTGCGATATCTTGAAAGCAGTAGATAGTTTCATTTGTATTTTACAGGAAGTTCGTGTTTAACTAAGTGTAATTTGAATTGGGAGAGGATATATAGGAGTCTTTTGGGCCAGATGAAGCTTTCCAATTCCCCTTATCTATCCGTCCTCAGAAGAAAAGTTCTTAAGAACTTCACATGCCACACAGATCTCTCTCTAGACTTTTGGGCTCTAAGTGTCATTGTCATAGGTGTAGTAGTGGGAGATGGGCATGAGGAGAGGTAAGAAACAAATTTACTCAACAATCAGTTAAATGTAAGAAGTTTAAAAGTCCATAGAATAAATATTGCTCAGAAGCAACAAACGTGTCTGAAGTCGGTATGTGAAAGATAGATGTTCCCTAACATGTTACATAATACTACTTTTTGAAATGGCCATTGCATGTTTAAATAAAAAGTCAATCTAAGAATGTTTTCGTTGACTTTCAAAAAGAAAACTTTCTTTGAAAACATCCTTAGGCATTATTTTTAGTTTTTCTTCTTTCTTAGAGATAATTAAAAAGGAAAATATGCATATGTATTTCCCTGGATATGTACCATAGCTTAAAAAAACTGTAATTTCTAAAGAATACACGTAAATTATTTTGTAGAATGTGGATTTGTTTGTTGTTTCCTCATAATTAGATTTAGGTTATACATTTTGGACATGAGAATTATTTTAGATTAAAGGAGGTTAAAAAGATATTATAACTAAATGCAGCATGTGATTTTTTTTCTTTTGCAAAGGATATTAGTGGGAGTATTTATAAAATTTGAATAAAGTCTATAAATGAGATTGGATTTTATCAATGTTAATTTACCATTGATAAATTTACTGTTGTTATATAAAAGAATGTTCTAATTTTGAAGAAATACACACATGTTTTTAGGGGTAAAGGGGTATCTTATTGCAACTCACTCTCAAATATTCAGAAAAAATTAATGTATGCACGTATGTATGCGTGTATGGAATGAGAATGATAAAGCAAAAGTAATAAAATGTTAATATTCGGGGAATCTCGGTAAAGGATATATCAAAATCTTTGGACTGTTTTTGCAATTTTTCTGTAAGTCTAAAATTATTTCAAAATCACAAAATTAAAAGCCACAGAATGTTTTCAATGTGTTTATGCACATGTTATTTTCTTATATATATATATATATATATATATATATACACACTCAGGAAAGATCTGAAAGGCAAGTTTTAACCTGAAACTTTAATTTCTAAAATTCACTTTATAGTAAATTAAACTCAAATACTTAAGCCATTTAGCAATCCAACCTATCGTCGAATTGAGTCATAGTAAGATGAATAAAAACAAACAAATTGAATAGAAAGCAAGTTAAAAAATCACAAGATATGTCAGAAGCATTTTTAAATTAGTGTCTTTTCTTTTTCTTTTAAAATTTAGACGAAAGATTTTCTCAGCACTTGGGAAAATCTCCACCTATAATTTTATAAATGGGCAGGCTTCTCAATATGGACTTTAATGCACAAATAACTCAGCAAATTTCTAATACAGATTCTCTTTAAAAATAACAAATATATGAATTCACTTTATTTCAGTTGTAGGTGAGTTAGTACTTTGCTCGGACAGGTTTCAAGTTCTTATTGTGATAAGAAAAAACATTCAAAGCAACATAAAGGTTTAGAGTTATTTTAGTCAATTAATTAAATCAGACCATATTCCAGAAGACCAAATTACATTAGTCTTTTTACAGACATCTTTTGTATTCTTTTAAAGGGATCATCTTGCAGAGAGCACAAGCAAAATTCTGTGTGGCGTACACAAAAAAACATTCACAAGAAGTGAGCAAAGTATTATCACTTTGCCTTAAACGCACTGTGAACTTTGGATAGATGTGAACTTGTATTTAATCCCCAGTGCCCACACCATTGTACATTCAATTAAATTAGCTTAGAAAATGGAGCCATATCACTACATAGTGATGTTTTTTCCATGATTAAGAAAAGCAACATTGCTCATAGAGTCCTCCATACATGCCATTCTTTCCAGCCACAGGCCACTCCTGCTCTTTAGAGCATATTCAAAAAGGAGACACGAAATGAGAATTCATAACAAAGGGCCTCAGAGAGAATCACACAGAGTGAGTCATATTGTTATGGGCAGGTTGTAGCACCATGTAATCAGGAAAGAAGAGAAGAACAAATTCTACAGATTAAAAATGACCCTAAAATTGTGTGTCCATGAAAAACTGTATAGGGGGAGCGGGGAGAGAAAGTGAAGCTATGAATGAATGAATGAATGAATGAATGAATGAATGACTAGGGAGTTTGGCTTTGGATTGCACAAGCACTCTGGTATCCTCAGGTCTGTTCCTTTTCCTAGAAGAGAATGGTTTCTGTTGTCAGGTATTAGAGCATGGGTTTAAATTAAGATCCATTGCAGTGGCCACTTGAGAATTTCCTTCAGCTTTGTTTAGTCCAAACCAGTTCACAAGAATGGATGTTGAACTTAATATAGCTTAGTTTTGATAAGATAAATATTTGTGTAAGGCAATTATATAAATAAGAATTTTAAAAAGGGAGATAATATGGAGCAACACCAAGATGAAAGAATTCAGAATTAGGCAGATCTAGGGTCAATTCCTCACTCTCATTTAGCAATTACATGACCTTTGGCAACTTATTTAACTTCTCTGGGCCTCTACTGCTTCATCTATAAAATGGTTATAATGGTGTCTATCTTGAAAAGATTTTTTGAGGATTAAATGCAGGGTAGTTCTTGCCCCACATTGGTACAAAAATGTTAGTTGTATGGGAGCAAAGGTTGGAATGCTGTGAACTGACATGAGGCATGAAAAACCTGAAGCCTCTCAAAGGAGATGCTAAAGCTAGAGTTACTTTGAAGAGGCAAGGCTTATCAGCATCCGATATGAAGGCTGTTATCAGGGCTTGGGAAGAAATTCAATCAACAGCACCTGTGCAAAGAAAGAGCTTGCTGGTCATGCTTTAACATCTTTTGAAGCAAAAGCTTAGAAATTTGCTGACAACTCTCAATTATCTACAGGAGACTTTCTAGATTTTGGTCTTTCTACTTCGTGTTATACTCATCTTGTTCTGCTTGTTTCTACTTCGTGTTATACTCATCTTGTTCTGCTTGTTGACATTTATACTTTTCTTGCTCTAGGACAGCAAAAGCTAGAAGAGTAGGTCTATTCAAGTTAACTGGAGAAAACCTTCCTTAACTTGTGTGGAGTTTGAGCTAGAAAAGTTATGTATTTGAGCTAGAAAGAAGACAATTTCTTGTTAAGTTTTACCATCAGTCTGAGAGGTGATACCATTGATCCATAGCAAGAGTGGGGAAGCAGGGAGAAAGGATGAGGTATTCACAGGCATTTGGCTCTTTCTGATTTGGGTCCTCCCAATCTGACATGATTTTTTCACATGAAGCAGAATGACTGTTATGAACGTGAGCCACATCTATATTCTGTACTAAATGCTTAGTACAGAATGGAGTTGCAAATAGGAATAATTTGGAGTCGTATATGTTATTACTTCTTAACTTGCATGAAAAAAAAAAAACAGTTAACTTCAAGCAAACTGTTCCCTGGTATTTGAAAAAAAAGTGGAAGTGAGCGACATACATGAGGTCACATGTGTCTACTACACAGACAGAAATACAATCACCTTATTGCCTCACTGAAATTGTAATTCTGTACTGCCTAGTGGATGGACATCTTCTATCAGCAGTCTGATGACAGCTAAATATACTGCTCGATGGTACATAATGCAACTTGGGTTAGAAAAAAAAATATTTGCAGTAAAAAGAACCCACAAGGTTTTAAGTCTATTTATCAATGTCTCTCAATCTTTCTTAATTTTAATGGACTTTCAATCTAAAGTCAGGCACGGACACGTATAGCTGAAACTAAAAATTAAGAGCTATATTTTATTAGCTTAATGTAAATTAAAACCTGTATGGCAATAATAAGGCAGATTGCTTTTAGAGATTGAGTTGTGATTTCAATAATTGTTAGTATCAGTATTTGGTAATAAAATTCATTTGGTGGGGAGGAGGGGGATGCTTTGCTTTTAGAAAAAACATTATTAAAATTTCATGCAAATCAATTTCTGTGTTATTATACTGAATTTTCTGGAGAATCACCTTACAGACATAGCTTTATGGATTATCCATATATTAAGTCTCATTTGAGAAACCTCTCTAAAATGAATGAAAATAGATCCCCCCTCCCACCACTGAGAAAGAACTATAACCTTCCATTTTAACTCAGCTAAAAAGGGGAGGAAATAATAAAAATGAAAAAAAAATGGCTTTTGAATTCAATTTATTCTTTTTTTCCTAAGACTAAGTTGAAAATTGGATATCCATTTTACCTCTGAGAGGGTATTCAAATATTTCTGCTCAATCCCTCATTGCTTCTAAATTCACTCAAAGGCAAGATTATTAATTCCTTCTGACAGAAAATCAAGATTTAATGAGTAGCTGACAGCCCTTAGGAATTACTGGAGAAATTTAATACAATAGTTTTGACTAAATAATGTGTTTTTACATATATGAGAAACACATTATGTAGACTAACGAACATATAGTAAATGTTAGTTTAGTTGTTAAATTTTGGACAAATGATTAATTTTATGTGACTATATATTTTTATCAAGCTTCCAAGAAAATAAGCTACCTCTGCTCCAACATAGTTATATATTTTGGCAGATGGCCACAATGTTTTCTTGCATTCATTTTTACTTCAACTGCACAGCTATTTTGCCTCTTACTAAGAGCTAGGTACTAGAGGAGATAGAGCAAAACAGTGTTTCTGCTTTCAGGATTTTAAATCTAGTGGATGATGGAGATAGGATACAGAGACAACTGTAACACAAAGAAGATTTAAGTGCAATGACAGAAGAACCAGGGGTTAAAAAGAGAGGAACATTTGATTTGGGGGTGAATAGGCGGTAGTGGTGTGTGTGTTCAGGAGGAAAGTCTTCATGAAGGAATTTGTGTTTGAAATGAGCCTTGAAGAGTGGATAGGGTGAAAATGATGAGGAAAGCCATGGAGATGAGAAAAGTAAAGGACAGTCAGAGAAAAAAGAATCATTCAATTGGACTGGAGTACAGGGTGGAAGAGAGAGGCAGTGGGAAACATAGACAGAAAAGGTCCATTGAAGTCTGTACCATGCAAGGCTTTGAATACCAAGTTGAGTCCATAATAAAGTGTTCATGTTGGTCTCACAAGTAGATTCTAAGTACCTCAGGCACAGAGACTGTTTCAGTATGTCTTGCTATTACCACAGCAGCCAGGTATGGCATGCTTAGATACAGAGTAGGTCTGCAATAAATACTCAGGAAACTGAATGGGTTGTAAGATTATTTTTCAATGGATTTTTAAATTTTAATTTTTCTTAAATCTTCTTTTTAAAATAGACTTTAAATTGATTTTCCAAGATGAAAATATGACTAAAATGTTAGCCCAGTGACTCAAACAGTCATTAGAGTCCCACCTAAAAGAACACTGCTGCTGAAGCTTAGGTAGTCTGCACAGTCTGGTGCCCCTTGAATCAAACCATTAAAGTAATAAAACTTGTGGTATATTTTAGAGGAAAACTGACTTCTAGTAAGTAAAAATAACATGGTCTAAGTTATTTTTATTTAAGATTTTAGCTTTCAGATAGCCTCCACAGGAAAATAAAATCAACACTAAAATTGGTGTGGAAAATGGAGATGCAGAAAATCTGCATCTTGTGTACTGATTTTATTTCTGGTCTCCTCTCTCAGAGGAACACTCAATGACAAACTAAAAGAAGCTAGTTAAAAACTCATTTGTAAATTTCATTTCATCGACTGTAATGACAGTTGAAATACTTTGGTTTTAAACACTACATATGGTTAACTATCACATAAATAATATTCATTTAAGTGTGTGTATTATTAATTTAATATTCTGCTAGCTTTCATTTCTTGGGAGGATATGTTTTATATATTTGGAATGCAATGTAAATAAACTTTACTAGTTTTCCCCTTTCCCTTCATGCTACAATTTCATGTGATACTATTTGAATCTCTGGGACAGTAGAGGGGTGACAATTCAAAGACTTTGATAGGGAAGGGTACTTCTTATGTTTTTGATAAATAATCATAATATGAATTAATCTTTTTTCTACAAAGAGTCACTAATACACTTACAAAGAAAGTTCAAAAATTATTCTGATAAAGCAGCGAAGCATCAATGTATATCTAAGGCTGCTGATAAATCTGAGAGTAACAGATAAATCATAGTGTTTGACACCAGCAGGTATTCAATGTTTATTAAATGAATAAAATAAAAATACTTTTCATTACTATCAGCTTTTAAGAGATTCAAGAATAAAATAGGTAGAGAAATTTAAAATGTGTTTAGCAGAAGCTCCACTAGAAGTACTGTAAAATGGTGGACTTTAAAAATGATTACTTTTCCCCCACAACCTCTCCGACACTTATTACTTGTCTTGTTGATGATAGCCATTTGAAGAGGTGTGAGGTGATATTTCACTGTGGTTCACTCTTAAGTCGGATATAAAACTGAAAGCAACAAACAAACACAGATTCATGGATATGGGGCCCAGTGATTAGTGATTATAGAGGAAGGAGGGGAGGTAGATAGGGGTAAAGGTTAAATATTTGGTTATGGAAAAAAATTTAACTTTGGATAGTAAACACACAACAAAATATACATATGATGCATTATTGAATTGTACACTTGAAACCTATTTGATTTTATTAACCAATGTCACCCCAATAATTTTAATTAAAAAATAAAAATAAAAATGATTTCACTTAATACACTAGACTTACCATGATTTTATTTTCATAGGCTTTAAAATTCTGTGATAGATTAAATGTAAACACATATTATGTGCAGCTTCTTACGTCTAGAGGTGGAATCTATTTATCCACCCTTTTAACCTTGTCTGGCTTTGTGACTTGCTTTGACCATTAGATTGCAGTACAAGTGACATGTGTGACTTCTGACCCAGGCCTCAGGCGACTATATAGTTTACAATCTTGACCTCCTGTAACACCGCATTGGTCATATAAGAAGCTTGAATTTCCTTCTGCAGAGGCCATGAAACTAACCACCAGGTATGTGAATGAGTCCACCCTGGCCCATCAGGCCCCAGTAGAGCCTCCCGATAACTGTAGCTGCATTAGTGAACTCAGGCAAGACTTGCAGCAGAACTGCCCAGCTGAGGCCAGCTCAGATTGCAGAATCATGAATAATTGTTTTAAGCCATTAAATTTTGGGTGGTTTGCTATATAGCAATTGATAATGGATATACCTTCTAATATTAATATTATTTCTTGAGCCCCTTATTCCTTCTACTCTATCTTGCTTGATTTTTTCATTTTTATTTTGATTTCAGCTTATTTATTCAGTATTTCTTGGCTTTTAAAAATGTCTCCTCCTTATCATTTTCTCCATTATACATTGGTTATTTATTTATTTATTTATTTGTTTGTTTGTTTGTTTGCTACTGAGTTTAGCATATATGTTTAAGACCAAGAAGCAGAGTCTTGCATTCCGGGATACAGAATAGTACAACCACCACTCAAAGCTCCATCAGGTAAGGGGGTTATGTCTCCTTTACCCATGGTGTCACAGATATGCAAGATGGTGTGAAAGGACAACAGGTTGAACTGTCAGCTTTGAATCTAAAACATACTACCATCAAGAAAGATCCACTCAGATAGCCTGTTTCTTCATACTTACCAGGTAATAGTGAATCACTCTTTTCTAAGCTGATACCCAGAATATGAGATTATGGGATTAATTATCAAATCCATGTTTATCTTTACTTACAAATAATACAAGTAATATATCCATAATATATTGAGAGTTCTCCAAACAAACTGTATAGCCTGATATTCTGGGCCCCTAGACCTATGACTAGTTAAATTATTCAATAAACCTTATCCAGCCCTCTACTTGGAGCCTGAAACACTAATGGCCTTCCAGTGGGGAGGGTGGCATAACTGGTTACCGTATGATTATGTTAAAAATTAATAATGCTGTAGCAGAGGCTCCAAGATGCTTAGCTATCTGCTTAATCTCATGCTTATCAGATAAAAGAATACACTCTGAATCAGCTCTCTGCTGATTAAATTAAAGGCAGGCCCATAGCATGCTTCCAAGTAGGCTTATGTGCCAAAACTACCAGAAAAACTGATCATCAACTATTTTCTCAACACGTTCTAAAAGAAGATTTCACAATCTCCCTTTGTAACACTCTTTCACAATCCTTATGGTAATTTAAATATGATGCATTTTATTTCTCCTAAGAGGAAATAGAAAAATGCCTCCTCTTTAGTATTACAGAACCACATTTATCTTTGTTTTTGTGATTATGTTTCTTGTCTGCCTTCTAGTCCAGGGTATATAATGGAAAAAAAAATCTAGAAAGCAATCAGTGAAGCCAGATTGTCTTGGCATGTGCACACATGCACATAACACACAAACGAGCTCCTACGAACCCTGGAAAAGGGACCCATCACTCTGGTCGTCCTCTCCTTCCCAGCTCAAGTATATCATGGCATAGCAATGTAGAAATGTTTACATTCACTTGGGATATGGCAGAAATGAAAAGTCACAAAAAATTTATTTTAGTACTTCAGTAATCTACCTCACTTTTCACATTGTATGTGATATATAGAGAATGTTGACTGGAAAGATGACTTGAGAGAATGAAAGTTTGCTTTCTTCTGTGATATAAATTTGCTTCCCCTTCCCCCGGTTTCAGTTATATTACAGTACTTCTTTATGACCTCATAATGATTCCTCTAGTATCTATACAACTCACTTCATCCCAATTTTAAAAATGCTAAATGCAAATGTCGCAGTGAAAAAGTGCTGAGTACCCTGGTAAGTATTTAAGTGGATTGGGACCCTTGCTAAATATAATTAACTCTCTTCTCTTTCTTTTATCTTCTTGACTCAATTTTTCTTTAATTTCCTTTGCTTTAGAAACAGAATTCTACTTTGGCATTTAATATTTGGGAGGAAGTGTCATGGTCACTTGGGGAGTTAGGTTACCTATGGGGAATGGGCAATTTTTACTAGGCCTGTAAGTACTAGGTAGTTATTTTTCTTATCTCCCTGCTCACACGCTTTCATTTTCTTTCTCTTGCTCTCTAGCTCTTTTTCTCCAGAGAGTGCTCAAGAAAGATACATGGACTTATGTATATATCTGCTCTAGTAAGTTGAATGCAGTTGTATGAACAATTACTAACAAAGTTACAAAATTATTACAAATATAAAACTTTAAGTATCTATAACTGATGATTAGCAAAGGCACTGAGGTTATGCATCTTCATTTCCAGAGAAAAGTCTGAAACAAGGCTGCTAAACCACTATTTTGCTTCTAAACTGTTTTTACAGCTAATAATTATTTGTCAAGCACTTGCCTTCACAGCTTTAATATTCTGCAGTATCTAATATTTTATACATGATGGGTTTATATATTTATATCTTCTAATCAGGTGCGTGATGATGATCAATTCTCTATTAAGAACTTGGTGATACTGTTATTTAAATTTTCTTTGTATTTTTAACACCTTATTTTTAAAAATATGCAAAATAAATATGTTCCATTAAACCATTCTGAAGTTAACTCTTTCACTTAATCTCAGTAATATGCTAATTACCAGAAAATTCTATTGCAGATTTTGCAAATCAATTAAAAACATTCAAATCTGGTTTGCATTTGTGCACAGGGGTAAAGGATATAATATTTTATCTCAACTCCTATAAAACTGTCAGTTTCTAGTTGACATTTCCAACTTCTAGAACTCTTGGTTTATTCTGTCTGTCTGTCTGTCTGTCCGTCTGTCTGTCTGTCTGTCTGTCTTCTGTCTCCTCTCTCTCTCTCTCTCTCTCTGGAGTGGGAGTAGGAAACAGGACAAAGATAAAAGAAACAATAGGAAACTGTGTCCATTCATCTAAGCCTTAAAGAAATGTAAAGATTTTTCACTCAGATCCTATCAGTGACTCACTGCAGTTCATGTATTTCTCTCTTCTGGATCCTGAGTTGAGCCATTTTGGGCAAATATTTGTTAATGCCAACAGCATACTGAGTATGACAAGGATAAAAGACAAGCATTGTCTTTAGGGATCTTTCACTGCTAGAGCAGATGGATAATCATGGGCCAATTGCTTAAATTAATGCTTTTGTAAAGCAAAATACTTTGTATCCAGTGGCATTTATTTGCTCATTTTTTTCCATCTGTAAATTCAGCATAATCCTAAATAATCTATAATAGAGCAAACATGTAATCCATTTCTTAATGCATGGGTACTGCATCCTTATAATATGGTGAGGATAGTACATGAAGTATAATTTTGTGTATATTTTCCTCTATTTTACTTTCTCATCCTCCACAGTACCACCCGATAGGATAGGGTATCAAGACAGAATTAAGTCCAGGTGCAAAATATTACATTTCTTATGTAGCTGAGTTTGTGAATTTCAGATTCATACCCATTATATACATTTTTCTAAGATTTCTAGGCTCTTTTAAAATTGAGTGCCCAAGTTAAAGAATAAATAAAATAACCTATCAAAAGAAGTTATGATATACATCTGTCCCTACCAAGAGAGTCTTAATGCAATTGCCAGGTCACCTGTTTCTTCTTCTTAGGCTATTGCTTAAAATCTAAATTATTCTGCTTTCAGAAAATGACACAAACTGGTATCTGGCTCAAACCTAATGGAACTCAAGCAAATTCCAATTCTGAACCTGTAAATTCTTCCAGTATTTGGCTTTTAAAAACCCCAATACATTTGAAGGTCAGTATCAAGAAAGAAGTGGAAGGACTATATTGTTTTAAGTCAGAATTTAGTCACTCCTTTTACCCTTTAGAGAACCTTGGACCTTCTGCAGAGACCTCTCTGGAAGATCTACTCTAATCATAATTGAAAATCTGACTGCATTTTTTTGGGCTACGACGCCTCACTGCCACGATTACAGCTAAGGCACCGTAGAGAGTGGGAAGGACTGGAATCATTCTGACTGTTGACAAATATTTTTGTCCATTGATAGATTTTTTTGGTAACCTATATATAAAGCTATTTAACCTTTTTAATTGGGTTACAAAACCAATTGTATCAATGCAACGAGCAAGGGATTATTTATCTCTCTCTCTTTTTTCCTAAGTATATTTAGCAATCAAAAAAATGAAAATGGTCAGTGGATTATAAATGCAAAGAAAACAATAGGCAAAAACTAAAGACACACTTGATTACAGTTCAAATTAACCTTGCAGGACCAAGGCACTATAAGTGTAGAATCTTAGTGAAGGCTTGAATCTATGTATAGGTGTAACTTCCTTTATTCAGTGTTTTAGAGACGATCTACTTAGAAATCAACCACAAAAGAAAAGTCAATTTTGTTTATCTTCACTTTTGACTTTATTTGAGCAGGAGTTTCTGGCTAGCACAGCATCCTTTTCAATTTGTTTCAGTATAATGTGCAGCAGATACACTGATTAGCAACTTCTTTAATTATTTTCCAGTAGTTTTTTTTTTTTTTCCATTATCAAAGCTGCAGCAAACATTGAAAGTTACTGTCCTCTAACTATGGTACTCTAAAAACTTTTTAAAAAAATCTGCTTTCTTTAAAAGGATGAACAGAAAATATTAGAGATGTCTAATTTCAAAATAGGTTCCTAAGACCTCTCTGTATCTTTGATTTTTCTAAA